>NC_022012.1:55033370-55120183 GCF_000317375.1 Microtus ochrogaster | reverse complement strand
ATCTATCTATCTATCTATCTATCATCTATCTATCTATCATCTATCTATCTATCTATCTATCTATCTATCATCTATCTATCTATCTATCATCTATTTTTTCTCTTTCTTTCTTCCTTCTTTTCTTTTTTAAGATTATGATTTATTTATGACATTTCACTCTTTCTTTTCTTACCTCCATGCCTTCCATATACCTCTCCTTCTATCTTTCAAATTCATGACCTATTCTTTAGTTTTTATTATTACATGAATGTATGTATATTCATTTATATTTCTAAATATATCTTATTAAGTATACATAATGCTATTTGTAAACATATTATCAAGGCTGACTGTTTGGCACTGGAAAACCAAGTGGTCTGCTCTTCCCTGTGGAATACCGCCTGTCGTGTCCCCAGTTTCCCCAGTAGCCTATTTTTTGTGTAAGTCTCATGGGTGTTTCTCTAGTCAGTTTGGCATGTAATTGGTGTGACACATAAAAATTACATCAACTACCAGCATTAAATGCATACATCGGTAGTGACCAACAGCTGTCTAATTGGTCTTAAGATCAAGATCAACAAGAGAGAGACCATACCTGGTACCTCACTAACTGCTTGATGCCAGTTGTCATGGTTATTTATGAAGAATCTACAAACATCAGTTACTAAACCAGTATAATCTAGAACTGCAATCTGTAACATTTGTTCTTATACTCACAGATAAGAATAGTCTTTACTCCTCATCATTTCTCTTTGCAATAGACAAATGCCACTACAGCAATCAAAATGAAGAGTCTTGGAGCTCAGTCCCAGTGGACACATCTACAAAACACTCCTGCACCCAATGCTCAGGTAATATCCTGAAGATGGGGCAGAAAGATTGTAAGAGACATAGGATCAGAGACTTTACTGTGATACTGTGTTTTCTAGGGACATCAGAGGCCACACATTCTCACCAACCTGACCTCCCAAATGTGAGCTAAACAAGGATGAAAGCAACCTTCACTGTTTTTTTTTTATTCATTTTATACACCAACCACAGTTCCCCCTCACTCCCCTCCTCAAAGCTCAATAGATACAAAAAACAATTGGAATAAACCCCTGTATCTTATACAATTACTATGACTTAAAGTTAAAATACAACAGCAACAGAAATTGCAGAAATCCTACAAACTAAGAAAACTGAATAACATAATAACAGACATTGAAACATCCAGAGAATCATTAGGTCATGCTCCACAAAACTGCTACCTTCCTTCTTAAGACTTGAACTCTTGGCATTTTGGACTTATACTTTATCTAAAACACATTATTTTTGCCAAATATTAAATATTATACATTCTGAGTCCAAGACATTGTTAGTATCTTCTGGAAAATATATTGATCTCTTTCATATTGGTGGCTTTGGAGAAGGCCACTATGTTCTTGTCCCCCAGTTTTAGCATGATTATACTTATACATTTTTTATGCAGCCCTTTCTTAGGAGACAGTAACTATAGTGCCATATTTAAAAGGATAAAGTTGGAAAAATTTGAGGATTTGAATCCTGATTTGAGTCTGTTAATCCCCTTGTGTTCCAGTTTTCTAATTTTAAAATATGTCAAAATGACAATATGTATGGCATAAAATCATTAATAAATCAAGCAAGAGAATTCATATACTGTGTTTTACACTGGCCCTTCTCCAGTAGAAGTGGAATTTTTCTCCACAGTTCTCCTCCTCCTTTCCTCTCTTTATGACTGTGTCTGCAGACATTGTCTTCTTAGATCATCTGTCACCTTCAACCTGCATGACAAGAAGTCCCACAATCTCTGTAATTACATACGAGTTTCTTCAGAACAGAAATGAAACGTTGCTCATGCCTTTTCACAAAACAAATAGCGATGGATTATTATCATGTAGATACTTACTATGTTTATTTAAATGACATCAATTTTTAAATAACTTTCACTTATTGATTTTTAATGTAAGTTGTTTATCTTCTCATTTGTGGGCTTGTGAGCACAGAATTTGATTTATCTTCTGCCCAAAGTGTTAGCCTTAGATTTCCTTTGAGTCATTCATTATTTTACCCATTCAGCTCACTTTCTCTTGAGATATGGAAAAAGATTGTCTATCAGGAAAGCCTTTCCAGCCCGCGGCTCACTTATGCTATGATTCATCTTGGAGATTCTAATCAATTTGGGTACAATTGTGCAGCATCCTGTGTGCTCTTTGCAGAGAAAAAAAAATCATAATGTTCCATGACTGACTCAGGTACAGATGACGATCAATGCAAAAGCCCACACACGGTTACCCAGGAGAGCAGCTTAGTCACCAAACCATTTTCAATGGAATTAATTCTAAATTTTGAAGCTTTCAGAAATAGAAGCTTTTTATATAATAAAGGTAGTGGTAAGGAGTTCCTTCCATTTGAGTTTCTTTCCTCCCTCCCTTCCTCCCTCCCTCCCTCCCTTCCTTTCTTTTTCTTTTGTAAGCCATATAGTCAAAGTCTACTGTATGTTCAGCCATGTAGTACCACCTCCTCCTTCTGCCCTCCACAAGTCCTTTGTAGTCATCCAGCAGTGTGTTCTCCTGTTACTGTCTTTAAATGCAGCATTCTTTTTCTGCCTCTAATATTACTCCGTCTTCCCCATACCCTATTGCCTTCTCACACCAAGAAGAGTTTTGTGCTTTCACCATGCTCCAAGTGCTCTTCCTCCTTTCTCCAATTCAGTAGCATTTTACTCATCCACAGTTGCCAGCTCCTGTTCTACTCACAATTAATATGCATGTGTTCTTGCCAATAGGTTCTGCTGGAGGGTATGTGTGTGCTCAATGAGTGACTCCTTTCTAAAGATCCTTAGCTGAGACTTAAGAGTAGATTCAGAGTTAAATATTTCTAGGGCAAGCACGCGGAAATGTAGGATAAATTGGGTTATAATTTTATATAATACTTATATACTTTAGAGTAAAATTTGGATTTTGTAACAGTCTTTTTGAAATAGCAATATTTAGCAATGGTTTATTGGATTTATCTTTTTTACATAGGTTTCTGCAATCTCTGTTTCCTTCTTCTGAAGGCAGAAACATGACATGAAAAAAAACATTAATAACCAAAAACTTTGCTATATATCCTTATGTGAAAAAGTTATTTGTAAAATCAAAGAAGCTATATTTCAGACAAAAGATAGTACCATTGTATGTGGTAAGTAGATAATGAATTTCCTGGATAAAGCTTACTAGTGCATTGAGGACATTTGTAACTTTTTATTTGATTTTTTAAGGTTAAATATTTAACCATCTTAGGTAAAATCAAACAAATTCTAACTTATTCATATACTGTTTGTTTTTGCTAATAATGTACTTTCCACATTGTGCACTTTGAATCTGAAGCTCTACTTCAGGTACCACAGTGGCAGCCATATAACCTCTGAAGGGTGAAACATATAGTTTTAAAATGTTGAACAAAAAATTCCTTATAAAGAGGCTATGAACAGTTCATTATTTTATGATAATTTCCAGTTTTTCAAAGTTCATATGAGATATGTCTTGTAACTAGCACTCAAACTGATACTTACATAAGTAAAACAGATAAAGTTCACTTATACAACCAGTAAACAAGGCCAGAATATATTAGACACTTAGAATTTAAATTTTACATTAGTATTAGAACTAGCAACAGCAAACAGATGGCAGAAAGATTATATTTTTGAAAAAAAAAAACCAGAACCACACAGGCAAATGCCACATTTGAAGAACTTTTCTCCTTAAGGGCCGTAGGGATGGTTCTCAGGTAGTCATGGGAATTTGGCTCAGACTGTTGGCAAGTGAGCTTTGGAACATCCAATAAAACTTGCAGGAGAAGGATAGCTAGGAAAAGAGAGAGGCATGGGGTGGGAAACCCCAACATCTGCATGAAACCTGAAAGAACTCTTGTGAGTGGCTTGGCTGAACTAAAAGTGTGTCCACAGGGCTGGAGACAGAACTTTGAAATGTTCAGTGAAAGGCGGGGATCAAAGGATGAATAGTCAGAATAAAGACCAGACTTGGGTGTTCAGATTCTCCATCCTTAGAGGGTCTTGATAACTAATTCTGCCCTCCCCTTCCACTTCCTAGAATGAGTACTCTGTATGAGCAAAAGCCAAGTATCATTGTTCTCTTTTGGTACAGGTAACTACACAATGGTTCACATCACCCATATTAAATGGTTAGTGTCAACAAGCATATTACTGCTCAAAATTGTGACTCTATGGGAACACATAAACCTTATGAACAACTGTATAAAATTAATCTAGCAAATTAGAAGACATTCAAAAGTTATTTAATAAACTTACTAATACTAATGGCTGAAAAGGATAGAAATCTATAGATGGACAAATTCCTTTATATTTTTATTGAGTGCTATAAAATTTAGGAAAAAAAACAATTACTCTAAATCTACATAAAAAGAAATTAAATTCATTGTTTCATGTTTGACAATCCCAGACCTTTTTTCTTCATGTTTGACAATTTTACACATACATATATGTCTTAATCAAGTCCATCCCGTTCTTTCCAACTCCTCCTCATCCAATTCCTCTTTATTCCACCCACCACTATTCATTTGCATTTTCAGGCATTTCTTTTTTGAACCCACTTAGTCTTTGTAGTACTGTTTTTCTGACACCAGAAAGACTTTAAAACTATACTCTATCAAATATCTAAGTAAAATGATAATTATACACATTGTTTCATAAAGCAGAACATATAGAAATGCCAAATCTTCTATAGGTACTGGCTGATACTTGAAACAAAATTTGCTAAAAGTAGAGATGTGGATGAAACACTTAGTAAACAAATAGCAACGTGTGCAAATTATAAACCTTCAAACTATATTGTAATCAAATAAAGTTTATTCCAGAATAAGAAGCTTTAAAATGACTTTAATGAGCTTGTGAACTTAATAAAAGAGAATACTATTTAACCAACCAAGCACACAAGCTTCAAAATCAGTGCCAAGTGCTAGGTATGAAACTTCATGCCTGTCTTCCCTTCCCATGGTTGGAATTTTATCTGGCTTGAGTTTGAATTTGAGTAGGTCTTGTACGTGATGTCTCATCTTCTGTAAACTCATATGTGCAACCATCCTATGTCCAGAAAACACTATTTTCTTGCTCTCATTCACCATGTATGAGTAGTATAATCTTTTCATTTCCTCTTCTGCAGATATTCCTGGGCCTTGGATGGAAAGATTATATATATACACACATACATATTTAGTGAACATTCCACAATTTCTCATTCTTTGAAATTTGACTCATTTGGGGTCTTTATGTTAACTGCCATTAACTTCTAAAAGAAGCTTCTCAAATTTAAGAATGGCAGGCACACTAATCTAGGGATATAATAGTAAATAATTAAGAAGCAGCTTAGTAGTATGTCCATTTATTAAATTGACACTAGTACAATCTCTTCTAGTAAAGTCTATGAAACATCTCGTTGCAGGTTACCAACCTGTGGTGCCAGATATTCGTCCCATCTCTGTGGAGGAGAATTTAAAACCAACTGGAAAGTGGTTGTTTCCTCATATATTTGTGATGTATCTCATGAGGCGAGTCATTCTGCTTGCTCACAGGGTTCATTCTGGGTATATCTTGGTATATCTGGTGATTATTTTTCTCCTCTAGCAGCACATAGCAGATTCCAGCAGTATTAAAGCTAGGGTAGGGATGATGCTTCAAGGTGAGTATCAGCTTAATTCCTGCATGTTCTATAATTTAAATGTGTTGTGTCTTCCACAATAGGGTCTTACCATCACATGCTGGAGGGTAACAGAGCATTGGCAATAGCCTATAATATTTGGAGGTCAAGGGTACGTAATGCTCTATAATTTTCAAAATAGGTAAACCCATCACCATCTCTGAGCTTTTTAGTTATTATTCTGTGCTGTCAAATAGGATAATTGTTGCCTGTTATAGAGCAATGCTATTTAAACTCTTTTTATGCATGTGCAGGCATAATAAGAGTGATTACTAACACTAAAGACATCTCAAAGAATCATTTGGGTACCCACTGATATAGAAGCTTCCTAAAATACAAACAAGGAATTCTTGTACAGGACATAACACTGTACCATAAAAGATAAAGTAGATGTTCATCATCATCATCATTAAAAATTCTGATGATTGTAGAATACTAAAAATTAAGCAGCTAAGCAAAGATCTGAAGCAAGCAACACTCAGGCATTGCTGCTGAAATGCAAGGCCTTAAAAAACAGTTATTGAGCCGCCAATATGATATCTGCTGTTCTGCCCTGTGGTGATTTCTAAGACAGAACACCAGACTGGCCCATTAATGTCATTCCAGTGATACTAAAAGTAAGTTAAAAATAAAATCAAGCACATTTTCATCATTAGGAAACAGTGATATGTTTTGATGCAGTCACTGTGGTCTACACTGGAAAGCAAACTACTGATTCAGAGAAAGGCGTGAAGTATCTTCAGAGGTTCAAGTTGAACCGTAAAAGCCAGACACCAAAGAGAATCTATTGCCTGACTAATTCTGATTTGGAAGATTTAGATAATGGATAGATGATGATAGATGATAGACAGATAGATAATATATGTAATTATTTTTAAAAGAGTCCATGACATTGAGAGATAGGGGAGATGTGGAAGAAATTGGAGAAGGTATGTATGGGACAGACATGACTTACATATAGTACTTACATATAAAGTTCTCAAAAACATGCCTGATCCTTTCTGAACAGAAACAGAGGAAGAGTGAATGGAGATGCAGAGGCGAGGCAGAGGGGAGGCAGGGGGAAGAAGAAGAGGGGAGAGGGGATGGGAGGAGGGGAGGGAAGGAAAAAATGTGGTCAGGATGTAAACTAAATTAAAAACTTTGATTAATAAAATAATTTCTCAAATACAATATCAATATCACTGTTAGCTTGGATCAGTATCACTGTTAGCTTGGCAGTGGTATTGTGCATGCCTTTAATACCAGCACTTGGAAGGCAGAGGCAGAAGGATCTCTGTAAGTTTGAGACCAGCCTGGTCAAGAAGAGCTAGTTCCAGGACAGCTAGTGCTGTTACACAGAGAAACCAGTCTTGAAAAACCAAAATAAAAATAATAATAATTGCAAAATAAGTGTTTAACTGGGTGTGATGTTGAGGATAAAGCTCAACAGAAGAATCTTTTGCTGACATGTTCCTACTCTTGGATTCATGTTAGGCATCACTAGTAATGTTTGAGTCTTCTTTTCTATGATCACTTTGCAACTAAAGAAGTCAAGAATTCTTGGAGAAATATCTGGTTACAGGAATGTATCATGAATTGTGTAAGATTATCTGAAAGCATCTTCTAGTGCCAGAAAGTTAGGAAATATTCAACTATTGTCAGAGGTGGATAAAGGTCAAATGAGCACAGGGAACAATCTGGAGAGCATTCTATAAATTGAGCAATAAAAATACCATAAATATTTAGCCTAATGGTTCTCAACCTTCCTAATGCTACAGCTCATTATTACAGTTCCTCATGTTCTGGTGATCGCCAACCATAGAATTATTTTTGTTGCTACTTCACTACTATAATTTTGCTACTGTTATAAATCATGCAAATATTTTTGGAGACAGAGGCTTGCCAGAGTAGTTTGAACCCACAGGATGAGACCATTGATCTAGTTCATGTTGATTCAAATAGATAGTTAATAAATAAGTAGACAAATCATTGAATTGGTAAATAAATGTGTGGAAGGGAAGGGGAAATATCCACCCCAAAAAACTGCAAATAATTTATATGGTTACTCTACCATCTTAAGAAGGGGTTCACTTCTTAAATGTGTCCTGCATATTGTAACTTGCTTGTAAATTTACATAATAAATAGAAAGGGAGAAAATTTATTTAGTTTATAGGGGAGTGACCTTGAAAACACTATTCAGTCAATTGATTTGTTCATGTTTGATAGATATGGTATGAATGATACTTTCCCTATGGGAACTTTCACCCAAAACCATGCCAAATGAACCTTACCACAAAAAAAGTCAACTCCAATATATTCTTCCTTAATGCTCTTCAACACTTTATCAAGTGGCTAACATATCTATGTACATGGTTCAATAATTATAACAAAGTATCCTAACTTCTGTTAGCTGTCAGTACTGCAGCAAATTTAGTGCCAGATATACAGGGACTCTTTGCAGCACCTGCTCCATTTTTCTGCAACAAAACTGTTGTAAATACTTTTTTCAAATAGCTTGGAATGTGCAAACCCATAGAGAAATGAAATTTTAAGTTGTTCCGTATGACTGGAGGGTGTAGCTTGTGAGAGGAAATGAATTTTGGGGAGCAGCTGTGAAGGTATTTCATACCTCACTGGTTCTATACACTATGCTAAGGAATTGGCACTTAATCCTCTATAAGAATTAATTGGAAAAGGACCTTACAGAAACAAACAAAAAAATGAGCAAGTTTGTAGCATTTCAACTTAAACCAGCCTTTACAGGAAACTGGGCTCAGTGCTGTCTTCTTATAAAGTTGTTTTGAACCCTGGAAAAGATAAGGAGGTTGAAAAATAGCTGTGAAGATGAAACTGATGGAAACCATTCAGGACTCAGCATCCTGTTGTAGTGTTTGCTCTTTTATGTTGAGTTGCTGTTTAGTTGAGTTTTCCTGCTGACTACTTTCTAGGCAATTGACTAAGTTATTAGGGTACATAAATACATGCAAACTAACTTTACCTGCTATTATTACAAAAACTTAAACTCACAGTATTGTCTAATGATCATTACTTATGCATACAGGTATTTTGTATGTCTATGTACCTCATTCATGACTGGTACCTGCAGAGGCATAAGAGGTTGTCAGATGTCCTCGTACTGGAGTTTCAGATAATTGTGAGCTCATGTAAGTGCTGGGAATTGAACCTGGGGCTTGTGAAGGAGCCTCAGTGCTCTTAATTATTGAACCTTTTCTCTACTTCAGGAGCAATTTCTGAAAATGTGCTGCCCTGGAACTACTAAAATAACACTAAAGAAAGTATTTCTCTGTACTGATTTTTCATGTGTTTTATTTTTAAAGTTTTCCACTTTTCATTATAATGTTGACATTCAGTTTTGTTTGTTTCACTTTTCCAGATATTAAGTTTAAATATCCCTAAGTTTCTAAAGCAAATGAAGAGTTTACAAATCAGCATATGCCCACTTAGATGTTAGAAACAAACAAACACAACAGTGTTTCATGGCAGCAAATGTGGAACACAGACTTTCCACGTTGAAGAAGAAAAGGAATAGATGGTGGCATAAAATCTTCTATGTGCTTGGATATGTCTCATTCCTTGGTCTCATGTTTAATTTACCAAACCAGAGCACATGCTATTGGCTGAGCCCAATGAGCTGGAGGAAGTTTCTCCTTTGAAAAAGCATTAGATTCAGATATGGAAAAAGTTGTTTAATTTTTATTCCAAGATTGTCCCGTCCCCCTACCCCTGATTTTTCCAGGAATGGCTCAGAATGTTTACCTATAATGATAATTCCTAGAACTCAACTCTAGTTCCATTTTTCCTCATTTTGTTTCTGCATAGACAGGTAATTAGACATGAACTTGATGACAGACACACAATAAATGGTAGACAAATAGACTGATAACTAAATAAATAAATATACTTGTAGTCTGTGTGAGATGCAACTATTTTCAGGGTGCTGACTTTTTGTTAAGCTAGGTGCACTGTGGTATCATAGATTGTTATAAAACCTACTTAATTACAGTCTCTTCATGAATTTGCTGATTTAGAAATTGTAGGAGAAAGCCGCTGTTGGTCCTCAGCTGCTCAGCCCCAAAATAATCACTCAGAAACTGTATTAATGGGCCATTGCTTGGCCCATTAGCTCTAACTTTTTATTGTGTTGTAGGAGCTGTGTTCCTGCCTTCCCAGCTCCTGGTCGCCTGGCTAGTTTATGCCCCAAAATAACAACACACAAATTATACTCTTTTAAACACTGCTTGGCCCATTAGCTCTAGCCCTTACTGGCTAATTCTCACATCCTGATCAACCCATCTCTAATAATCTGAGTAGCACCAGTCTTACCGGGAAAGATTCAGCATGTCTGACCTGGAGGCTTGCTTCATTGCGTCTGCCCGGGAGAGGGGAGCATGGCCTCTGAGCTCACTTCCCCTTCCTCCCAGCATTCTGTTCTGTTTACTCCTCCCACCTGTGTTTTAACCTATGAGGGTTAAGCAGTTTCTTTATTTTTTAACCAATGACCTTCCTCCATCATTATTGGCTAACTCTTACATCTTAGTTTAACCCATTTCTAGTAATCTTTGCATTGCCACAAGGCTGTGGCTTACTGGCTAAAGTTCCCAGCGTCTCTCTCTAGAGGCTCCATGGCTTATCCCTAATTCTACCCTTCTTTCACCCAGCATACAGCCTAGCTTTCCCCGCCTGGTTCTGGTCTTCCCTGCCATAGACTCAAAGCAGTTCTTTACTTATTAACCAATTAAAGCAACACATAGACAGAAGGACCTCCCACACCAAGGAATATTCAAAAATATTTGTGATCTCCATACTAATTTTAATATAGTCCCCAGAGAAATATTTTAAAATATTCATTATTTAATATCCATCTGGTACTGTAATTTATCTATTACATAGTTACTTATATTCAGTGGCAAGACAAACAAAATGTTTCTTTAGATATAAAGTACCACATAGCTGAGTTCTATTTCAATTTGTTTTTAGAATATTTGAAATCAAATCACTATTTGCAAAAAGAAGTTTATTCAAGTAACATAGTAAAATTCAAACTTTCTTTCTAATACTCAATATTACTTTGATTGAATTTTTATTTTCTCACTTCATGGAACTTTTTCAATTCAATGTTGTTTAAGGATTATTAGACTTTTGAAGATTATTTATAAGATAACATAATAACAGAGATTATCTAAAAGTGGGCATATAATCTCTTTTTGTACCAGTTCACACTTGAAATAGTAGTAAAACGTCTCTTTATATTACCTGTAGATGCTGGCCTAATTAGCCTCAATGGAAGCATTAATATAATTAATTAACCTTTATCAATAAAAACTCAGAAGTCAGATACTTGGGTGAGAACCTGAAAGATCAGGTCGCAGTCACAAGTAACCTCTTGCCTCCTGAATTACTCCATCCAAAATGGCTGAGTCCCTCTTCCAGCCCCACCTTACTTCTTCTTATCCCCTCTTTGTCTACAGTCCTCTAAACCTCTATGGTTAATTTTTCATCAGCTAGTGGCTAACTCTGCCCTCTGACTCTAAGCAAGCTTTATTTGTCAGAACACAAACAAAATATCACACATTTCCTCTTTTTCTTTAAATAAAAAGTGAAGATTTTAACTAACATAGATACATTATGTACAATAATTACAAGAACCATATATAAATATATATGGCCAAGAATCACATTAACCATGTCCAGTTCATTTACATTTGAAAAATTTTCAGAGAAAATACTCCATTATCTATCCTATCTTGTTAAGTCCAAAGTGTTGTACCTAATTCACTTTCTATCCCAACTTGTATTACCAATCCAAAACTATCTTTTTATATCCCACAACCTTATACTTTGCACCTCTTTTGAGAGTTTCTCTTCTGAATTTTATAATAAGGAAGACTATAACTATCTTGTGTTCAACTCCATCATAGACCTGAGAAGGATATAATATGACCTGAGTAAACAGGAAGTGCACAGAAAATAACTTCCAAAACTAAGAAATGACAGAAACAGCTGGCTGCCTGGATAATCACCTAAGGTTCCTCTGAAATGTTGGGGCATCCATTTTTGGTTTCCAACCTATACTATCTAAAAGGCTTTTCTGTGAAACAGAAAATTTGAAGGAGTACCCTGTTTTGTCTTGGCAAGGTTTCAGCAATCACTTTCTTTGTGTCATGTTTGTCAAATTGGGACAGTAACTGTCAGCAATCGAGGCAAGGACACTTTCTTGTCTAATGGCTAACGTTTGCAACAAAGAAAGCAAGCTCCATATGGAGTTTCTTTGATGCCCATCATCTTCTCTGAAATAAATTGGTGATGCCAGGAAGAAACATGTCTCATTATCATAAAAAAGCATCTTACATTATTAAAACATCTTAAACGTTATATTGTGTAGATCTCTGAAGTATTTGAAAGCAACTGTAAATCTATAATATATCTCTGTTTTACTTTGAAAACAGACCTAACATGACTACATGTTTGATTGCAATAGGTGACTAATTAGTAACCTCCATTTCTTTATTATCACAAATAATTTGTAATAATAACTTACAAGGACTAGAAACATATTACATTGTTAAATGAGTTATATAGATACAATAACATAAACAACAGTAGAAACATAGGTACAGCAGATTCTAACAAAAATAACCATAAATTTGTATCAATATGCAAAAGTATATTAAGCAAAATTAAAAGCATATATCTAGCATAACAAAAATAAAATCTGTATCTATATATTTGTATTATTTTTGATATAAGTTACTCTTTTATGAAACAGTTAATACTTCAATATCAGGTTCATAGAAGGAAAATAATTGTATAATTTCAGAATACTCTTTCCTTGGTTATGTGCCTTTCATATATAGATTTGTTTGAATGCTCTTTTCCTCTAAAATTCTCTGGAAAATAGTTTAAACATTTCTTAGGATGATATTATTGGGAAGACATTTCAAATATGGAAAAATATGGGAATAAAGGAAAAAAGAAAAGTTGCAGGGAGAAAGGATAGAAAGAAGTAAAAAGAGGTCACACTTTGTCTCTCAAACAAGACAGGATGTCTGCTTATACTTCTTTTAAAATGAAGCTAGCACATTACACCTGAGTTATATGAAGTACACAGCTCTGGAGACGTCAATTTCTTCAGTAAAGTGTAGGAACACAGAGGCCTCTGTGGTTCTTTTCAAAATATGCTTGTGACTATAGCATCATTTATTTTCTTTCTTTTTCTCAACAAAGAAACATACACATGTGTTTAATAACACTTGAATAATACTTCAATGTATCACAATATAAGTGATTTACATTACTATTTTCTTTTAAACACCAATATGGAAGTAATGTGCACCAGTCCCATGAGCACCCTATATTCTCTCTAGCTTCTGTCCTATTTTGTTTCCTTTTAGTAAGGAATATGGTAAAGTTAGTTGATGGAGGAAGGTCATTGGTTAATTAAATAAAGAAGCTGCTTGCCCTGATAGGGTAAAACATAGGTGGGAGGAAGAGGAAGTGAGGTCAGACTCGACAGCTCTCCACTCTTGCTGGCAGAGGCGAGAGCTCTGCTCTCTGAGGCACACGCGATGAAGCTCCAACCTAGGATGGACGTAGGCTAGAATCTTCCCGGTAAGCGCACCTTGGGGTGATACACACAGATGATTAGAAATGGGCTAGTCCAGGTGGGAGAGTTAGCCTAGAAGAGAATGGGCCAAGCAGTGATGAAAAGAATACAGTGTCCGTGTAATTATTTCGGGTAAAGCTAGCCTTGCGGGCAACGGGGTGCTGGGGACGCAGCCCCGCAGCTCATAATACAACAGTTAGTACCTTGCACACTGCCTTAGTGTCTCTTATCTATCTACCTCTCAGAGAGGTGGCTTCAGTCTCTCCTTTTCTCTCTCTCTCTCTCTCTCTCTCTCTCTCTCTCTCTCTCTCTCTCCCTCCCTCCCTCCCTCCCTCCCTCCTTCCCTCTCTCCCTCATCCCTTCTGTCTCTCTCCCTCTATCTCTACCTCCCTTGTTTTCTCTCTCTCCTTCTCTTTTGCTCTCTCTTCCTCTCTTCCTATCTCTTTTTAAATTTATTGCAGGCTTCTTCCTATCTTTTTGATCAACCCAAAATTCTAACTACCACCTTTAAATGTCCAGGGTCAGTGGACACTCCTAAGTGTGATTGTGTCTATATGTGAGTGTGTGTGTGTGAGAGAGAGATAATAAATAGTTTTAACACTGTTTGTCAGGTTATTTTTTTTTCTTTTCTTGCCTTTATTTTGTCTTTTAAAACTTCTAAACCTTTGCCATATTCTTAGTAAAGGATTTACTGTACATACATTTCTTTGCATGACTAAAGTACCTGCAAATAGCTTTCAAATGTCACTCTATTTAGTGGCAGCCATGTCATGCAGGACATGCTCTTGCTAATCACAGAAAGTGTATCCCACAATTACACCCATAAGAAAATGAGAAACGAGTACCCAAATAACCTTGCAGAGTTTTCCTCGTATGACTTGAGATTTGATATATTTTTCCTACCCACTTCAGCCCCACCTTGGCTTCCTCTCTCTCCAGACTGTCCCAGACCTGGCGCAGAGTGCGGCTACTCAGCTTTCATCATCTGTTCTGGCCAGTGGAATGTTCTCTGATGCTCTTCTTGGCTAGCTTTGGATCCTACTTTCATTTTCGCTATGGGCACAGCCATTCAGTGGCTCCCACTGGAAACTCTTTTTCCAGACATTCCTTTGGGATCAGCGCATTTCCATGACACCACTGGATTCCATCACTGTTCTCTGTGGTTCTTCATCCTCTCGCTCCTGCTACCCAGTTGCTCAGTGACAAGTAGGAGATAGCTTCCACAGTGCAGGTTTGTTTGTTTGTTTGTTTGTTTTTGCCCTTATTGGAAACAACTCTTAGTATTTCCTTCATTCTCAAGGAAGAAAGCCCACAATAATCCTCTACCTCCTCTTTTTTTCTTGTTTTTCTCATTATTTATAGTTCTTCATCTTAGGATAAGCCCCCCCAAAACACATTTTAACTTGATGAAAGTCTTACCTGAGGAATTTTAATTAATGAATACTAATTCAGTTAGTTCACAATCATAAATATAAGAAATGCTTTATATTCTGTTTATGGTCATTTTTTTTTAAAAAAAACCCTTATAATCTTATAAGAACTTTATAAATTTTCTCCAGCTATTTAAAATTAACTATAATATATGATAAATAATAAGATACTTTTGTCCTTTAATAAAATTTTCTCTATGTTTTATTTCCACTTAAAATATAGATTAAAAATCAATGTGAAGTCTCCCATCTAACTCATTTGATTTTAATTCTACATACCACAGAGAGTAAAAACTAATAATGTATCCATTTCACATTGAATAAACTATTACATAAGAATGTTTTAGAACACGAGAGAAACTTTACTTTTATAATGTAGAACATGTGCAGTGGTCACACAATGGTAAAATGTGCTCTGTGGGGATATCCTGTGTCTTCATCACAAAGCACTTAACTGTAGCTGACTCTCTCCTTGTTAGATGTCAAATAGGTAAGAGCTGAGAGCCCATCAAAAAATAAATAAGATATAGATTTTCTATCCTACCGTCAATGTATTTAGACCTTCATACTATTTAGTTTTAATTATCCTTAACCTTAACCAGAATTTAGTAGTCATATATAAGTACAAGCATAATATGTAAGCCATATAGTGACCACCAAAATACTCTTTTTTGTTAGTACATAGACTACAAAAAGAAATAAATCAAATACTAACACTAAAGAGTTCATCAAATCATGAGAAAAAGTGTGATATTGGAAGAATTACAAAACAATAAATAGACAATTGAATAGAAATAGGAAGTCTTTATATATCCATAATAACTTTAAATATGAAAAGATTTAAATTATCAAATGAAAAGACCTATGGTGATTGAGATTCATAATAATCATAAAGACACATATAGCCTTAAAGCGAAATAATGAGAAAAACTATATTTCATACACTGGTAACAAAAAGAGAGCATTAATAATAGAAAAATAAAAATTATTGCAAACCTTACAAAGTGAGACAAGAAAGATCATTAGAATAATAAAAAGATTTGTGTATAAAGAGGGTATAAGGTGTATATATACACAGTATATCTTCAATAACTGTGTACTTGATTATAGTGGATATTAACAAAACTGAAATAGAAGCTGTAAAGTCATATGTTTGAGAGAGTTTTCTGTACCCACTTGCAACAATAGCTAAAAGTTTAGACAGGAAATCACTAAGGAAATAGTGGACATGAATAATCAAATAGACTTAAAAGAAATATACAGGAAATTCTCTCTCACTGCAGAAGAGTACATATGAAACAAACTTGGGATTACTATGTTGGGTCGAAAAGCAAGTTATCATGCTTAAAATGGTAGAGGTCATGCAAAGTCTCTTTGCTGACTACAATGTTTCAATTCTAAAATTAAATATAATAAAATGAGGAACTCACAAAATTCATGAATGGAAAAGTGCTCCTGAGCTAACTGTGGAAAAAGAAATTTTAAAAACTGTGAAACAAATGTCTTATAATCAACAAAAACAACTTCAGCATATAGGTACACTAAAAGCAAAGCTGTTGAAAAAATTTTTAGTGGTTAACATCTAGATAAGAAAAAACTGAATGCAAATAAACTAGCTTTACATGTCCAAGGTCTAGAAAAAAGTAAACAGAAAACAAAGTCCAAAGTCAACAGAAGGAAGAAAACAGTAAAGTTAAAGGAATGTGTGAAATATAGATAATACCTGAAGACTCAGGAAAAGTAGAAGTTATCATTTTAATGCCAGCAAATTACTCAAGAAAAAAATTATACTAGTTTAAAAGCAACACATAAGAGAGAAACATTACAACTGATACCACGTGAAAAGCCATTAAAGGAATTTTGTGCACAAATGCATAAAGACCCAGTAATTTATAAGAAATGAATAAACATGTAGAAACCTAGAACTTATTGTTAGTTAAAATATATAACTAGAAAAGACAAGAATATCAGTAGTGAATAAGCACATTGACTAAATAATAAAAAAAAATCCAGTCAAGTATAACATGTACCTGGATGCTTTTCTGGGTTAACTCTACCAATAACCTAACACAGTCATTTAGAAACTGAACTGAGAGAATTCAAATTCAAATCCAAATTCATTTTATCAGTAAAAGATTAACATCGTATCAGTGCCAAAAACTATAGTAAGAGAAAATCATTAGCTAATATCTTAGGTGAATATAGATGCAAAAATCAGATATAAAACATGTAAACCTAAATCAGGTAGTACTTGTATGCATGATCTAAGGATGTCTAAACACATTTAAATCATTAAATATTACATATAACACTAAATGAATAAAGGGTAAGAGTAATATGATTTTATTAGACAGCAAAAAGCATTGACAAAATTCAATGTATTTCAACAATAAAATATCTCAACAACTTATGTAGAAGAGGAGTATCTTTCAACATAAGCTAATATCTCAGGCAGTTGAGATAACTTAAAATCTTTCTTCTAAAATCAGGAATAAGAAATGGATTTCCAGTCTTGCACACATAGAACTTCTGTCACACTGGATAATCTACTCAGAGCAATTAGGCAAGAAATACAAATAAATTTCATGCAATCTACAGATCAATGAAAATTAAATTATAGCAGAGACATAAAAACAGGTGCATAGACAAATAGACGGTGTGATAAGAAAAAAACTCCCACAAATCTAGGTAACAAATCCTTGAAAAGAATGAAAAGAGAATATAGTGGAGGAAGAAAAATTTCTCTAACAAGTGGAGGAAAGAGGATATCCACATGGGAAGTAACTGACTTGGTTTCTTGTGGTGATATTTTATTTGTGCTATGACAAATAAAGCTTTCCTAAGTATCAATGTAGAGAGAGCCAAACTTAAACATAGAGACCAGGCAGTGGTGGAATGCATCTTTAACCCCATCATTCTGGAGGCAGACAGATCTCTGTGAGTTCAAGGTCACCCTGGGCTACAGGAAATTGATCCAGTCTCTAAGAGAAACAGAGCCAAGTGGCAGTGGCTCACAGCTTTAATCCCTCTACTTGGGAGTCACATTTATTTAATCCCAGCACTAGAGACAGTAACAGGAAGGAATATGTCTGGGCAAAGAGAGAACTATAAGGCAGAAGGAGACAGGAGCTCAAGGCATTCAGTCCAAGGTTCAGTAGAGACAGAATTGCCCAAATCCGTTGAGGATTTGGTAGAGGTAAGATAATGGCTGGCTGCTCTGCTTCTCTGATCTTTCAGCATTTGCCCTTATATCTGACTTGGGGATTTTATTATTAAGGGCAATTATATACATGCTACAGTTCCTTGTTTAATACCATCTCAAAACTTAATTAATAATTAATTAGATTTAAATGTAAGTTTCTGCAACCAAAAAAAAAAATACTGGGAATTATTTAGGCATTTGTCTTGATTTTTATTGGCAAGAACTGTCAAGGCAAAAGAGGATCTGTTAAATGGGGTTACAGGTTTGCAGATCAAATGTGTGATGAGGGACTAATTTACAAAAATGCATAAAAAATTTATGTAGGGGCTGAGGGATGGCTCAGTAGTTAAGAGCACTTGCTGCTCTTGCATAGCACCTGAGTATGGATCTCAGCACCCACATGCTGGCTTACAGACGTCAGTAACTCTAGTTCAAGGGGTTCTGCAACTTTTTTCTGACCTCATCGGCTCCAGGCATACTCACAAAGCACTCACATTCAGGTAAAACAATCATATACCTAAAATAAAAAACAAACTCATACATCTTAAAATTAGAAACATCTAAGACAAAGGACCTGAACAGACATTTTTCCAAAGAACACATACACTGACATGCAAATATGCCCAACTTCATCAATTGTTAGAGAAATGTAAACCAAAACTACCAAGAAATATCACCAATCAATTGTTAAGATAATTGTTTTCAAATGCTAAGAGATTACAATGTTGACAAAAATATGAAAAAAATAACAGACAAAGCAACACTGATACATACATAGAAATACACACATACATACAGTGTAACTAATATGTGCAACAGTTTGGAGATTCTCCAAAGTTAAAAATAAAACACAGTATGACAAAACCATCTTATTTTTGACTTAATATCAAAAACGTGAATTCAGGTTATCAAGGAGATGTCAATATTCCCAATTGTCCTTGAAACATTTTCACAATAACCAAAAATAAAAAACATTTATGAACAAATGAAAATAAAATGGTGTTTATCCAATAATTTTTTCAGTAATAAAAGAAATGAAAAAATATATGATTGCAGCAACATAGATAAACCAAAAGGTAATGTGATCAGAAAATCGAGTCAGGCATAGGAAGACAGATTCCCCATGATATCACCTAGACATGAGATCTGCAAACATTGGCAGCTCCTGCAAACATTGCCATGGTAGTATGATAGGTCAACTTGTCATGTTGGTAGGGTTGAGAGGTTACTAGAAGACTAATAAGACATGCTTTGATAGTGTCTGTAAAGGCATGGGTGGAAACAACCAGAATTGATCAGTAACTGAGGGGAAGAGACCAAACCTGAACTAGGTTCATCTTCATCCACAATGTTGAATGTTTACAGGAACCAACTGATAGGGAAACAATGAGCACAGACATGTGCTTTCTCCCTCTCCCTTTGTCCCCACTCCTCCTTCCTTCACCATCCTTTCTCTTTTTCTCTCTCTTTCTTTGTCCTAATGCTTTTCCTTACATGGTCCAATTTGATGCAGCTACCAAAGTGGTGACTGTTATGATCAGGGGTTGGGGGTACATTATGTCTTTTCTACTTCTATTTATTTTGGATTCAGGTATTTCATCACAATAGAAATCCTGTCATATGCAGGTGCCTCCTGAGGAACAGGTGATGAATAAAATGAGAAAAAACTGGTCAACTGACTAAGATTTGACTGATAATAGGTGAAAAATTTTGGAGCTCTATGAATGGTGTTAGTTACTGGCTTAATTGCAGTGATTATTATACCATATGTAGACATAAAAAAGCATCACAATGTATATTTCGAATCCTTCTGTTTTGTCAATAAAACATTTTAAGTTGTAATTTGTTTTACTGGTGATATTCTGAAAGATTTCTGCAACAAGATATTTTAAAAGTATTATGATCACCTAGTTGTATAAAATAGCTATGTATCTATAAGAAAGTAACACATCTTAAACCTAAAATAATGTAACTGTAAATTCAAAGCAGAATACTGTAGAGGACCGCCTTTATATTCTAAGGTTTTCTGTTCCTTTGTAGAATAGTGTCAGAGAGTTTGAATGTTTTCTCAATGTGAGATTCATTCTTATGCCTTCTCCTTTGTTGGTTGGAAGTAGAACTTTAATGCATGACTTTTGGATTATTTTCTAACTCAAGTCTATTACTTTCATTTATGTTATTTTACTCATGCAAATTTCATCCTCAAAGCACAGTTCAATTCAATAATGTAGCTTCTTGGGGAATTTTTTTAAATGGTAATGTCTACAGATGATTTAAATATTTAAATACTCATAAAAATGAGGTCAAACAATTTGCTGAAAATTTCACTTAGCTTCTTTTTAAAGTTCTTACTTTATGAAGATCTTTCTTGGCATGAAGAGAAGACTGACTCACATGGTGAGTAGACACTTACACATCATGAGAATATGAAAGGGTCACATTCCATAAAATTATCTGAATGGAAATAAAGGAGATGTACTCCCGTGAAGGCGCAAGATGAGGCTCTCAGATTCTCAAGTGCAGCTTTTCTTTGCATAAATTTCTCCTTCCCTGTCCTCCTGTGAGAAAGAAATATCTTTATGCTGGCAAAAAAAATCACATAGATGGCTGAATAACTCACTACACTTTTGTGTTTGTGTTTCTGTGAGTTGCCAGAGACACAGAATAGATGTTGGCAGCATATGAAGTAGTCAAATGGCGATTTAAAATAAAAGCCATTAATCTACATAGGTCTTCTACTCCAGAATGTAGAGAATCAATATCAGAGTTGTTCTAATGAGTCCAGGAGAAGTTCATGGACTAAGCAAATTTAACTAAAAACTACAGCTAGATACACACAGACACCAGTTATTTGCAAACTTAAAGTTGAGACAAGAGCTGATCGACCTCTGGGAACTGATGAAGAGATTCATCCAGCAGTAATGAAAACAAATTGACTGAAAATATGGGGATTTTTCTTTAAAGAATATCAATTTTACTGGGGCTGTAACATAAAATATTAGAAACTTTGCACTTGAGACATGATTTCTATTTCAATAAAACAAAAGCTGTTTGGGTTTATGCTGACTATTAAAAATGGGTGAAAATAGCTAAGGTGAATTATGACATTAAGAATCCCATTGTCAATTTTGTTGAAGGCCAACACATCCCTTATGTACACATTTGAAACTTTGCAATATAGATATTGGGCTCCTGTTTTACAGATAGCCTAGGTTTTGGTGCCATTTTCACATATACACTATAATTTTCAATGTTTCCCAAGAAGTAAAACAACACCAAGAATTGTGAGTGAATTTGTCCAAAATCTTAGCCAAAATGTGCAATTGCTGCTGAAATAGAAATTGCTTGAATTTAGATCGCTGACATTTTTTTTTTTACCTGCCAGTAATGGATAAATGAGCAGATGTCTCTAAATATTGATAGCTATTGACTGATGTTTCTTCTGTCCTTTGGTTACAATGAAAGGAAAATGAAGTCCATTTTCCCTATTTGCAAACAGTGAATTAAATAAGATTTTTATCTTACCTGTGCCAAAGACACACAATGCTTGGTAATACCACACAAAGTGTTGATACACAAGCACTTGAGTGGACCAAGAACTAGATGAACAACAAATTTTCAAAACTAAGTATATCATGTATTATTTGGGGTGCTAGGATGTACACAACCATATCCATTGCATTTTCAACCCAAATACTTGTACGTGCAACCTTGAAAATTAAAAGCAAGTTGTAAAATACTAGCATGCAATATGTGAGCTCTACTTAAATCTTTCCATTCTCCCTTGATTGCAAACCACAGAACTTGCAAAAATAATGAAAAATGCCATTCATTCTGTCTTGTGGTTTCCAGAAATCTGCACAGCTCTTCAGAAGATATGTTCAAATGGATATTAATTTCAGGCCCTAAATCAAGTGTGCATTTATACATGTAATGTAAATATATTGATATGTTTAAATATGCGGAGCAGAAACAATGTGTTGTAAATAAATGTTTCTATCACTGTTAATCATACTATACATAGGATATATATTTTATTACCTCTTAATAAATAAGAAACATTTGTTTGATGATTCTTTACTTATTAAAAATATTTTTCAAGATATTAGTTAGTATTGCTATAGGATAGGCTCATTACAGGTTCCCTATCCTCAGCTGCCCAAGGAACTAACTGGGGACATCGCCTTGGGCTCCTGGGAGACACTCTAGGTTCAAGTCTCTTGCCCACCCTAAGGTGGCTCCCTTATCTAAGAATTGTGCTTACGTGCTCCCCTATCCAACCTTACTTTATCCCAATCATCCTTTTTCCCCAAGTTCCCTCCATCCTCCCCTTCTCCCTTTTCTCTCCCCATTTCCCCATACCCCCATCCCATCCCACCCCCAAGATCCCAATTCTCCCCCCGGCAACTTTGTCTACTTACCATAGCCAAAAGGATAACTATATGTTTTTCTTTGGGTTCACCTTCTTACTTAGCTTCTTTAGGTTCGCCAATTGTAGACTCTGTGACCCTTATTTATGGCTAGAAACCAATTATGAGTGAGTACATCCCATGTTAGAACCTTCACCTGGTGATGGATGGAGATAGAGACAGAGTCCCACACTGGAGCACTGGACTGAGCTCTCAAGGTCCCAGTGAGGAGCAGAAGGAGGGAGAACCTGAGCAAAGAAGTCGGGACCACGAGGGATGCACCCACCCACTGAGACAGTGGATCTGATCTACTGGGAGCTCACCAGGGCCAGCTGGACTGTGACTGAAAAAGCACGGGATGAAACTGGACTCTCTGAACATGGTGAACAATGAGGGCTGATGAGAAGCCAAGGACAATGGCAAGGGGTTTTGATCCTACTTAATTTTCTGGCTTTGTGGGCGCCTAGCCAGTTTGGATGTTCACCTTCCATGATATGGACGGAGGGGGGAGGACCTAAGACTTACCACAGGGCAGGGCACCCTGACTTCTCTTTGGACTGAAGAGGGAGGGGGAGAAGGGTGGAAAAAAACAAAAATAAAAAAACAACAAAAAAAATATTTTTCAAGAATTGAGGGGCCAGGAACTATTTGTAGACACTGCTGACCTAGTTATGAATGATATAGTCCAGGTCTTTAAAAACATACAGTTCACTTGTATTTAGGAGTTCATAACACACACACACACACACACACACACACACACACGTATCATTTTAATATCCCCTCCCAAACTTCCTATATCTTCTAAACACAGTGTGGCAGATGTATATGGTGACCCAACATTCTTGGTATGAACCCGTTTCACAATGTCAAATACCTCTGCTTTAAAGAAATAAAATACCATAATTCATGATATTTTTAAACCCACTTATTCTAGCTATATATTTTTCTAAATTTCTTCGTGACTGTGTATCTTTTTCTATAATAAAAACTGCACATTCATTGAGTAAATATTCCATTTTAACCCTTAGCTCTCTACAACTAATTTGTGATTCATCAACATGGTTTGTTCCCTCATAAATTATCACTAAATGGAGTCCATTGTCATGTGTCTTTTATTCTTTATTAACTTTCAAAGCTAACATATAAAGTACTGTGTTTCATTATAACATTTTCATGCAGTACATCATATTCTTAATCATCATGCATATCCACGCCTTTCTCCATCCTGTCAGACCATTCCAGCTAATCACCTTCCTCCACTCTTCTTTCCTGCCACATGTACCGCATTACACTATAATTCTGCTCCTTCCAGAACACTTCAAATGTCTTCATTCCTTTGTCTGATCTTCTTTTTGTTTCATGACTTTCTCATGCATGTGCTCATGCACACACACACACACACATGCTCACACACACACTTAAATGTAGATTCTGATCAAAAGAGAAGCCATGTTGCATTTATCATCTGGACTCTAGCTTATTTTGATTAATGTAATAATTTTCCATATCTATACATTTACATGTAAACACCATGCTTTTATTTTTATTGTTTTTTTATTGCATTGTTTGTAATTAGCATTCAGAGCAATGGATTTCATTATGGCACTGTATACATACTTTTGTATTCCTCCATCTTCTACACCTGGTCCTCCATTATCCTGTTCTGTTGTGTTGTTATCTTCCTCTCTCCAGTAACCCTCTGTCTGCTTTTCTATCATATGTCTGCTATTTTTCTTTGTCTTAGGGTTTCTATTGCTGGGATGAAACAGCATGACCAAAGCAACTAGGGAAGAAAATATTTATTTTGCTTACATATCTGGGGCATAGTCTATTGAGGGAAGCCAAAACCAGAACTCAAAGTGGGCAGGAATGTAGAGGCAAGAGCTGATTCAGAGGCTGTGGAGGAGTGCTGCTTACTGACTTTGCTCCTTATGCCTTACTCAGTCTTCTTTCTTATGCACCTCAGGACCACATCCCAGATGTACCTACAACTGACTGGGACTGCCCCTAACAATTGTTAATTAAGAAAATGCTCTAAAGACTGACTTGTCTTCTTAAAGCTTGATCTGGAAAATTCTTCCCAATTGAGGTTCCCTTATAGTCTTTGTTGACATTAAGCTAGCCAGTACACCTCCTTGATGGTTTTGCTTCCTTTCAAGACTTTTTTTTCCCCCGAGAGGGTCCCTTTTCTAATTTCATAGTCTACAGTCACAGACATACACACACATATGCACACATATAAGGGTTAAAATTTACAATTTACATCCAACAGAAAACATACTTGTCTTTCTGAGTCTGGGTTTCTTCACCTAACATAATATCTAATTTGAACCATTTTCCTACAAATGTCATGACTTAGTTTTTCTCTCCAGTTCAAAATTTGGCTTTATGTATTTATGTGCCACATTCTCTTTGTCCATTCATCTGAAGTAGGCATCTCTGCTTGTTCTATTTCCTGGCTAAGTTAAAGAGTGACACAACAAACACAGATGAGACAGAATTTCTATAGTAGAACTTGCAGTCCTTCAGGTATACCCAGGAGATATTTAGCTGAATCATGAAATAATTTTAGTTTTAATTTTTTTGAGAAACCTTAATTTTAATTTCCACAGCATTAGCATCAAAAAATTATTATTTTAATTTTATGTATATGGATGGGCACTCGTGTGTGTAAGTGAACCACATGCATGGCTGGTTCCCAAAAAGGTCAGAAGAGGGCATCAGATTCTGTGGTTTCAATACAGGCAGTTGTGAGCCACTGTGTGGGTGCTGGGAACTGAATCTGGGTCTTTTGAAAGAGCAGCAGGTGCCTTTAATTGCTGACTTTCTCCAGACCCCATTTTCACAGCTCTTTATAGATTCTATGCAGAAAGCTTATGCTTACTATATAGTTGGCAATGATTTTTTCCATTATTTTGGCTGTCTCTCTGATATTTTTGTTTCTCGTGCAGAAGTTTTGATTTCATGAAATTCCATTTGACAACCCTAGGGCTATTTTTTGTGCAATAGTATTTTACCCTACAATATTTGAATCTTCGTATGTCTTGATGTATTTGACCCATTTTTCTTTAATCATTTCAGGCCGCATATTAGGATTGTTTGTGAAATTTGCATTTCCTTTTTATGCAGATTGATAGACATGTATCAAGTAGCTGATGCATCCAAAATAGCTTAAAGTGTTATTATAAAAATGCTATAGTTGCAAAGAATCCTGCCATGTTTAACAGAAAGTATCCCAGGCTCCCAAGTTTTTCTCACCTCTCCCTACTATAATAAGCTTTCTCTTGGACAATTTTGATGTATGTATAATGTAGTTCCTTAACAGCATTTCTCTCATCACTTCAACTTTATACACTTTTCCTTACTAGAAACAAACTTTCAGTCATAATTTTGGGTGTCATTAGTTGCCATCTGTCAACGTGTGGAATCACAAAGTGTTTCATGTTTCCAAGTACTCAGCTTTATTGAATGGGTGATTTGGGTGAGAGTTTCCTGAAAATGTTGTATAATTGTGTGGTGTTTACGGTAACTCATCTTTAAAGGAAAAAACACAATAACATGATTTTTTGTACTGCTCGGAGCTAGGCAATACTTTTCCACTTGGATAACAAACTCCCCAATGCATCTTAAGATGATTAATTTGTTTTGTTAACAAAAATGGGGAAATCAAAAGTTTTGAAAAGCCAACACAAGTGACTGTCAAATGCCCCAGGTACAGAAATTAGTAAATATTATAAAGGAATGAACAAAAATATTGGAAAACAAGGCATAAAATTTTTGTCCGAATGACAAGTTGAGACAGAATCTATAGAATTTAAACCTATAGTTATAATACATTACCAGAATTTTTAGAATTGAAGAATTTTTTAATTAATAAAAGTAGCTTATTATCCATAAAGACATCAAGTGAAATTGATATTTTTATGATTATACAGGAGGGAATTTTATAAGGAAATGACTACGTGCAAGTTTGACTGGGACCTATACCCTACAAGGACATTAAAACATGTTGAGATGAAATGTCATGAAGTCATTGATTGCAGAGAATCTGCAAACTCATTTCCAATTCACAGTCCAGTTCATCCTACACAAGAATCTTCTATCTTTGTGAACACTCTTAGAAAACAAACCAACAAATAACCTAACTGAGAAGACTTATTCTATATAATCATTACTTTTAAACCTGCTAAGTTCTAGATAAACACTACCTTGCAATTCCTTTGACTTTGAATGTAGCTCTGCATTCACATCATGGTGAACTGGAAAGAAAACAATTCATTTAATTGTGCTTGCCCTTCTTCTCAGTATGGCAATTTTATCAAAGAGAGCTTGCAAGAATATGTTCTGGCCATGTAATCTCTATTCCTATTGTCTAATTTGGCTGCTTGTATTACAGTGAACCTAGGTGTTCTAGGTCATTCCATAGTTAAAGATTTTCTGCATCATTCAGGAAGGATTCATCTAAGGAATTCCTGCACAGTCACAAAGAAAACAAGGCTATAAAGTTGAACTGGAAGATTTCTCCACAACTCTAAGGACTTATGTATTCATCCTTTTAGCCATTCAGGTCACACTGGAGTCCCTAGTGCAAAGGAAACTTTATTAGAGGCTATGGCATATTGCTGGGTACACAGTGATAGGCATGTATGAATATTCTATTCCTGCAGGGCATGCATGAAATATGAAGGCATTAGGAAGAGCAGTAGTGGGAGAATATAATGTCTTTTGAAACATTCTAGATATTTATCATAAACTCATGTTTTGGAGTGACAAAGAAGGCTGAAGAATTCCAACTATGCTCAGGCTTGAGGATGGATACATTGTATAAGAATGTAAATCAAGGCCGGGCGATGGTGGCACACACCTTTAATCCCAGCACTCGGGAGGCAGAGGCAGGCGGATCTCTGTGAGTTTGAGACCAGCCTGGTCTACAGAGCTAGATCCAGAACAGGCTCCAAAGCCACAGAGAAACCCTGTCTCGAAAAACCAAAAAAAAAAAAAAAAGAATGTAAATCAAATCAGCCTGCTAATACAGAGTGCCTTTTTCTCTTCCCAATGTAGACACTCTCTATATTAGTTGTGCTTCTATTCTATAGCAACTTATAGAATGGAGATTTATTTGAGGATTACAGTTACAGAGGGATAGGAGTACATCACCATCATTGTGGAGAGCATGCCAGCACACAGATTGGCATAGCATTGTAGCAGCAGCTTAGAGCTCACATCCTAATTCACAAACTGAAGTCAGAGAGGCCACACGAGGGATGGCTAGAGACTTTTGAAACCTCAAAGTCCATTCCCAATGACAATTCATTCAACAAGGCCACACCTACTAACCCTCCCCAAACTGCCACCAACTAGGTACCTTGTGGTTGGCCCAAGGCCCATGACTTACTGGGAACATCCCATCTAAACCAAGACATTCCACTCAATGATGGCCATTCGACTCCTAAAATTCATTTAGTCCAACTTCAAAAGTCCCCATAATCTTTCATTCTCAATAGTGTTTAAAACCCAAGTTCAACATCTCTTATGAGACTCAAATAAATCTCTTATTTGTAACTTCTTTGTTGTAATAAGGCCACTTGTTGGTTCCTGCTGCTCAACCCCAAAATAATCACATAGAAATCATAATATTTATACCACTGATTGGGCCACTAGATCTAGCTTCTTATTTGCTAACTCTTCCATCATAATTTAGGTCATCTCCAGTAATCTGTGTATCATCCCATGGCAGTGGCTTACTGAGTAAGGTTCCATCCGGCTCAGGCTGAGCTACATGGCTTCTCTGACTCCCCCCTTTTCTCCTAGCATTTAGCTTAGCTTTTCTAACCTACCTCTATTCCCTGCAGAGGCCCAAGATAGTCTTATTATCATCCAATGGTATTCATAGCATGCAGAGGGAAATCCCACATCACCTCCCCTTTTCTGTTTAAATAAAAAGAAAGACTTTATCTTTAACATAGTAAAATTGCATATATCAAGAGAGGTATCAAGCAATAATTATAGTTATAATATTTATCTTGATTAAGGAAAACTATATTCTTCAACTCTGTCAAAGACTCCAGAAGGATACAATATTATCTAAGTTAACAGGAAGTGCATTGTAAGCAACTTCCAAAACTAGATTTGACAGAGACATCTCACTGTCTGGACAGTCATCCAAAGTTCTTCTATAACATTGGAGCATCCATCTTCAGCCTTACAGGTCTATAGTTTCCATTAGACTTTTCCATGAAGTCACATGACTTCTCTCTAATTCCTCCTCCCTTCTCCCAGCATTCCATGGCTGAGCCAGATGTAAATTTAGCTGGTAAGCCACAGCCATGTGAAGATACACAGATTAATAAAAAAAATGGTTTAAATTAACATTTAAGAGTCAGCCAATAAGAAGTTAGAGCTAATTGCCCAAAGAGTGATTTAATTAATATGGTTTCTGTGTGATTATTTCCATTCTGGGCAGCCCAGACAAACAAGCAACCTCCCTCTTACAAATTGGCATGCCAATGTAGTGGACTAAATTCCACATAAAAGAAATTCTTCTTTTGTTTCAACAGAGGATAAGAACCTATGGATTGCTTCCAGATTAATATGGTTTGATGTTTCAAGACCTCCTAAAAGGTCACCTTGAACACCCCTCAAAAAATTACTTCACCCAATAAACAGCAGGAAGCAGTTTGTAAAAGAACTATGCCCATATTCCTACATATTGTTTATAAATGTTTGTTTACATTTAAAGAGGGATATGCTATAAAGGTTTGCATTGGTATGGATCTTGGTTTACTGATATAAATTTAAGAACAATTTTGTTATACTGTGTATATGTATTTTTGATCTTGGTTAAGGTATTGTGTATGCAGCTCATTTTAAAAAGTAATGTATAATTAAGAAATATAGGTTAATAGATAGTCATCTATAATAGTCAAGCTTGTAGTCATGTTAGTTAGGTTTTCTAGATGTATAGAGATATATTTCAGTTAGATAGCTATTCTTCAAATCTTTCAGAGACCTTCAGAATATTGCATTTAAAATGTTTTAAGAAGTTAGGACTTTTCATATTTGCCATATTTTTGAGACAAAAAGGAGGGAATATTGTTTGTGTTCTGACATTTAAAGCTTGCATGAAGTAAGAAGGTGGAACTAACCACTAGTTAACCCTAAGAAGTCTGGAGTTTCTACAGAAAAAAGACACAAATTGATAAGGTAGTAAGTCAGGAAGGAGACAGATTTTTTTTTCCTTTTAGGTCAAGGAACTGAAGAGGAAGGAAACAATTGGTGGCTGATTCTCTGCTTCTTTGATCCTTCAGGCTTTTACCACAATAACTCTTAGATTTTATTATTAAGATTAATTAGATTTACACTTCAGGGGAACAATTCAGTCTGTGATTATGGAAGTATGCAGTATAGGTTGTTCATACCATGGCACACTAAGATTCAGAGAATGGGGCTGCTACCAGAGACTGGGTTATAATGTTCAAACTCCTCGCATCCTACCCCAGTGATGTTTATGACAGATATCTCCTAACTCCTACATGTTTCACAAGCTCCCAACAAGCCCTCAAAACTTAAGTCAACAGGATAAATTTCACATTTACTTTAATATAAATTCACAGGGATTTTGCTAAAATAACATATCAAATTGCCTAATACAATGTTGTTAGTAAATAGTAGCTACTGTCAGTAAATATTTGTCAAAACAGAATCTACTTCTGTTCTGGAGATAAAGCAAAGTAAATATTTATGAAGAACTTACTATGATTTAAGTAGTGGGATTTGAAACATAAAAATAAATACTGTATTCAATATACAAATACCCTGTTCAAAATTCTTGAAAATGACAAGTCAAGTTATTATGTAATAACTTAACATTACTTAGGTGACTGTGAATGTGTCTGGTCTAAGTCTATATGCACCTTCCTGTTTGAGGTCTTTGATAGAAATATAAACCACAAAGAAACTTATCTAAAGAGTTATGCTTTATTAATTGCTAGAAACTAGCTGATTTTAGTGATTCATATGGCATATTACTTGGATCTGGGTAGGTGAGTCTAGACTGTCTCTTTCTGTAATAACCATCTACAATTCCAAATTAAATCTTGATTTTTCCATGTTTTCATATTAAAACTTTATATTAACCAGAAAAAAAATAAACAGGAGGAACATCCTAATGTTAGAAGCAGTTCTGACTGGATCAGCAAGCCTAAAATTGATACATCAGGAACTTCCTGTAGAAAGTACAACAAGCAAAAATAATAGAACCGTAAGTAACACAATTTCATTCAAGTAAGAAGCACAGAGATGGAACTGTCTGCTGAGTGGATAGCAGGAAGCCATGTAGTCGTAAAATGGTAAACATTTTTAAAGAAAGCCTAGGGCACTAAAGGACATACAGAGATCACACTCACTAGAAGAGTCTAGGTTGAAAGTTTTGAGAATCTGACCATTAAAATTTTATTTTTTGCATTCTATTTATATGTGTGTGTGTGCATGCACAGATATCATGGCCCAGGTGACTGTCACAGAAAAACTTGTAGTTTGTTATCTCCTTCTACCATTTGAGCCCCTGTATAGAACTCAGGTCCTCAGGTTTAGTAGCAAGTGTCTTTGCCCACTGAAATCCTAACATTAGCCTGTTGTTTTATTCTTTCTCTCTCTCTCTCTCTCTCTCTCTCTCTCTCTCTCTCTCTCTCTCTCTGTCTCTCTCTCTGTGTGTGTGTGTGTGTGTATGTGTGTCTGTAGTCTATCATGCATGCACACATGTGAGGGCAAGTATTCACATTTAAAGAGGTCAGAGCAAGATGTCAATTATCCATCTTTAATCACTCTCCACCATAATTTATTAAGCCAGGATTTCTCAATAAACCTGTAAGTGAAAGGCAGCCAGCAAGTCTTAGTGATCCTCCTGCCTCCATCCCTAGAGCTTATATCTCTAGGGTTACAGGTGTGTATAACTGCAGCTTTTTCTATAGATGCTAGTATCTGAACTTGATCTTCATGCTTGCACAACTAAAAAAGTAGAGTGCAGACCTAAACAAAGAACTCTCAACAGAAAAATCTAAGATGGCTGAAATATACTAAAGGAAATGCCCAACATCCTTAGTCATCAGAGAAATGCAAATCAACACAACTCTGAGATTCCATCTTAAACCTGTAAGAAAGGCCAAGATAAAAAAAAATACTGATGAAAACTTATGCTGAAGAAGTTGTTGGCTAAAGGGAATACTCCTGCATTGCTGGTGGGGAGTGCAAGCTGGTACAGCCCTTCTCAGAAAACAACCTTCCTCAAGACCCAACAATACCACCATTGGTATATATCCAAAGAATGCTCAATCGTGCCACAAGGACATATGCTCAACTATGTTCATAGCAGCATTGTTTGTCATTGCCAAAACCTGGAAACAATGCAAATGCACCTTGACTGAAGAATGTATAGGGAAAATGTAGTACATTTATACAATGGAATACTACACAGCAGAAATAAATAACATCTTGAAATTTGTAGGCAAATGGATGGAGCTAGAAAACATCATATTAAGTGAGGTTACCCAGATCCAGAAAGATAATTGCCATATGTATTCACTCAAAGGGGTTTGTAAACATAAACCAAAGAAAACCAGCCTACAATTCACAATCCCAGAGAATCTATACAACAATGAGGTCCCTAGGAGATACATATATAGATCTAATCTACATAGAAAGTAGAAAATACAAGATCTCCTGAGTAAATTGGGAGCATGGGGAATATGGGAGAAGGGTGAAGAGGAGGGGAGAGGATGGGAGGGGAGCAGAGAAAAATGTAGAGCTCAGTAAAATCAATAAAAATGTTATTTATAAAAAACAGGTGTAGAAATCACAAACTAGTCATTGGTGCATTTTAGAAATGTGGAAACATATAAAGTTGATTATTGTTCTCTCAAGGTCTGTGAAGAATTTTGTTGGGATTTTGATGGGGATTGCATTGAATTTATAGATTGCCTTTGGTAGAATTGCCAGTTTTACTATGTTGATCCTCCCAATCCAAGAACATGGGAGATCTTTCCATTTTCTGGTGTCCTCTCAATTTCTTTCTTCAAAGGTTTGAAGTTCTTATCAAATAGTTCTTTAAAATCCTTGGTTAGTGTTATTCCCTAGATACTTTATGCTATTTGTGGCTATTGTAAAAGGTGAAGTTTCTCTGATTTCCCTTTCTGCTTCCTTATCCTTTGTGATAGAAGGGCTACTAATTTTTTTGAGTTGATTTTGTATCCTGCCACATCTCTGAAGGTATTTATCAGTTGTAGGAGTTCTTTGGTAGAGTTTAGGGGGTGACTTATGTACACTATCATATAATCTGCAAATAGCAAAAGTTTCACTTCTTCCTTTCTGATTTGAATCCCCTTGATCTCCTTATATTATCTTATTGCTACTGCTAGAACTTCAAGCACTATATTGAAGAGGTATGGAGAGAGTGGACAACCTTGTCTTGTTCCTGATTTTAGTGGAATGGCTTTGAGTTTCTCTCCATTTCATTTTATGCTAGCTGTTGACTTGCTGTATATTGCTTTTATTATATTTAGATATGATCCTTCTATCCCTAATCTCTCCAAGACCTTTATCATAAAGAGGTGTTGAATTTTGTCGAATGCTTTTTCAGCATCTAATGAAATTATCATATGTTTTTTTCAGTTTATTTATATGATGGATTACATTGATAGATTATCATGTGTTGAACCAGCCCTGCATCTCTGGGATGAAGCCTACTTGATCGTAATGGATAATTTTTTTGATGGGTTCTTCGATTTCGTTTGCCAGTATTTTATTGAGAATTTTTGCATTGCTGTTCATGAGCAAGATTGGTCTGTAATTCTCTTTCTTGGTTGAGTCTTTGTGTGGTTTTGCTATCAAGGTAACAGTAGCTTCATAAAAAGAGTTTGGAAATGACTCTTCTGTTTCTATTATGTGAAACACATTAAGAAGTATAGGTATCAACTCTTCTTGGAAGTTCTGGTAGAATTCTGCAATAAAACGACCAAAAATCCAGGATAGTCAAAACAATCCTATACAATAAAGGTACTTCCAGAGGCATTACCATCCCTGACTTTCAAACTCTATTACAGAGCTACAGTAATGAAAACAGCTTGGTATTGGCATAAAAACAGAGACGTTGACCAATGGAATAGAATTGAAGACCTGGATATTAACCCACAAATCTATGAACACCTGATTTTCAACAAAAAAGCTAAAATTATACAATGGAAAAAAGAAAGCATCTTCAACAAATGGTGCTGGCATAACTGGATGTCAACCTGTAGAAGAATGAAAATAAATCCATATCTACCACCATGTGTAATACTCAAGTCCAAATGGATTAAAGATCTCAACATAAATCTGACCACACTGAACCTGATAGAATAGAAAGTGGAAAGGAGACTGCAACACATGGGCATAGGAGACCACAGACAATAAGAGCAACATTGAATAAATGGGACCTCCTGAAACTGAGAAGCTTCTGTAAAACAAAGGACACTGTCTTTAAGACAAAATGGCATCCTACTGAATGGGAGAGGATCTTCACCAACCCGCAGCAGACAAAGGTCTCATCTCCAAAATATATAAAGAACTCAAGAAACTAGACTTTAAATTTTTAATTAACCCAAATTAAAAAATGAGGTACTGAACTGAACAGAGAATTCTCAACAGAAGAAGTTCAAATGACCAAAAGACACTTAAAGTCATGTTAACTTCCTTAGTGATCAGGGAAATGCAAATCAAAACAACTTTGAGATACCATCTTATACCTGTCAGAATGGCTAAAATCAAAAACTCCTAAGATAGCCTATGCTGGAGAGGATGTGGAGTAAGGGGTACACTCATCCATTGCTGGTGGGAATGCAAACTTGTGCAACCACTTTGGAAATCAGTGTGGTGGTTTCTCAGGAAATTGGGAATCAACCTACCTCAGGACCCAGCAATACCACTCCTGGGAGTATATCCAAAATATGCCCAATCATACTAGAAAAGCATTTGTTCAATTATGTTTATAGCAGCATTATTTGTAATAGCCAGAACATGGAAACAACCTAGATGCCCCTCAATGGAAGAATAGATAAGGAAAATGTGGAATATATACACATTAGAGTTCTACTCAGCGGTAAAAAAAAAAAAAAAGACATTTTGAATTTTGCATGTAAATGGATAGAAATAGAAAACACTATCCTGAGTGAGATAACCCAGACCCAAAAAAGATGAATATGGTATGTACTCACTCATTTGTGGACTCCCGCCTTAAACAAAGGTCATTAAGCCTGTAGTTCACAAGCCTAGAGAAGCCAAATAACAGGGTGAAACCAAAGAAAAACATATATAGATCCTCCTGGAAATTGGAAGCAAACAAGGTTGCCAGGCAGAAGTTGGGAGCATGGGGGTGGGAGTAGGGGTGTGGGTGAGGTTGGGGAACGGGGAGAGGGGGAGAGGGAAAGGAGAAGGGAAAGACTGGTGAGAGCTTGGGGGAGTGGGAGGGTAGAGATGGAAAAATCAGATAGTGGAGCACGTAAGAAGGTATCTACATTAAGGGAGTCATTTTAGGGGTGGCGAGAGACTTGGCTCTAGAGGGGATCCCAGGTGTCCACAGGGATGTCCCCAGTTAAGTCCTTGGGTAGCAGAGGAGAGGGTGCCTGAACTGTCCTTGCCCCTTTATCACAGTGATGATTATCTCGAATATCACCATAGAACTTTTGTCCGGTGATGGATGGAGATAGAGACAGAGACCCACATCAGAGCACTGGACTGAGCTCCCAAGGTCCAGTTGAATATTAGAAGGAGGGAGAAGACGATCAAGGAAGTCAAGACAGTGAGGGGTTGGTCAACCCACTGAGACAGTGTGCCTGATCTAATGGGAGCTCACCAAATCCAGCTGGACTGGGACTGAATGAGCATGTGATCAAACAGGACTCTCTGAATGTGGCTGACAATGGGGCCTGACAGAGAAGGCATTGATAATTGCACTGGGACTTGTTTCTACTGCTTGTACTGGCTTTTTGGGACCCTAGTCGGTTTGGATGCACACACCTTCCTAGACCTGGATGGAGGGGGGAGGGCCTTGAACTTCCCACAGGGCAGGGTATCCTGCCCTCTCTTAAGGAGGATGGGGGGGAGGATGAGAGGGAGGGGAATGGGAGGAGGGGAGGAAGAGGAAATTTTTGAATGAAAAAATAAATTAAAAAAAAAGGAATGTGGAAACAAATAGAACAGAATACCTTTAATGTTTTCTACCTCAACATTTCTCAGACATTTCTTATGACTATTTCCTGGGAGCTTGACCAAAGTAATAGCCACCCATATTTTAATAGAGGGATAGCCTCTAGCCCTGAGTGTCTGTGTGCAGTTGTATCTGATGCAGTGAAACGAGGACAGCATCTGACTTTTGCACGAGGGCCTGTTTCTCTCTTCAATGACTCCTTTATAAATGGAAACAGTCTGAATTATGCCTGATCTAAGTTAAGCCCAGTCTTAGTTTCTTACCAATATAAGTTGCAATTATTACCCAGGGTTTTTTTTTTTATTTTATTTTATTGAGAAAAAGAAAAAAAAAGTTTCAGCCTCCTCCCAGCCTCCCATTTCCCTCCCCCAGCTCCCACCCTTCTTCCCCTCCCCCCACTCCTCTCCCCCTCCCTCTCCAGTCCAAAGAGCAGTCAGGGTTCCCTGGTCTGTGGAAAGTCCAAAGTCTTCCCCCCTCCGTCCATGTCTAGGAAGGTGAACATACAAACTGGCTAGGCTCCCACAAAGCCAGAACCTGAATAGGATCAAAACCCCGTGCCATTGTCCTTGGCTTCTCATCAGCCTTCATTGCTTGCCATGTTCAGAGAGTCCGGTTTTACCCCATGCTTTTTCAGTTATAGTCCAGCTGGCCTTGGTGAGCTCCCAATAGATCAGCCCCACTGTCTCAGTGGGTGAGTGAGCCCCTCGTAGTCCTGACTTCCTTGCTCATCTTCTCCCTCCTTCCGCTCCTCATTGGGACCTTGGGAGCTCAGACCAGTGCTCCAGTGTGGATCTCTGTCTCTATCTCCATCCATCACCAGATGAAGGTTCTATGGTGATATGCAAGATATTCATCAGTATGGCTATAGGATAGGGTCATCTCAGGTTCCCTATCCTCAGCTGCCCAAGGAACTAACTGGGGACATCGCCTTGGGCTCCTGGGAGCCACTCTAGGTTCCAGTCTCTTGCCAACCCTAAGGTGGCTCCCTTAACTAAGAATTGTGCTTCTGTGCTCCCCTATCCAACCTTACTTTATCCCAATCATCCTGTTTCCCCAAGTTCCCCCCATCCTCCCCTTTTCACTTTTCTCTCCCCATCTCCCCTTACCCCCATCGCACCCCACCCCCAAGATCCCAATTTTCTCCTCAGCAATTTTGTCTACTTCCCATAGCCAAGAGGATAACTATAAGCTTTTCCTTGGGTTCACCTTCTTATTTAGCTTCTTTAGGTTCACCAATTGTAGACTCCGTGACCCTTATTTATGGCTAGAAACCAATTATGAGTGAGTACGTCCCCTGTTCATCTTTTTGGTCTGGGTTACCTCACTCAGGATAGTGTTTTCTATTTCTATTTGCATGCAAATTCGAGAAGTCATTGTTTTTTACTGCAACGTAGTACTCTAATGTGTATATATTCCACACTTTCTTCATCATTCTTCCATTGAAGGGCATCTAGGTTGTTTCCATGTTCTGGCTATTACAAATAATACTGCTATGAACATAGTTGCACAAATGCTTTTGTCATATGATAGGGCATCTCTTGGGTATATTCCCAAGAGTGGTGTTGCTGGGTCTAGGGGTAGGTTGATCCCGAATTTCCTGAGAAACCGAAACACTGCTTTCCAAAGTGGTTGCACAAGATTGTATTCCCACCAGCAATGGATGAGGGTTCCCTTCCTCCACAGCCTCTCCAGCAAAGGCTATCATTGGTGTTTTTGATTTTAGCCATTCTGACAGGTGTAAGATGATATCTCAAAGTTGTTTTGATTTGCATTTCCCTGATTGCTAAGGAGGTTGAGCATGACCTTAAGTGTCTTTTGGCCATTTGAACTTCTTCTGTTGAGAATTATCTCTTCAGTTCAGTGCCCCATTTTTTAATTGGGTTAATTAGCATTTTAAAGTCTAGTTTCTTGAGTTCTCTATATATTTTGGAAATCAGACCATGGGTCTTGAAACACAGGAAAAGGATCTTCAGAGTTCCATTTCAAGATGATGCACACTAATGGCAGGTCACATGGCCCACTATGATATCAGAATGGTAGGGAGTACTTGATCCTTCTATAGTGACAACATACCACGGAGCAGAAATGGAGATTTTTCAATATTCCATTGTGGGGATCATTGAAATAGAGGACTGCCAGAAATGTTCTGTATAGTTGTTAAACATAATTCAACAAAATATGATTCTGAAAGCCCTGAAGGAAATAACAGCTAAACCAGACATTTTCAGAGGTGCAGTCCTTGTTCTAAAGCATGTAAAGGTGGAAAGCGTGATCCGGATCAAAGCACCACGATGACACAAATACAAAGAAAATGTAGTCAGATTTCAAATACGCCTATTACTTCCAAGCTATGTGACCTTTGGCGAGTTTACTAAATTGTATTTTTAATATGTGAAAAGAAGGATTTTTATGTTAAAAAAAAACTTCTTAGAAACCTTTTTAAGAGTTAAGGAGTCCATATGGTATTCTTCCATTGAGTACCAGAACAGTTCTGTGGAACAAAGCTGCTGTTCCAGCTTAATGGTGACAGAATTTGCTAGTGAGTCAACACAGCACCACAGGGCTCTAGCAGACAGGAATGTGGCTTCCAGGTGGCTTCCAGATCTTGCCCTCCTTCAAACACTTCTTTTGGTTTTTAACAGGGTTGCCACAGCAAGCAGAGCAATGTGAGCTCTGTGGCTATCACACCTGTAACACTATGCCCACAGAGGAAATCTGTAGAGGGGACATAGTTGACACAGGAGATGGCACTTGTGGATGACCTTGTGGAAGGAACTTCCAAACACAAGTAGGGATCAGTCAGGCATACAACTACAACGATACTCCAAAAGTACAAATACTTCCTTGGTCAAATTTCAGAATGACAATCATCTAGGTTCTGGAAACTTGGAAATCTTTGAAGTTAATGAAGTACTTCTATCCATCGTGATGGTCATCTGAAACTAATTAAACTATTTTACTTTTGATTGATGGGGGTTGGTGTCTGGCTCATGGGCTACCATTGAACTGACAATCAGTGGAAGGGAGAAAAACTTTAATGATAGGAGCAACTGATGAAGCAGTTGACAGTCTGCCATCGGCCATGGGGCCTTCAAAGAACAAAGTATCTTAAAATTACATTCTTCACTGATGAACTATCAGCAGCTTGGTTGCCTGGTTTAGGTCAGCTTACCAAAGCCTTTGAGATGAGGCCATAAAAAAAGCAATCAACATTTCTGAGAACCCAGCCTCAGTTGATCTTGCTTGCCTATGGGCCAAGGTTTAAAACTCAGTCCTGAATTTAGAGGTTACAGTCCTTAATGATACTCCCTCTAGATATATATTCTTGCCATATACATTATCTTGGAATAATTAGTCCCCCCTTCTCACCCATTCCTGGACATTCCATGATACTTTTTATCTCTGTTTGTCATCAGTGAACCTTGTAGCAGAAATGTCACCTGGATAGTCTCCACCTTCCTCTCTTCTGAATCCTGGGTATTAGTTGTTTCAGATCTTGTCAGGACTAACCGTGGGTAGTGGTAGCCATGGATTGCACCCTCAGAAGCTACATGATCCTGCTTGCTGTTTATTAGAATCTACAGAAGTTGCCTGTTCCAGGAGAATACTTTAAAAGTATAATACACATACATCAGATATTTTTCCATTTAATTTAGCATTTATTTTCATTTATAACGAGATGTCACATTTTCTACATTAAAATATAATCATGCTGACCCCCTATCCTCTCAGAGAAAAACAACTGGAAGATGAAACGCACAGAATGGGGAAGGTACTGCTGTACCTGAGAACACACAGCACAGAGACTCAACAGCACACATGGCAGAGGCACACAGACTATAGCTAACGGCTCACACCAGGGAGGAGCAGGAATGAAGAAAGGCAGAGCTGGGTCAGAGAGCCTGGGGATTGAACAGAGTTGAAAATAACAGCAAACCCAAGGCCAAGTCATCACCATCTTCACGCCCCACCCCAGGACAGAGGAGGCAACAGAGACCTGAACCACCATAAACACAGGATGACAATGGGATGTAGGGTTTGGAATCTTTTTTTTTGTGGCTCACCCAGAATCATACAACATGGCACAGTTGGTACCACCCTGCAGTGGTGACGTGTCTTGTGCTGGTGATTTCCACTGGGCTACAGTCATAGAAATAAGACTTAGAAAAAGCTGGGGTACGGTTCAGAGAAACCCTACATCAGATATTTTTGTTGTTTGTCTTTAAAACAGAGTCTCATTATGTAGCTAAAACTGGCTTTCTTCAGAGGTCTGAGTTTTGAGATATGTTACCATATCTAGATTGAATAATTCTTACATGATGCATGTTGAATATACAAAACAAACTATTTAGAATGAATATAGCAAACACTGAAAAGCCACTCTTCAATGGTTTCTCCAGGTTCTCAGTTCACATGAATGCAGATGACATAGGTTATTGTTTAATCTGTATTGGTTTCTAAGGTTCTTTGTTCAAAGTAACACACAGAATATGGAGATGTTAATGACAGAAAGATTCTGATTTCCTGGATTTCCCCGATTAATTGTGCTTTTACAGACTACATCTCCAAAGTGCCTTGGGTTCTGGTGAATGCACAGCACTAAGCTGCTATCCTGTGAAGCTGTCTTCATGAGGAACTGAATAGAGCACATTAAACCTCATTCCATGGTCAGACTTCAATGTGGTGAAATGAAGATATCTCCTTTACAATAAAGATATGTCCTTACAATATGTGTCATTATATTTGCTTGTTCATACTTAAAATGGTTTAATAGTGAAGCTTGCTTTAACTAAATTATGCAAATCAAAGACATTAGCTGGTAATATTTTTTCCACAACACCGTTAAAGTTTAATTTATTTGACCATCATCTTACAATAATAATCTCTAAACCTAAAGTCATTTTTGGTATGTTAGTTGAGTTCTTGTAGATAGGAAACTGTTCTGGGCTTAGATTAGTGAAATATATCACATAAAAAAAGTCCAATGGGAAGAGAAATGAGAAGAGAAATGATACATGGTCAACACAGTTGTTTGGGATTTGTTCTAAGCTACATATGTGTAACTAATGATGTAAATATTAAAAATTGAATGTAGATATATGATGGCATCTTATCATACAATCACCATTCTGCTGCAAAAAACATACCCAAGACTTTATTTCTCTAACTGTCTTTACTTAACTTACCACAGTAAAAGTTAACGATATCTGTATTACTTGTTTCCACAGTGGCAGAATACCTGATTGGAAAAAGGATTTATTCCTACTCACTGTCGAGTGGATAGATTCTATCAAGTTTATCTTGATGGACTATGAATACCTAAGAACATTGTTTACAGTCATAGCAGCAGTAGCTTGAGAAGGCTGGTTACATTCTGTGGGTACTCAAGAACCAGAAAGCTTCTATTGGAGAGAGATCAGATAATAAACCCTAAAAGTGATGTCCCAGCCAGCATCCCACAAGCTAGTCCCTACCTCTTCAAGGTTCCATGCCTCCCCAAACTGAATGCTCAGTTCAGGACTAGGCACTCAAACACAACAGCTCATAGAGGGCTTTCTAAATGTAAAGCACGGCAAATATATTTTCTAGGAACTCAGTAATCTAACAATTTGAAGCACCTTCTGTGCAGGGCTCATTTAGTACCCTGTGAAATCAAATGAGGCAGTTATGGGCTAAAGTGAAAGGAGTCGCCTTAACAATCTCAAGACAACACTTTTGGACATTTTTCATAAAAAAATGCTATAAAAATGTTCTAGTTCTGATTATTTTAATGAATAGAAAAAAACGTGTCATATTTGCAAGACCTAAAAGCCTGTTATGAGAGTGAAAATGCTGTCTATTTGGGAAACATGCTCCACATGCCCACACGTATGTTGTCATTTATTAAGAAATCAAAAGGCATCATAATTCAGCTGAAGAAATAAAAATTAACTAGGAAAAGATTTAGAGTATCTCTTTAAAAAATTATGTTTTCCCCCCAATTAAGAGCATTTTCTCATTTACCTCAAACAAAGGTCCCACCTTGATTTAGATCTGAAAGTTTTGTTCTCTCAAGATTATTGCCAACAGGTATGGCTAAAATCCAGACCTGGTATTTTAGATATTACGAAGGATTCCTGTTTCTGCCTCAAACAAAAGTCTAAGGATCCAACCACGTTCCTACTCCCTTAGTGAGGTAACTATGGATTCCACCCAGAAAGTGGTTTGCCTACAGAATGTTTTAGTCTAGTGTGTGAGTGTTACTTGTCTTGTTCTGGCAACAGAATGTTTAACTAAGAATGTAGCCTGTAAACCGTCAACTGACCTATTCATTCCTTGTACCATGTGAATGTAGTTTTTAATCTTACGCCTACCTTTTGGGGTTAGGATATTTAAGCAAATGGAAATTCACCACCTGCAACTTTCAGTGGTCACTGGATGTCCCTCCTGATACTATCCTATGTTTCTGCCTCTTATTTCTCTTATATATCTGTTCCTTTTGCTTAATAATTCTAATCCTCATATTTCTACCTTTGAATATTGGAGCCCGACAGAAGTCACCCCAAAAAAAATGGTGGATGACGACATGTTACCTACATTAGTTGACAAAATACCCTTTGAGCTGTTGTTTATTGGAGAGCATTAGCTAGTCTTCAGGCCAGCCATACTCTGAAATGCCATGTAACATGAGGAAGTTAACATTAAACATGGTATATGATATACACTGATCTGCATGTCAGAACTTCCCTTGCGTCATTGCCAAAGGCATATCTTTGAGAGATGAAGCTAAGTCAGACTGTTAGAAAAATCATGTTTTAAAGCATTTAACCCAGAAAATTCTTTTTTTAAGGAATCTTTTTTATTTTTACATAAAATAAATACAATCCCAGTTCCCTCTTCCCTCTTTTCCTGCTCCCCTCACTTCTTCCCTCCTGCACACCCCATCCACTCCTCAGAGAGGGTGAGGCCTTTCATGTAGAGTCAATAAAGTCTGTCAGTTTGTCACATCACAAATTCTATTAGTAGAATTTAGCATTACAAAGATATGTGTTTATTTCTATATTGCTAAAAAAATAAAGCAACCTAACAACAACAACAACAACAAATCACCAAAACTTATTTGCTTAAAGCCTTGGTGGAACCTCTCTATGAAAAAGAAAATGCCTATATTTCATGCCTGACTGACCTTGCCACTTGTTTATCTGTGTCTGACCACGCCAGCAGCTTTCTTCAGAATTCCTGGCTTCTAGAAACATCATCAGCTGCTCACTGTGCTGGTGTTACAGCATGTTTTTCAGTTAAGATGCTTCTTTCTATCACTGTCCACTCTTCAGGGGCTGCTTTTCTGCTGCTGGTGGACTGTGGTTTCTTGGGTCACTGGAGGACATTCTCTGTCCTATAACTCTCTTTTACTTTGAAGCATGAGTAAAGCAGACCCTTGAGATGTTCTCTTAACAAGTCTAGCCTCAGCATGTTATAGATTTTTATTTCTCGGCGAGTTATTTAATTATCTCATGCCCTTGGTTTTTTTCTCTGAAAATAAACACAGTCATGCTATCTGTTTCATGGGGATTTTATACTGATGAAATACTTTAATACATGTGTAATTAAACTTATGAGCTAGACTTATGAGTTCCTAGAGAGTAAAAAGTTGACAACCTTGTGAACCACTTGCCTTCAAACTCATAACTTCTCTTACCCTATTATTCCATTCCTAAGGAAGCTACTTCAGTAGATCCCAAAGTTCACACTTTCACGGTGTGACATTGGTCAAATAGATGGTAAAGAACTAACCTGCTGGCTAAGCACCAATGATTGCACTTGACTGCAAGGAACTTGTGCTCCAATCCCTGCCTTGAGCCTTCACTTTTCAAGCCAATCAGTTTTATCAGTATTTTGAGACAGGAGTTAATAAAGGCAAAGGGTTAGTGTGTGTATAAAATTTGGTTGATATATGAATATATTTCTTCCTGAAATGAGGTGAAACTTTATGGAAATAAAACGGCCTGTACAAGCTAGCTTTCACGTTAACTTGACACAAGCTACAGTCATCTGAGAGGAAGAACCTTCATCTGAGAAAATGACTCCATGATACTGGGCTGTAGGCAAGCCTGGAGGGCATTTTCTCAAGAGATTGTTGAGGAAAGGTTCAGCATGGTGTGCATGGTTCTACCCTGGGCTGGTGGTCCTGAGTGCTATAATAGAGCAGGCTGAATAAATCATGTGCAGCAGAACACCTCCATGGCCTTTGCACCAGCTTGTATCATCATTTTCCTGCCCAGTTTGAGTCTCTGCTTTGACTGATGTCAGGGGACTGCAACTTAGGATATACAAACTGAATAAACCTTTTCCTCCCCAAGTTGCTTTTGATCATAGTGTTTAATCACAGCAATGGTAACCCTAACTAAGGCAGTTTTTATAGAATGAAAAGGTCTTCCAGAAACCCTGACTATTTTCCATAAGATCGATATCACTTTCATCAAATGATTTGCAGTAATTTTAATTATATAGGAAAATTTTTTTACTATGTAAGCAGAGAGGCAAATTTACCTCTGAAACATATCATATAGGATTATCATGTCTCTAGGGAAAAATAATACCCACTTTTTAAATACAAAAGTAAAGAAAACTGTCCAAAAAATAAAAAAAAAACAAAAAAAACAAACAAAAAAAACCAAGAAAACTGTCATTTCTGGTTATAATGTTCAAAAGCATCTGCTAAACAAATTAAAAATGAACTCTTTGAGCAAATTCAAATTTTATTTTTAAGCAAAGCAATTTTGGGGTATCTTGAGTACAAGTTACTGTCATTGTGGGATATCCAGCGAGGAGAAATTAAGGAAGCAAATGCATTCACCTTCCTTCCACATCATCTTTTAGTTAAATGCAGTCATTGACAAGTGAATACTCCCCAGTTCTACGATTACATGTGGGTGGTTGTGACAATGCTTTAATCTGGAAGCAGTTATGGGTTTAGCAGATGATATACAGACATACTTATTATTCATCACATATACGATCCTGTTTAATTTGTACCAGAAGCCTGAAGTTACATGGCAACCGAATTGGGTTAGTTTATGTCTTTTCAATTAAAATCTTTAAATTGGACCTCAAATAAATCGAAGTTAGTTCTAGTTAATTTGAAGCTATTTTGAAGAAAGACAATGTGGTGAAATAAAAAAAGCATTAATCTTTTAAAGAATTATAAACATCTTCAATGTACTAACTTCCTTTAATATTTCTATTACAGTATTTTCTATTTCTGTGAATTTTAAGCAATTTTTCCTCTCATTAGCATGAGAAGTATCAAGCATATTTAAAAAAAATCTCTGCACATATTTCAAGTGAGATTATGCAGCTCCGGGATTTTTACCACAGTGGTAGCCTTTACTTTTAAAGTTATTACTCTGAGCTTTGAGCTTTAAAGCATCCAGCATAAACTATAAAATTAAACATATATTCCATCAAAGGTCGAAGGTTAAATCTTTAAACATGATGCAAGTGTGATTTTTATTAACAGTTACTAAATGTTCCTAAAGATATCAGTGGAGAAGCCCTCTGAGACACCTGGTGTTTCTTAAGTTTGTGTGTTATTTCATGCAATACTTATCACAGTTCTCATATGGAGGATCCTTATTTTACAAAGAAATAAAGGTAGGTAACAGGAAGAGAGAAAAGTGTGAACTACGGCATAAGTAGTTCGCGTGTCTTTTCTGTATTTTCAAGAACACTGGGAAGTCTCTGAATGGACTTGGGGGAAATACTAATAAACAACTAAAGGTGTGTAAAGGATGCCACTGCCCCAGCTGATCTGGAAGGATTTCTGAGCTTTTGCACGCAAGGCTGAGTTGACCTCAAAGTAGCAAGAGCAGAATCCCTGCAGCAAGGCAGTGCAGTCCTGTGAATGGGACTTTGTGTTGTAAGAGGATTGGTTAAAACAAAATGACTTTAGAGAAGTGGACAGAGGCAAGCCCTTCAATTTGCTTAAAATCCTGGGATGTTAGTCTGGGTAGTCAAGGGAAGTAGGAAAGAGCTACTGAAAAAGTCTTAGACATGAGAGGCATCAGTGGTATCACTACTAATAGATGGAGGTTGAACTGAAAGTAAAAACACTGGAAGCCAGTTAGGAAAATATTATGATGTCCCTGGCTCTACTGGCAGTCTGCCCAGAGAGGCTGAGAGAAGAGAGATGCTTCCAGACTACTGTGAATAAGCACACACACATACGAGTAACCACATTAAACAAGCCAAAAAGTGAAACTAAGTTTAAATATTATATTTTATATATCCAAATGGATCCAAGATTTTTTATTTTACTTAGTACAAAATGTTCAAAATATTAATGAGATTTTATGTTCCTTTTCATACACAGCCACCGAAATGAGTTGCAAAGTGTACTTTTAGATGTCTTCAGTCCCTATACTAACTGCCTTTAGAGTTTACTTGCACTTGACCTGTCTAAAATTTCATTTTGTTTTAAATTTTATAAAAGTTACACTTAAAATGATTGAGAACCTTAACTTTTTGAATGTTTAAAATCTTCTCAGACAACTGGTTTGTATTAGATTGCTATTTAAATTAGAAGTTTGAATAAAATTGTAGCTCCTCAGCAACATCCTTGACATCCCAAGAATGGAAAGGCATCCTCAGGTTATCTTCATGAAGCAGACAGGGACCATTGAGTGTGAGAGATCATTTTATGGAGTCCACAGAAGCATCTTCAAGAGGCCTTTCTAACGTTTTGATAATGTCTCATCTTTGCTCCTACACATCATTGTTTTCAAGGAATTCTTTATCGTTCACAATATCAAGACCCTTTAAAATCTCTTATGCACACAAAATGTACCTTTGGACTAGTTAAAAAACAATGACTGGATGGGTGTTAATCATTTATTATAATAACATTTATATTCAAATCATTCAAGTTTTATTTTTAATATAATGAAAATAAGTTGGTTTCCTTCCCATTTAAAATACCATTATAAAATTTACTGAAATAAGTTTGTAACAAGTACAAAAAGTTCAGAACTTATTACTTTATTTGTTCAAAGGGCTCCAGCAAAGAATATTTATAGAAGTCATTTTTACATTATGTGCTTTTAAGCCACTTCTGAATTGAATTTACTATGGAAGAGTTGAATTTAAATTCTTTTCAATAACAGGCTAAAGTTTTGCTATAGATACAATTTTATTATTTATTTATTTGTGTATGTATATGTATGTACATATGTGTGTGGATCTCTGTAGAGGTCAGAAGAGAATAGTGGATGCTCCTGAGTTGGAGTCACAGGCAGTGTGAGCAGCCCTACAATTAGTATTGGAAGCTCTACAAAGGTCCTCTGGAAGAGTAGTATGTAAGCTTACCTGCTGACTCATCTCTTGAATTCCTAGATATGTTTTCAGGATGTTAAATCTTGTAGATGTCATGATTTGGAAGCGAATACAGTTCATTATTTTAAAAAGTTGGATAAATTGGTATCTAACCTTAGCGATATGGCATAAAGGAATGGATGAAATGGTAAAGGTATAATAGAATTCCTTATAGTAAGAGCTGGGGTAATAATTACAGGAAAGAATATATTTATTCTGTGGGATAATATAAGGCTGATGGCAGGAAAGTGCTACAAATGCTCATCTTGCCCCTGAAGGGAGCAAACAGACAATGATTGACTCTACCTCTGTGGAGTTCTCTGTATAGAAAGGGGATCTAGAAGAAAGGATCTCTAATGGGCTTCATTAGTTACTGTTCTATTGCCATGATAAAACACTTTGACCTAGAATACTTGTAAAATAAAGTGTTTAATTGGTCCAGAGTCCATGATAATAAAGTGAAAGGCATGATGGCAGTTGGCAAGGGCATGGCTGAAAGCTCATATCTGGATCATAAGCAGGAAACAGAAAAAAAAAAGCCAACTGGGAATGTCACAAGTCTTTTGAAACTTCAAATCCTATTCCCAATCACACACCTCCTCCAGCGAGGCCACATCTCATGATCCTTTTCAAACAGTTCCACCAACTGGCAACTGGGACCAAGTATTCAATATTTGGTCTTAAAGACTATTATCATTTCAACCATCATATGGCTCTTCTAACTTGCAAACTTTGTGTGTATCACTTTTTCAAAACTTTATTTTGTGCCTGTAGTTTTTATTAAATATCATTTAAGTTTAATTTATAAGATTAAGTGTTTTGAAATTTAGTATCTATCTTTTTCTCTTGATTTTTCTAGACTGTGTTTCTCTGTAGCCTCGGAGCATATACTGGAACTAGCTCTTGTAGACCAGGCTAGCCCCAAACTCACAGTGCTGGGATTAAAGGCATGTGCCACCATGGCCTGGCTAGTATCTATCATTTATTGAGTCACTAAAATATTCTGTTTGTTTCTAAGTTTTTAAGTGTAATGCTAGCATTCTGAATTAGCTGTTCTAAATGACAAGTTTCAAAGGGTGATCATATCATGACTTCAGTCTCCCCTCATTTCTCCTTTTTCTTCTATCTCTCATTTTCCAATATTGTTTTCCTATTCCTCTCTTCTTTCTCAGTTTAAAAAGCCATGCTGAAAATGCTGAATAACAGAATGCTTGCCTTTATAGATTTTCTTTCTCCACTCATAAAGTATTCTCATGAAAATGTAATGTTAAATGCAGACCAAGTAGCGACAGCAAGCAAAATTATTATAGTCTATTAATTTGTGATTATGGATCAAAAATTGTTTCTCTGTATACAATTTGCATATATTAATACAAATATATACTTACTGTGTAATTTGTAAATAAATGTAAATTCATCCCAAATTCATTTGTCTTAATTTTGTACCAGATTAGGTTTTGAAAATTAGCAATTATTGTAAACAATTTTACAGCCTGCTACAAATTCCTATTCCACACACATTTCTGAAATTGTGTTTTTTTTTCTGAATCTATGTGTGTTCATGCATAGACATGTCAATGAACATGATCAACATATATACAGTAATAAGAAATTCTTCTAAGCACACCTGTCCAAATTTTCAAACTGTTTGGAGATGGACTCTGGTCTGGGTGATAGCTAATTAGCAATGCCCACATAACTGCATTCACTGTGCTCTGACAAAGTAGGACTAAAAATTTGGAAACAGCGAGGAGGGTACAGAGCACCACAGCCATTTGAAATTCTTTGCTCTGGGTTTATCCAACTGGGAACTTTCTCAGTTTTCCTTTGGTGTTGTTCCATGGCAGGGAGAGCGGAAAAAGCAGAATCCCATCACAGCGAAGTTTATGTGTGAGGAAGGACTCTCCTGCCAGAAAGGACATAGACCAGTGCCGCCCTGCCTTCCACTTTAATGGCCTGTGTGCCTTTCCTTTTAAGGATCATTCCAAGGATCCCTGCAGACAAATGAAGAGGAGGAGCCCAGAACAGCACAGGAAGAGGTTTGGGTGATAATTAATAGTAAAAGGTTTGTGTCTTTCCTATAACTCACCTGGTTTTCCTTCTACTTTTCAGTAAAGTCCGTGAGGAACAGACAGTGTGAGGTTGCCCCAGGACTGGGGTTGGGGAGTTACGATGCTGGCCAGAAATATGTCTGCTTTCAGCAGACCAGAAAGATGGCTTTTTTTTTTTTTCCTGAGGCTTACCTTCACTCTGAGACCAACCCTCAGCCAGGAGCTCAAATGAAAGGCAGAAATTCATGGCAGGGAATAATCTTAACAGTGGTTGTAATATAAAAAGAGTTAGGTAAATAGAAATATATCTAGCTTACATTTTCACATGCAGGTCACTAATTAAATGCCTCATACTTGAGGAAAAAAAGACACTTGATACAGATCTGTTCTTAAGCAATAAATGCATAAGTAAAAAATGATCCTGTCTTTATCAGCCAGTGATCTCTTTTCTTGTTAAGACAGAGGACATTGCCAAAGTTCATGTCTCTTTTTGGTCTTTAGGCTACTTACCTCTAAAATTATCTTTATTATATTAAGGGCTACAGTTTTTCCTCACAGAGTGTGACATTATAAAATATTCAAATTGAAATTGCATTTGCTTGAGATTTTAAACCCAGAACATAATCCGAATGCAGTGGCCCACACCTTTAATTTCAGTACTCAGGAGGCAGAGGTAACTTAATCTCTGAGTTCAAGACCAATATGGTCTACAGAGCAAGTTCCAGGACAGCTAGGGCTGCACAGAATGACTGTGACTCAAAAAGAAGGAAAGAAAGAAAGAAAGAAAGAAAGAAAGAAAGAAAGAAAGAAAGAAAGAAAGAAAGAAAGAAAGAAAGAAAGGAAGGAAGGAAGGAAGGAAGGAAGGAAGGAAGGAAGGAAGAGAGACAGAGAAAGAGAGAAAGGAAGGAAGGAAGGAAGGAAGGAAGGAAGGAAGGAAGGAAGGAAGGAAGAAAGAGAGAGAGAGAGAGAAAAGTAGAACATAAATGGCATGTAGAATAAGTAGGAGGAAGTGGCTTTGGGAAGAAGATGGCAGGACTACCCCAGCATGTGTATGACATCAGATGAAAGGGTGGCAGTGATCCCTTAAGAAGGTTATGAAACAAGTAGTTCATGTTTCTCAACGTTCTTCCTATCTGGAAGATGGAAAAAATGTTTACCACGTAAAGTAATTGCTTTGACATTATAGTCTTTCTTTGTAGATGTTAAAAGATACATTCAACACAAACACAAAATTAAATAGTGATATTTACTTGTAATTACAGGTCATCTTTGGCTCTCCTAAAAGACATAAAACACACAAGGCTGCACTGTGGATGCTGAAGGGTTAGCGGGTAGAGTTCTTTGTGGGTGGTATCAAAGCTCAGTTAGAACTAAATGAGAGTCTTCTGTATCTCTCTTTTTTTTTCTTTTAGGGTAAATATGCTTGTGAGAACTGCCCTATATGATGGTAGAGAACGTGGCTGCTCATGCGGTACGGTTTCAAAACCATGCACAGCCTATCCAAAACCATTTCTAACACTAGCCTATAATGTTACCAGAAAATTTGCCACCATTCCTTTGGCATGTCATCTCTGAAAATATTCAAATACAAATCCTCGAGGAGCGTTAATGAGACCTCAGTTGCTATGCAAGATGCTTCAGGCTGAAGTTGCAAACTCAGAGATTCAGAGTAAAGGGAAATGCAGGGAGACGACACATGCAGCAGAGTCCCGAGTCCAGTAAAGGAATCAGTTGAGAAGAACAAAATAGGCAAATGCAGGAGAAGCAGGCAGGTGGCAGTTGGCACACAGTTCCCACTGCATGTCTTAGTCTATGCCTGAATCTGTATTTTGAAATTACAAAACTTAATGTGGTAGCTTAAATAAGAATGGCCCCTGTAGATTAATATTGAATGCTTAGGGAGTGGCATTATCAGATGTGGCCTTGTTGAAGTACATGTGATCTTGTTGGAGGAAATGTGTCACTGGAGGCAGGCTTTGAAGTTTCAAATGCTCAAGCCAGGCCCTGCTTCCTGTGGATCAGGATATAGAACTCTCAACTACCTTTCCAGCACCATGTCTTCTTGCATACCGCTGTACTTACAACAATGATGATAAAAGACGAAAGTTCTGAACTGTAAGCCAGCCCCAACTCAAATGCTTCTCTTTGTAAGAGGTGCCTTGGTCATGGTGTCTCTTCACACAATGGAAACCCTAACTAAATCACTTTTCTTCATCTTTATAACTGCAAAGGCATGTTACCTGTTATCATTGATAGGACCCCTATCATATAATTTCTAGTCTTGGTTCTGGTTGTGTGTCTTTTTTCCTCTGCTGCTTATAATTATGGGGTCTGTCTTACAGTGTCAACATTCTAATCATACCTAGATGCTTTACACATACTACTGTATTAATACAGAAACATGAATAAAGTTAATGTAGTTTTATGGTTATGTTAGAATTATAGAGAAGTTGAAATCAGTTTTACTGGTTTTCAGATAATCTAGTCAAGGGCTTCAGATTGAAAGTTGTATTACTCAACTAACCAATATTTATAATACTCTATAAGTATTCAGGTGTGTTATCTGATTTTTTTATTTTTATTGTTTTATTCTGTTTCCACTTACCTTCCTGATTAAACTTTACACTGTGGGATGACAAGGCCTACACTTACCATTCACAATATTTTCTTTATATCTTTTACACCACTTTTTTCATTTCCCTGCTTCCTCCCAGGTGCTCAGATTGCTTCATCATCTCTGATCATGTCTGGCATGCTTAATAAAAAAAGCATGAAAGAGTATTTAAAGATTGAAAAGAAAAAAGAAAGGAGATGGGGAAGAAGGAAGAGATGGTGCATGTGCTAAGAGATAAATTTCTGGTCACTATTTTTTCTGTGAAGGAAGCTATAACTCAATGAAAAAATCAGGTTACCTGCTTTAGTTGACTTGTTGTTTACTGAGATGTGGCAACACTTGAGTTGCTGTGTTGAGTCAGGCAGGCTGTGGGAGAGAAAGCAGCAGTTGATCAGGTAGTTACAGGTTTTGCTGGCACATAGTACATCTCATCTTTCATCTTGTTACTCTTCCAGAATACAGTTTTGTATATAATTGCATCATGTCAACTAATTCTTTTATTCATTCACTTTGTACTGTGAATATTAATATGTCTCTTAAATGGGGTATTCTATTAAAATCATTAAGAATTGAAGCTACATTTTATGTGAGATTTCATTTATGCTATTCATTCAGGTAAGACCACATCTAATTCTACTTTTAGCCAAGGATATTGAAGAACTCCTTCTAGATTTTTAGAGGCATCATTTAGAAGCTGTTTATTTTAGTCATGGTCCATCATTTCCTAGGTCATTAGACATGCATGCAACTACTCTACAGAAAAAAAAATACACGCAGACAGCAACTTTTTACCATCTACGTCTCGAAGAGAGGACTGTTGCCCTTAGCTTTTAAAGCCCTGGAAGATCATCAAGCTTCTGCACACAGGGCTAATTTTGTCAAACGTACATTTTGTCCACAGAAGCACACAGTGGAATGTGTGTAAGATAACATCTTTGTCTCACTCAGTCTTCTAGTAACAGCACATACTACCTACATGGAACAAGCACCCAGGGAATGTTAAATGAGTGTCTGCCCTGGGAGACCTTAAGCCTGCTAATTTTACTTTATTTCCCTAACAGTCTGATAGGACTAACAAAGAGGTACTTCCTGGTTACATGTAGAAATAATTCAAGCAGGAGCCGATCATTCACAAGTCAACACCAGGAGTTTCTGAGCTTGAGACATATAGGACAGAATTTGAGAGCCCAGACCCAGTTTAGAATTATGGGGTGGACTGACTGTTCTTGCGTTTGTTTTGGAAAGCCTGTCATGGTCCTTTGGAGCCTCCTATGAGGCCAATGAATGATTGAGGGGCATAGAATAGGGTGGAAAGACACACAGGGCACATTTTTCCACTGTATTTTGGCTTAAGGGGGATATGGAGAGCACAATTTTGTCATTTATAAAACCTCTCTAGTGCTTGGCCCCTACCCCCTAAGCAAACAGGGAGAAATGAAATTACAACTGGAAAATAAACAGATAAATAAGAAATGTGTAAGTTTCTCAGGAAACAAAAACAGTTAAACTCTGGTGCACTTTTCAAATATTCCTCTGAAATTTTACAAGATTTATGCAAATGCAGAAAGAATTCTCCCCTGTTGGCAACAGAGGGCCATGTGATGATTCAGCAGTTTCTTTGGCTCCAGTGAAGCCACGCTTAGCCATGCTGCATTGAAAAAAGAAGGAGAATAAGTTCATTGCGGTGCCACTATCAAAGATAGATCTTCATCACTTCTGCAAAAATGAGGAGTGTCCCGGTACTTGACAGAGATCCATGTAGCAGAAAGACAGCTTCCTTGAGATAGTTCAAACCTATGTTAAAAATTTAGGAATGAATTTGCTTCTCTTTATTTCAATCTATAAATGTACTTACTGTTTGCTTCTTCATTAGTTGTCCAACAAATTAAGTTCTACTAAAAGCAGGAGTGTCCTAATTGTATGTTTCATCCCAATAGATAATAGTTTACAGTAAGAAATGGCACACTATATGCCATTTACTTGGATGATTAAAAAAAAAAAAAAAGAAAAGAAAAAGGACTGTACCATTAAAAGGCAAAATTTACAAAGAGTCCAAACCAGATCTCACCCTGATTAAGACCTCAAGTATTTCCCCTCCACAAGTTTGGTGATGAGCCTGTGAGAGACTTCTGGCTTCTGACCCACTGCTAAGAGGAAGTGAAGAGGCTTAGAGAGGTCTATAGCAAATTTGGCATGGGGGGAGACCTATAATTTGAGTAATGCCTTTGGATATGTGTTATTGTCTCTGAAGACACAAGAAAACAGCGTTTTGTTTATGTTCATTTGTTCTCAGAGGAAACAATGTTTAGACATGTTTTCATACTTGCTGGCTTATGGGTAAAGGCTTATTTACAGGAGAAGAGATGACTCAGACCCAGCTGCAGCACAAGAAGTCCAGCCCAGGATGAGTGACAGTTTACAAAAGTTAGAAACTCTGCACTCTACAACCTGCAGGCAGCTCTACAGGTTGGAGAATGTCTCTTCCAGGCTGCGCAGTTGATCTGAGCCTCCAGGTAGCTCTGCTGCTCTCTGCCTCCTCCAGACAGTTTCGCTAATCTGAGCTAATAGGAGGCTCTGCTTGACAGAAAATACCTCTCAGCAGTCCTTGATACTTGTAAATGCTTAGGGAGAGAGGGATCCAGTGAATTAGTTTCAGGAACTTTCTGAAGTTCTGAGATCATTTCTTGAGTTTCAGGAGCTCCCTTCAAAAGTGGAATGTCTCACCTGCCTTACAACATCCTACCACCATGAATGACCCTTCAAGATCTACGGTTTGAAATCACAGGAAATTGCTCTGCACCAGGAAGCCACAGGTCAATCTTGGATTCCTTTCTCAGAAGCTGTCTAATTTGCTTTTTTCAATAGATGCTCTCTGGGGTCTGGATCTTTTATTAGGCTACAATAACCGGCCAGTGAATTCCTGTCTTTCTCCTAGCACATTACACCATTCTTGGCTTTAGAATTCTTGGCTTTATATTCTAGGCCATAGAATATAAGCTCAGGTCTTCGCCACACATTTGCAAAAAGCACTTTATCAACTGCTCCATTTCTCCAGTTCTGCTCGGCTAAGAATTTTATGAAAAAGAAAAATAATGACTGTATCTTGTTCCTCCTCATACTGTGTGTTATGCACTTTATAATAGCAAAACATATGTAGTTTTAGTAGAAATGACTTGTGTAAATTTAACAGAATAAGTGGAACATATAATAACCTGTTTTAGAAGATACTTTCATACATAATGATGGTAAAAGAATAAATTAGTGGAGAAGAAATTACTTATGATGTGATGTTAGAAAGTGGGATTGAAAGAAAAATGTGATTTTAAAGTAATTAAAATAAACATTATTCAGCTGTTATTTAATAACATAAATGTTTTATAGTAGTATATTTCCCTGAATTTCAGTGAGGTATTTGATTTGTTAGTCCTGCACCAAAACTGAATAAAATCATTCTGTTATAGATGTGCAAGAAGGCACAAGTTCTTTAAGGTTTATAAACCATCTTTCCAACAGTTGAGGCTACATGCATATTTAAACGTTCACAAATTAAAAACTTATCATCAAGAATTTGACCTGAGTAAGACTGGCCATCTTGAGTGATTAAGCTTGAAGCTCTGCTTGTGTACAATAGAGTAGTTCACAACAAAAGAACATCTAGTTTGCTTTTTAAGTCTTCCCTCTCCTGATGTGGGATTCCCCTCTGCATGCTGTGAATATGGTTTATTATCACTGATTAATAAAGAAGCTTCTTTAGCCCATGGAATATAGCTAGGCAGGAAAGCTCAATTGAATGCAAGGGAAAAGAAGGCAGAGTCAGATAGAGGCATGTAGCCACTCAAGAAGCAAGAAGAAACAAACCATGAGCCTCGAGGTAAAATACAAAATAATAGAAATGGGTTAATTTAAGATGTAATAGGTAGTTAATAAGAATCCTGAGCCAATAGGCCAAAGAATATGCAATTAACATTAAGTCTCCGAATGGTTATTTTATAACTGGCTGCAGGAGCTAGTGAGTGGGATGCAGTGGGTGGGGAGAAACCGGTCCAGCAAGTCCTAAAGAATGGAGAATATCTGTAGCTACACTCTCTGCCAGTGAGGACAGCATACAAAGAAAACTGCTAAAATCTGGTTCTTTCAAGAAGTGTAAATGAGTGTGAGATACAATGACGTCTTAAAATAGGAATACACTCCCTAGGAAGTCTCCTCTAGAGGTGAAGCTTGAACACAGGCACCAGTTTCTATCTGACCAAGATGCTCTGTCGCTCTTCCTGACTCTATAAATATCCACTAAATCTTTATAATTAAGTATAAGTAGGAGTTAATACAATATTAAATTTATAAGAATAATAATTTTTCAATAAAACAAAATGAGGAAGAGGGTAATCAAAGAAGAAGACTCATCAATCATAATGCTAATCCAAGTGGAAGATTCAGGAAGAAGAGTTTCAGTGAAATAGTATTGGATACTGAGTAATTCCAGGGAAGTGTAGCAAAACTTCTGGGAGGTCTTCAGACATTGACACCATTAGTTTATCTGCTTCTCACAGTTACTGTTACTCTACCTGCTTAGTTTCAGGGACTGTGATGTTGGATTTCATAATGTGTCATTAGCCTTCCTGTGCTGTGAGGATATTTATAGAGATGCTTAGCACTTATGATAGCAGAAGGAGGGGGAGATTGTAGGTGAATAAAAAGATTTTAGATGAGTAGAGAAGAAAGAGGAAGTTAGCCATCCCTTCTGAAAAAAAGTCAGCTATTGTTGATGTCAATATCTGTGGAAATTATACTATGGCTTGTTTAGCCCCTCTTACTCATATTAACACCTAACACTCCCTAGAGCACTTTCCTGGCTGCAGTCTCAAATGGAGACTATGTATCATCATTATCTCTTGTTTTGAGGCTTCTGGCTTCTCGTACTCAACATGTACTGGGTTCTCTGGATCTTCAGGGTGCAAAAATAAATCCTTGTATGGAGATATATGTGTATGTGTGTATGTATATGTACATATATGTATATATTGTTAACCATAGGTAGCATCATAGTTAACAAGTCTGCTTTGATTACCACACTTCTTATTTCCTTTTATTGAGAAAATAAAATATTCTTATAAATTTAATATTGTATTAACTCCTACCTATGCTTAATTATAAAGATTAAGTGGATATATATAAAGTCAGGAAGAGCAATAGAGCATCTTGGTCAGATAGAAGCTGGTGCCCATGTTCAAGCTTCACACCTAGGAGAAACTTCCTACTGTGTATGTTCCTATTTCAAGGAACTCATTTGAGCAATACACTCATTTCAACTTCTTGAGAGACCCAAATTTTAGCAGATTTCTTTGTATGTATATGTTTATGTGTATATATATATATATATGTGTGTGTGTGTGTGTACACATAAATATATGTATATGCACACGTGTATACAAACACACATATAGAGAGACATATATGGTGTGTATATATTTGTGTGTAAGTGTGCTTGTGTGTGTGTGTGTGAGAGAGAGAGAGAGAGAGAGAGAGAGAGAGAGAGAGAGAAGTGTAAAAGTAATACTACAAAACCAAGTAACCAAGATCATGCAGTTGAAAATGTGGAATTGAAATTATTTCCCTTTCAAAGTACCTGAAATATTGTCAAAGAAAGTAAAAGAAACTAATGCCAGGTCTAATTGATTTAATCAGTGTAACCTAAGATCATGTATAGTAACATGGATGGTAGATTGACTATCAAATGATCTCTTACATAGGGTACATGTGTGTTGGCAGAGGTCTCTGTTTCACTCAGTCCCACAGCCATACAGTCCCAAAGAAACACACAGAGGCCTATATTAATTATAAACTGGTTGGTCTATTATCTCAGGCTTCTTATTAAATAATTCTTACATCTTAAATTAGCCAATAATTATTGTCTGTGCTTGTCATGTGGCTTGGTACCTTTTGTCAATGGCATTCTCATCTTGCATCCTCTTGGTCTGGGTGACGACTGCAGGCTGAGCCTTTCCTCTTTCAGAATTCTTCTGTTTTGTTTGTCCCACCTATACCTCCTGCCTGGTTACTGGCCTGTCTACTGGCCAATCAACAATTTATTAAAAAGTGACAAATCTTTTCAGGACTATAAGACCATTGTCCCACAGCATGTGTGCTTGTCTGTGTGGAAAGATGAGTTTGTCTCTTCCTGAGGTTTGAACCGAGGACTTCACATATGGTAACCATATGCTTTACCAATTGAGCTACATTTCTAGAGCCTCTTGTATATTTTTATATTCTTTTTATGTACTTCACATGTTTATACTAACCCTTAAACTTATTATAAGTTCCTTTAAGACAGAACAGAATTAATTTATAAATTCCTTTAGCGTTTTAATTATGAAATTTTCTGATTCTATGTTTATGTTTTGTTATATTTGCTATGATTCATTGCCCCCTCAAATATGTGTGTTTGTGTGTGTGTGTTTGTGTGTACCTAGCTTAATTTGGGTTACTATTGCTATGATTATTCAACACAACCAAAAGCAAGTTAGAGAGGAAAGTGTTTATTTGGCTAATGCTTTCATATCCATAGTCTATGACTGAAGTAAGTTAGGACAGGAACTTAGAGGCAGGAATTGATGCAGATGCCATGGAAGGAAGCTGCTTAATTGCTTGCTCCCCATAGCTTGCTCAGCCTGTTTTCTTATGAAACCAAGGACCATCAGCCCATGGATGCCACCACCCACAAGGGGCTAGGCCCTCTTCCATTAATTATCAATTAGAAATATGCCCTATAGGCTTGCTTCCAGCCCTATCCTATCAAAACTTTTTAAAAATCAAATAGCCTTTATTGAATTTAAATAATTTCCCCAATAGTGACTAACTTTTTTGACACCAGGAGCAATAGCAGATCTGTATTGGACTTAATTTTTATTCTCTGATCCCTTTTGACATGGAACAAGTCTTCATTCTTCAGCAACATTATAATTCTTTCAGCAATGTGTCAGTATAAACAGTGCCACACTAAAATTATACATTCACATATGCAGCCATAAATCATAGAAGCCCCTAAGTTTTATGAGTATTAAAATAAAGCACACAGAGGTGTCAATCTTTTAATAAGCAATAATTCTATATTAATTTTAAAATATAAACACTCTAAGTGCATAATATTCTAATTCTATGAATAAGGTATTTTTTTCTTATTGATATTACTATCTTTTAGAATCTCTTAAAAATTTCTGGCATTCAGGGAACATACATTTGGAATTTTCATTTGAGTCACATTCAAATGAAGAAGAATTTAAGAATATTGAGATATATCCATAAGACTGAAAGGCTAGTGATTGACCCACATTATTGCATAACTTTTATCTATTATATTTTCTGTCACTCAGTCAAGTTAGCATGTTTCAAATGGAAGAGTTGATCAAAATGTTTTAAAAGATGTAGTGAAAATAAAATATACATTTTGAATTACGGAATGGATTTCTAATAGTGAATAGCCTTAGACAAAGGAATCAGATAATAAACATAATATAATATAAATTATATTATATATATAAAGCATAATATAAATTTTGTTTACTCTAGAAACATAAATAAAACATCTCTAAGTTGGGAAGGAAAATATGAAGTATTTCTATTTGGAGATGACATGATTTTACATAAAAATTCCCAGTTAATGACTTGTCTCTTGAATATGTAAAGAATTCAACGATAAAAGATAAACAGCCCACTCAAAAACTGAACAAAGGCTTTGGAAAAACATTACTATAAAGAAAGTATTTAACTGTCTAATAAGCAAATGGAAACATGTTTGGCATCAGTAGTCATTAGGGAAATGCAAGTGAAAAGAACACAGGCTCTCCACTTTGTGTTAAGAGAGCTATAATTAAATACAGATATGGAAAGGGTGGGGGGGAATTGGAACCTTTAATACCGTATGGTTGGGAATGTAAGATAGCCTTCCCCTCAAACAACACAGCATTTCCACAAAGCATTAAATACAAATTACCACATGATCCAGCAGTCTATTTTCAAAGGGAATAAATGTTTCCTGACCTTTAAGCAGTTAACACCGTGTAGACTGAGATTCACTAATTCTAAAGCCATGTATGACAACCTCAAATTTTTATAATTCAGTTATTTGAAAACTTTTGTTTGACAGTTTCATACACTTTCCTCACTCCCTTCTGCTCTTGCTAAAGACCTTCATCTCAATAAGTATCCCTCCTATAGTTATAGCTTCTCTTTGCGTGAGACCCACTGAATTTAACAATTAATTGGGTTACTTATCCAGGTGAAGGAGCTTATTTAATAGTGCAAGGGCAACTTCTCTGAGACTATACCACTAGAGAAAATAACACCCCTTTCTGCAAAAAAAAAAAAAAATCATCAATAGCCCCTCTGAGAAAGGTAGAACATCATTTAATTATTTTAAAAATAAAACAAACACACACATTTTATTCATTCAGTATTTAACTGTTTTTGCACTTCCCTCAAAGCTCTTGCAACCATAGTTATGTTATTTTCTTTTCTATTAGTATTTATTCAATGTATAAAGTTATGGGTATTATCATCTTATTTTCATTCATGCATATTATGTATTTTGACCATAGTCACCACTATTATTCTTTCTTGTTCTCTCTTCCAATTACTAGTTCCTTTCCCATTTCAAAATAGTCCCCATTATCCTTTCTTTTCTGCTAGACATATTAAATGTAAATGTAGATACAGATGATAATGGATATGAGCATAGAGAATGCTTCTGAGAAAATATTTATCACGCAATATAAAAATATTATCAAAAATAGAAATCATGCAATATTTGTATATAAGATAGAGTCTTGCAGTTATAAGGCTCCAATCTCAGGCTTCCATTTGCAGCTATTGGACACAGAGCCCACCTGTTATTTGCAGGAAAAGACCTCACAGACTCTCCTGTTCATAACTCTAAACTTTCAAAAGAGGGGGCTTTAGCTGAGTTTATGTTTCTGCCTGATCAAGCATATAGCTTTCTAAAATTACAGTGCAAAACTACTACCACCAGGAGACGACAGTGATGAGGAGCAGAGGCTACAGTAAGCAGTAAAAAGATATTTTTTGTCCTTCATCTTCAGTGATTTATTCTTATTATTATATGACACTATGATAGAAATATATATATATATATGTGTATATGTATATGTATAATGGTCCTCCTTTCACTTAAACTTGCAAAATGTTGACAATAGTAAATATTATAAATCACACAGTCATGAACCAGTTATCAACAATGTTGCCTTCTGTGAAATACACTATTAGATGAGCTGATTACTGTGTGAATGTCATAGACTGTACTTCCACAAACCTACACAGAGTGCAGATCAGTCACTCAATATGATCTCTCGATAGAATTAAGATACACAGTAAACACAAGATACACAAAGTTGCTGCTACTGTCGCATGCCACATGTCGTATGACAATAATCTTTCTGTAATTAGGAAAATAAATTATAAAGTATTGGTAAAATTAGTATGTTATGTAATAAACATGCAAAAAACAGTAATATAGCATACCAGCTTATCAGATAAAGACAGGTATTAGATAAGAATGATTCAGTCAAATATGGACTACATATATGGTGATGCCACATAAAGTTATAGCAGTTGTAAAAAATTATTACCTATTATTTTGTCTCTGATGAGGTAAACAAATATTCATTATTGTGTTATATTTTTCCCAACATTTATCTAGTAGAATCTGCCTTTAAAGCCTAGGCTGTAGGCCATCTCTATGTTTGTTTGTACTGATGGATTTTTGGGGGGAATAATGGTGCATATTATGTTTTTGAATATTCAATCTGTCATTCATAGGTCTTTGCAATTCTATAATATAGGATTTTCTAACTTGGTCATTGGCCACGTGACACTTTTTTGGTGATAGTAATCAATTAGCTCTTTGAAAAGCATGGAGATGACACTGGAGTACTGGAAAGAAACATTCAATTCAGTGGGAGGGAACAAAGATGTGAGATTTGTATAATCTAACTTCTAAACTCAGCCACAATTCATTCCATTATACATAGTTTTAACCTTAATCAAATGTATATTTTAGAGTGGGAGATATTGAAAATTCTTCTAAATTCTGACATTTTTTAATCAGATGAACTCTTACTGTTTCAATTTTTAGTTGGTTTATTTCTGCAACGTATATAGGCAAAATAAAGTGGACTGACATTACTGAATCTTCCATATTTTATACTGCCCCATCCACTTATGTTGTCATTTGATAAATACATATTGGGAAACTTCATGATTCAACTTAGAAATATAATGTCAATGTTTATTTGAATAACGTGCCACATGATGCTTGGATTTTTTTTTTACTTCATGTAAAAAAGGGAGTGTCTTTATTCATCTATTTTTTTTAATTTTATTTATTAAGGATTTCTGCCTCCTCCCCGCCACCGCCTCCCATTTCCCTCCCCCTCCCCCTATCAAGTCCCCCTCTCTCATCAGCTCGAGGAGCAATCAGGGTTCCCTGACCTGTGGGAAGTCCAATGACCGCCCACCTCCATCTAGGTCTAGTAAGTTGAGCATCCCAACTGCCTAGGCTCTTACAAAGCCAGTACATGCAGTATGGGTTTTTGATCCTACTACACGTACTGGCTTTGGGGGAGCCTAGGCAGTTTAGATGCTCACCTTACTAGACCTGGATGGAGGTGGGCGGTCCTTGGACTTCCCACAGGTCAGGGAACCCTGATTGCTATTCGAGCTGATGAGGGAGGGGGACTTGATCGGGGGAGGGGGAGGGAAATGGGAGGCGGTGGCGGGGAAGAGACAGAAATCTTTAATAAATAAATAAATATATAAAACTATTATTTAAAAAAAAAAACCATTGCCATTGTTCTTGAATTCTCAGTAGTCCTCATTATCTACTATGTTCAGCAAGTCCGGTTTTATCCCATGCTTTTTCAGACCCAGGCCAGCTGGCCTTGGTGAGTTCCCGATAGAACATCCCATTGTCTCAGTGTGTGGGTGTACCCCTCGCGGTCCTGAGTTCCTTGCTCCTGCTCCCTCTCCTTCTGGACCTGATTTGGACCTTGAGATTTCTGTCCGGTGCTCCAATGTGGGTCTCTGTCTCTGTCTCCTTTCATCGTCTGATGAAGGTTAATATTCAGGAGGATGCCTATATGTTTGTCTTTGGATTCACCTTCTTATTTAGCTTCTCTAGAATCGTGAATTATAAGCTCAATGTCCTTTATTTATGGCTAGAAACCAAATATGAGTGAGTACATCCCATGTTCCTCTTTTTGGGTCTGGCTTACCTCACTCAGGATAGTGTTTTCTATTTCCATCCATTTGTATGCAAAATTCAAGAAGTCCTTGTTTTTTACTGTTGAGTAATGCTCTAATATGTATATATTCCATACTTTCTTCATCCATTCTTCCATTGAAGGGCATCTAGGTTGTTTCCAGGTTCTGGCTATTACAAACAATGCTGCTATGAACATAGTTGAGCATATACTTTTGTTGTATGATAGGGCCTCTCTTGGGTATATTCTCAAGAGTGGTATTGCTGGGTCCAGGGGTATGTTGATCCAGAATTTCCTGAAAAACCGCCACACTGCTTTCCAGAGTGTTTGCCCAAGATCTATTTGACAAGAACTTTAAGTCTCTGAAGAAAGAAATTGAAGAGGACACCAGAAAATGGAAGGACCTCCCTTGCTCTTGGTTTGGGAGGATCAACATAGTAAAAATGGCAATTCTACCAAAAGCAACCTATAGATTCAATGCAATCCCCATAAAAATCCCATCAAAATTCTTCACAGATCTGGAGAAGACAATAATCAACTTTATATGGAAAAACAAAAAAACCCAGGATAGCCAAAACAATCTTATACAATAAAGGATTGTCTGGAGGCATTACCATCCCTGACTTCAAACTCTATTACAGAGCTAAGGTATTGAAAACAGCTTAGTATTGGCATAAAAACAGAGAAGTCGACCAATGGAATCGAATAGAAGACCCTGACTTTAACCCACAAACCTACGAACACCTGATTTTCGATAAAGGAGCTAAAAGTATACAATGGAAGAAAGAAAGCATCTTCAACAAATGGTGCTGGCACAACTGGATGTCAACCTTTAGAAGAATGAAAATTGATCCATATCTATCGCCATGCACAAAACTCAAGTCCAAATGGATTAAAGACCTCAATATCAGTCAGAACACACTGAACCTGATAGAAGAGAAAGTGGGAAGTACTCTACAACACATGGATTTTTTTTTCTGTTTTGATTTTCATGAATAGCATCGAACACAACTTTAAAATCTGTTTTTGCAAGCTCCGCTTTACAGTTTGAGAAAACATATGAAGATAGGCATTTGACTTTACTTACAAGAATGTCTCTGACGGCACTTGGACTAAAGGATTCTCAACAGATTTCCAAAGTCAGAGACTGAATACAAGCTCTGCTTCCAGCAATATCTCATCCTTCAGGCTCACTGAGAAAGTAGCTAGACCATTTGTCAACAAAGAACAGACTTTTCTGCTGAGGTAATTTACTAGCCAGATGCTGACATGTCCTCTCATTCCAGGTTATACCCTGTAGCCAGAGACCACACCTTCCTTTTCAGGCTCTGGGACAAATGCTGCTTGTTTCTAAACTAAATCCAGACCTGACGTTGGTGAACCTGCTTTAAACTGATAATATATCTGAATTACCTCACTTCCAAGTAGGTTCAGGAGATACTGCACCCAGGCCCTGAATGCAGTGCAAATTACGTCTGTGCAACCTTTCTTGGCTTTGAACATCAGCCTCTTCTTGCTAATGACAACTGAATACCTTCAGATAAATTCTGTCAATTCCAAAGGACTATTAGAGTTAACTACATGTAAATTGAGCAGATATTTCTGCAACCGTTCTTTCCTAGGCGCAGAAGTTATGGTTTTCCTGATAGGAATTGTGAGCTTTTGCTTGCTTGGAATGCATCTGGGTAGCTGTGGTGGTGATTTCAGGTCATTGGAAATATACTCCATTGAAGCTGGGAAGGACTGACGGACACCAAGTAGTCAGAAGATGTTCCCTAAGCACATGGTAGTTCTCAATATGTTCTTAGGTTTCAGTATTTTCATTGGAAAAGAGAAGAAGAAGAAAGGAATATAAAATTCATGTTTTGGAATAAGAATATTCATATGCTGTGTGTTTTCCATGTGTAGTTAATTTTATAATAGTCTTATGAGTAGCAAAAATTGTTACTTTTTATGCACAAATTTAATGAAGCAAGAAAATGACCAGCTTCTATCAGATTCCTCAAACTTATCATGTATGATAACTGTTTGTTTTTTTAAAAAAATATTTATTTATTTATTTATTTATTTATTTATTATGTATACAATATTCTGTCTGTGTGTATATCTGCAGGCCAGAAGAAGGCACCAGACCTCATTACAGATGGTTGTGAGCCACCATGTGGTTGCTGGGAATTGAACTCAGGACCTTTGGAAGAGCAGGCAATGCTCTTAACCACTTGAGCCATCTCTCCAGCCCAACTGTTTGTATTTTTAAGTGCAATTTATTGAGTCTTCCTTAATCTACCTTTGTTCCTTAAAAAGTAACTTTTAAGAAAAAAAAAGTTCTCAGTTTGGTCTTAGAGTTGTGATAGGAGGTTGGATGAAATCAAAAGCATCAGTAGAGGAAAAATTCTTCAAAGATGTATCTTGTTAAAGTTGGTTAACTTGCTGGTCATGTGGCACTTGCCTATTATCCCATCCAACTGTGGATTACTGACGTTTGAGCCCATTCTGGTTTAACAGAGAATTCTAGAACCACCTACGCCCTGCCTAAAAAGAAAAAAAAAAGAGATAACAAAGAAATGTCACATGACCAAATAAAACTGGTTAACTTTTAGAGATGTTTTAATAAAACAAATATTTCACACTTTAGATAAAAGAAAATAGAGAAATGAAACTTTTCATTCAAGTCAAATAGCCAATATACAGGAAATTATTGCTAACATTGTGTGTTTGTTCAATTTTTTTCAAGCTTAAATTTGGAGCAAAACATTTCCAGGGGGAAAAAAAAGGATAAGGAACAAAGATTAAATACAATCTCCTACATGATAACATATGTAAATAGAATTTATAGTATCCATATAATCCTTTAAACATATACAGAATGAAATTTAGCTTCTTCTGTTTTGTACAGATATCCTAAATAAAATTTAGAGACTACAATATTTATATGTTTATATATTATAGTCATTACAGTTTTCTGTCCTACTGTGTAGAATTTTGGCCATAACAAAACTGAGAAAGTACTTGATGACAGAAATAAATAGTTTCATGTGTTAAGAATCAGCATTTATTAGCTGACATACGGGTTTATTTATCTAATAACAAGGAAACAAGGAGGTAAAGGTGAGGAGATTATCAACAATTTATTTTTACTCATCTGAGGTCATCAAAAATCATTTCCTAAAAGTCAGAGAGAGAATAACACAAGCACTACAGAAAAGGCAATCTATGTGAATATCTGGGGATGAGAGTGTACAATAGGAAAAGGGAAGCGCAGATGTCCAGGGCCAAGAGGCTAATGAGAGTTCACTAGAGAACAGGGTCCAGTCAGGGTTGCCTGCAGCTCTGAAATGAGGAAGATCTGAGAGGAAGGGTCCAAGAAACAACAGAGGCTGGGAGGTAGAATAAGCCCAATTGTACAATTTCTTCAACATTCGCTGCTTGTGTTGCCACGATAATGGAATGGTCTAGTATTACAGCTCTTTGTACGATCCATTTTCAGGTTGTGATTTGAAGCCGGAAGCTTCCTAGAAGCTATGAGCACATGGATGTGTTTCAGTAAGGGAAGCAGGATCGATCGATAGTGGTTCCTTCAGTTGCCACTAAGGTTAACCAGTGTCATTGTTCACTGTGTTGCATAAACAGAGTTGCTTTTTTGCCTAATAATTCCATACATTTACACACTGAGGATGGTTTTATTTTTGCACTGAGGCAGTAAATGCACAGCTGCTGCTGAAATACAGACAGTGTAACTCTGCAAATGAGTCCAACTGTCCTCTCGGTCTGCTCTATTACTCAAGCTTACAAAGAAAGCAAAATTGCTATGTGTAAGCTGTAACTCCTAGGAACTGTACATGTAGGCACAAATAGCTGATCCAGAGAGTGTGCATATTCATCTTGTTCTGTGTAAAGAATGCAAAACATGATAAAATGATGCAAAATGAATTTCACTCTCAATTTTCCCCCATTGCGTAGTAAGTTACAAAGAGCTACATTTCCCACAGAGACAACTTCAAAAGCAATATGCAAATTTATGAAGCTATTTAGGAAATTATTATCGCTCATTCTTCACTTTGGTGTGAAAATTACTAAGTGAAAAATGAAAACTTCTTTCTAACATCATTCAGAACTCAAGGTGAAAACCCATGGTAGCTTCCTTCTTAAGTTGAATCTGATTTGGATAACAAATTCATCAGTAGGGCTTTGATATACATATGTAAAATAAAATATTTAGCTTGCCAGAGAAAATAAATGATAATCTTGTCCATTCAGATGCCCGTTTTTCTCATCCCCCAACAAATCCAGTAACTAAGATTTTAAAAAAGACACTTAATATAGGTTATGTAACACATTTACAAATTAACTTTGAAAACTACTAAGTCACCTGCAATTTATGGCAGAACAATGTGGACTTTTTGTATTATTAAAATAATTAAGTGGTATGCCTTCAGTGGTATGTATTTCTTAATTTCTGCTGTGACCATTCTAGATCCTCTCTGAATGCAGCAAATCAAAGAAAATGTTAGTGACCATGTGACACCCAACAGGAATTGACTATGGCATACTAGACAATTGTACCTGAACTGAATTTTGCCCTTGATTCATGTTCCACATTTCCATTTTTTGAGATTCTTGAAACTATCAGCCACCAAGCTGAATATCAACTAAGCCGTAAGTTTTGAGTCTATATCAGGAACTAAGACTCTTTAAAATGTTCCCATTGGGTAACCTTGACGCATGTCAAAAAAGCAGTACTATTTCAAAAGTGCAAGAGAATGAGATTGTTAAACCATAAAATAGAAAGAACTACCAAAAACAGTTGATTATTGTAGTGGACCAAGTTCTAACATTCTTTCAATAAATGAAAGACTTTTCGATCAGTCCTCAATGACAATAGTTGACTATGTTCCACTTTTGTTAAAACAGCTTTTCAGATAACTATATGTAGATGACAGAATTCCAGTAAATTAATCACCTGCTTATGTTGATGTCTACATTATATCCAAGGGGAGGCACACGTATTTATATCTTCATTAAAAACTACTGCGTACTTCATGATTATGTGCCAGGAATCACTTTTAAGGGGAATCGTGGAACTGAGGCATAAACAACATCTCCATATGAGTAACATAAATAACATTAACAAAATAAGTGCAAAAGTAGGAAATATGAAAAACGAATATGAAATAAATATGAAAAATACATGGACAGGCATGAAGGAAGATAGAAAGCATGGGCTGGCAAAGAACTAGCTATAGGATTAACAAAGAATAGCAAAGGCCTCAGGTGAGAACATAACATTTAAGTAAAAGCTGAACTGGGAAGGGGCCTGTCATGTGGCAATTTCGAGATGAAAATACCCAGTAGGAAAAAGACAAGCTCAAATGTCCAGGGCCTGGAACATCCTGGAAGTCCAACGAAGCGCAGGGTGCCAGTCAGTGAGATAGGAGCAGAGAGATGAGGTTACCCAGCAAAGTGGGTTCCAGAAAATGACAGAGCTCATTTGATGCTCAGTATTGTCTAAACTTCAGAACTTACCAGAACTCTGGTTAATCATACTCTTTCAGGTGTATAACTTTCATCTCTCACTGTCTGGAATTTATAAGGCAACTTCAATTTCTGCTTTAAAGATTAAAAATTTTTTAAAGTCATTCTTAAAATTTTCATTCCACTGAAAAGTTTCTTTTCTTCCAACACCAAAATTGAATTTAATACACACTAATATTATGATTCTCTTACCATTAGATGATCTGTCTCTTTCTTTCCTTAACTAGCTATAGCCAGTCAGTAGAGCTGGAACAACGGGACAATGAGAGCCTTGTGCAGCAAGGTCAGAAAAGTGCTTGAAGTCACGTGACACAGGCCTTGTCTCTACTTGCACTGGTTGAAGAAGCAGAGAAGGATTTTAAGTAAAGGAGAGACAAGAACTGACTTCCCTTTGAAATTAATCACTCTGGTTAATGTACCAGGGACTGACTAGAGAAATAAATGGCAGGAATAGGTCAGCAGTCTGTCAGTCATACTGCAAAAAGTGTTGCATGCTCTCGCAGAGAATATTCTGAAATTTGAAAGGCATATATGCCTTCACCAGAGTTCTCTGGTGGGTTCAAAGTGTGCCATGACATGTTCCAATGAGGAGTACGAAGAGATTATCTGAAAATCAAAAATAAAGCATATTTCAAAAAGAAAAAGATAAAAGAAGTATATCTGCAATGGTGTATTCAGGAGTGGTATGGTCTACGTAAACACAGAATGCACAGACAGTTACTATGCTGAGTATTTTTTACTTCATATAAGCAATGAGGTAATCACAAAAGTTTTTAGGAATCTAGGGGATGAGGGAGAAAAACTGGAATGATGAAAAATTAAAGGCAGACATGGATTCTTGCCTTGGTCTCAGTATGGCAGAGAATATAAATTTATTTGCAATTTAATAAAAGCAAAAATAGTGTATACAGAAATCCACTGAAGTAGAAGAGGATGAAAGATATAAGTTCAATAGAAGTACAGAAAATGGCATCTTTGGGGAGTCATCTTTGAACTGGATTTCTAGAAGCAAGAGTGTTTTTATTTCTTAAGTAATAAAGGGGAAACAAGGTTGGGAAAGAAAGAAGGACCCAGGAAGCTTACATGTGAATTTTTGAGGGTAGAAAAAATAAATATAACCACTCCAGCTAGGGAGTTAGTGGCAGGAAAGTCCAACTTGGTAAATCACTGAGTTTCCTGGGATTGCTTACAGGAATATGTGAAGATATTACTGATAGAAACACAGACAAATGAAAGCTGCAACCACAGATTTCTGTTGAACAACTTGCAGGCAGAAAGACTCCTCTCCCCAGCTCTCCCTGTTGCTTACTTCACTTTGGGAAAAGACCTTATGAATATTGTATGGTATTTCATGAGACTTGCTGGTTGTCTCCTGTCTAAGCCTTGTAATTTTTTTTGTTTTTGTTTTTTACGTCCTGAATCTTAAGGAGCCTCCCAAGATGGAATATTCCCATTCAGAAATAAAATGCTACACAACGAACTATCAAAAGAATGGATTGTAGAGACCTGAACATTTGATCATATTCCATGCCGACCAAAGGTCAGAGAGTAGGAACTTACCTTTAGTCCCTTCAAGTTTATTGTGCTTCGACTTCAAACAGAAGTCCCACCTAGATGTAGACCAGAGGTAGACCAGAGAGTTCTGCTCTCTCAAGGTTATTGTCAACAGGTGTGGCTAATAGCCAGACCTTGTATTTCAGGAATAGAGAAGTAGTTTCTACCTCAAAAAGACTATGGATACAGCTAAGTTCCAGTTCGCTTAAGGAGATAACGTTGGATTCCACCCAGGAAGAATGTTTTGGTCTAGGGCGTGAGAGTGACTTATTTTGTTCTAACAATAAAATGTTCAACTATGAATGTAGCCCGCAATCTTCAATTGGTATGTTCATTCCTTGTATCATATTAATGCAGCTTATTGTCTTTCTCCTACCTCTTGGTGTTAGGGGTATTTAAAGCAATTGGAAATTAAACTGGGGTGAATTTCAGTACTCACTGGAATTTTCTCCCAACAGTATCCTGTATGTTTCTCTGTTTTATTATTTTCATTCACATCTTTATATTCTTTACTATATTTTTAAATCCCCACACCTCTACCCTGACAAAAAGTATTGTTGTCAAGGCTAGTCCCCTGCCAACAGATGATCTCTGAAAGAGAGAGTGCAAACAAGGCATACAGAAAAGAGGAGAGAGAAATAAAAATGTCAATAAGGAGGATTTAACAGTATTTGAATGGTTCTACCTACTGAGTGTGTCTAAGGAAAAACATTGAGTACAGTCTTGTAAGTCTCAGGTTGGCCTTATGGAAAGTTGCTGAGGGATATCTTTGATAATATCAAATCTTTATCTTTAATAGAGATTTACCAAACCCTTTTATATTTGATAAATAATTTCTGGTGGAGGCAGACTAGATAGAATACTGTTCAAACAGTCTACAACAGAAACAGGGTTGTGTGCAACCAACAGATATGAATGCAAAGTAAGGAATGAATTTATGATGTAAGTCAGAGATGAGTTCAACTGTTTTCGGTGAGAAATTACTTGATAGGACAGGAGAAAAAGGAATTTCAATGACATGTTCATTTCTGTCTTCAGTCTTCAGGCTTAGAATACTATATTCATCAACGTTGGAAGGAGAGGAAAAAGAGAAAGATCAAGTTAGGTGATAGAATTGAGCCAGGATCTGATTTTTTGAACATCTAAAATTATAGAAAGAAATTTTCTATTTAAATGTCTCATAAGAGCAGGAAATGTATTAAGCGCATAGTGGATGACACACAGTAGATACTTAATATTTTCTCAACTTTGATATATAGCACTAAGTGAAATGAGATTATGCCAGCCTAATTTGTCAGTTTGCAATATTTCAACATTTCACAGTGCTGCACTCCTATCCCATTTCATTGATTCACTCCTAACCCACCTGTCAGTGCTAAATTCTGCATGCACACAAGTGAAGTCAGAACTGAAACTATCAGTCCAGGGGGATGAAAGTGGTGCTGCATTTGTGCTCCAGGGATAATCCTGGCTGGATTGGTAGTGTTCGTTGTGCAATTTAAAACATACTTTTATTTAATTTCAATAAACCTTTAGCTACCATGTTCAAGTTAGATAATCTGGCATTTGAACATAACTAGAAATGAGAGAGAGAGAGAGAGAGAGAGAGAGAGAGAGAGAGAGAGAGAGAGAGAGAGAGAGACTGGGATGGAGAAAGGTAGTGAACTCAGAGAAAGAGACATGGTCCTTCTAATGTGCTATTACAAACTTTGTCACATTTCTACTGATGTAGCTCACATATCTTATAAAATGAATGGAAGAAAGTTTGTGTCTCTGTTCTTTATTTAAGGTAAAATATTGTTCTATTTAGCCAATTAGAAATCACTATGATTAAATAATACACATAAAATAATCGACTGTGACTACCATAATAAAATATAATGTATTCAAATTTATGCCACAAAAATATTTTCTACTGAACACTTCTGTACAGTTAGAGCTAATGAGAGAAAGACTATTTCATATGCCTCCTTAAAATAACTGATAACATTCATACATTTTGAAAATGTGTGCCTGATGAAAATTAGAAAAGCATCATGAATTCTATATGATTTTATATTATAAATTCATATAATTTAAAGTATATTTTTCTTCCCATTTCCATGCTGATTTATTGCTTTGAGTTCAATGCCTCACTAAATAATGCAAATGTAATAGTGACTGAAGTAAATTACATGTTTACCTAGGAATTCCTTGTTTGAGGAAGAAAATGATTTGAGAATACTTAATTGTTAAGTATAATTCTTATACAGTCTATTATCCTTAGTGTGTTTAGAAAAAAAACACTGTGTGTTAAACTAAATGATGCCTTTGTTTCCCATGCTTGCTAATACAGTACTCACAAAGAGTCTCAGGAACACTTCATTATTACACTGCAGAATCCACTAATATAACATTTAAGATAGCACATTCATTTTCCTAATCCTGAAAATCCCCCATACTCATAATACCATTGACTGTATCACAGACCAGAAAAGAGAGGCTTAGAGAAATTGGGAATGCTTTATCCCAACATGACAAATTTAATTATAGGTAGAATTATCTTTGACCCAACATGTATATTAATCTAGGTTAGTTCTTAAAATCTGCCTTGCAAACACCAACGTGCTGAGAACAGAGAATGCCAATGCAGGAACACCATGCCTCTGATCTTCCTTCAGGGGAACATGTGCTTTGTGTTGCGCTATACGAACTACATCAGTGCCTGTCTGTGATACAGGCATAGTCCCAGTTTAATTCCCACTGAATTGCTCATATTCTTGTTTTTACTAAAGAGTATACTATAGTAATGACCCAAAGCAATCTTCTTATCTCACATGTCCTCACCATTGTGACTGATTGCCAAAGAATTTTCACGTTTCATCAGTCATTGCATTTCTCAAATTTACTGTCATTTTTCGTGTTTCATTCTGTTCTTCTTATCTTCCTGCTCCTCTTCATCCTTCTCCCCCACCCCTTTCTCTTCACTTCTTCCTTCTTGCTCTAGTCTCTGGTCCAATTAAAGGCATGAATACAAGAATCCTGTGGTGGTCAATATTGTTTCAAAAGTGATTGGCACAGAATAGGGGTTCAACCTGGCAGGACAGAAACTTCCGTTTACAAATGGGGCCCAAATGTTTGGCAAGAATTTCCACATAAAGTCTGAGAAAGCTTTTAAAAAAACGATTCTAGACAGACAGGAACAGAATCAAGTGCAGCTTCTTGGTAACCATCTTTTCTCCAGTAGGCTCTGTTTGCTAGAGACACAGTTCCTTTAAGAGAGGCTTCCTGACTCAGCATTAGTGGCAAAAAAAAAAAAAACCAAAAAACAAAAAACAAAAAACAAACCTTCACAGCTCTGTTAAGAGGCTCTGTCACAAAACTCTTAAAGTGTCTATGAGCAAATAGAGGCAGGAGTTTTGGTGGTGACATGGACCGAGAAACTCCACAGAGTTGTGCCAATAAGCAAGGTTTCCCCCTAGTACCTTGCCATGAAGCTAGACTCTCAGAAAGCTAAGAAATAGAAAGGAGCCATCTGCCAAAGACACAACTTTAATTCTAACCATGCCACTGAGGAGATTTAAGACTCGTGTTCTCAGAAAAAGATATGCATAGACAGTAAAGACAGATTCCAACAAAAAACAAACAAACAAACAAAAAAACTTGGAACAGTTTACACTGTGCTTTAAAATATACACAGGCTTGTAAGAGAAAAGAAAAAAGTATAGAGAGAAAGTCCTTCAAACAAAGAAAAAGAGTAGTTGGGTGTAGTGGTGCACACCTTTAGTCTTGGCACTAGAAAGGCTAAGGCAGGCAGAACTCTGTGAATTTGAGGCCAGCCTGGTTTACAGAGTGAATTCCAGGACAGCCAAATACACACAGAGAAACCATGTCTCAAAAAAATAAATAAATAAATAAATAAAAGAAATGGAGTAAGAAAAGCCACGTATAGATGGAAAATATCCAGAGAGTCTGGATACTGTATGTTATTGTGTTGCCTCTGAATTGTTTGATTGTTTAGGAAGGAGCAACAGCTACTAAAAGACATTTGATATTAATGTTGATGAATATTTTTTAAAAATGCCATGACTTCAAAAGATAAGTCACTTTGAAGAGGAGGTGGTTTTACATTTGTTTCCACAGGAAATGAAAAGCTGTGGATTCATTCTGGGTTAAGAAAATAAAGTTTGATCAAAGAATACTCCCTGAAAAATCTCTAGAATCAAATAGCGTAGATGATCCAGTGTTTTAGAGTACCTCTATTGGAGCTTCCTCTGAGTTCTACATTCAAAACAGCTTCAAGACTGCTAGCTCAGATGATCCAGCCTCACAGAATACTCAGGACTTGACAATAATCCTAAATCTTCTTTGGGTCCCCATAAGATTATCAGTGCCGCCAATCTCCCAGAAGTACCCTAGAAAACTGTGCCTATATTGCCCAAAATAATAGATGATGAGTGTTTGTCTTTGTTTAGAGTATTTATTACAAGTTGTTGGAAAGGAAAAAAAGCTAAACAAAGATGATTAGATTCAGGGATCTTGTTTTGAAAAGAAAAAAAAGGGAAATTCTATGGGATAATGCTCTTGTACATTTGTCCCTTGTATTGGTTTAATAAAATGCTGATTGGCCAGTAGTCAGGCAGGATGTAAAGGTGGGGCAACCAGACTAGGAGAATTCTGGAAAGAGGAAGGGAAGAGATGCGGTCACCAGCCAGACTGGGGAAGCAAGACGAGAATGTCTTACTGAGAAAATGTACCAAGCCACATACCTAAACATAGATAAGAATTATGGGTTAATTTAAGTTGCAAAAGCTAGTTAGTGGGCCTGAGCTAAAGGGCCAAACAGTTTATAACTAACACAAGCCTCTGTGTGTTTCTTTGGTACTGAATGGCTGCAGGACCAAGTGGGACAGAAACTTACATCTACAAAACAAAGAACTGATTTTTCTCTACTTTATGCAAGACTGTATACTTTTCCAATTTAAGCATTGTAGCCATGCCAGTTGGCACTGGTGTCATTATTACTGTTAAACCAAACTTGTCCAGCTTCAGAATTAGAGAGGCTTTCAGATACAGGCTCAAGGGTCTTACTGCACAGAGTGTAAATCAGAATCTGCCTACAGGAGAGTTAAACCAAAAGTATTCAGGAAGATCTTCTGTCTCTTGTGAACCTTGGTTTCAATTAAAACTCTTTTGGTTACCTGGTATAGGTAAAAAAAATGAGACACTCAGCCAGGCAGTGGTGGCGCACGCCTTTAATCCCAGCACTCGGGAGGCAGAGGCAGGCGGATCTCTGTGAGTTCGACACCAGCCTGGTCTACAGAGCTAGTTCCAGGACAGGCTCCAAAGCCACAGAGAAACCCTGTCTTGAAAAACCAAAAAAAAAAAAAAAAGAGACACTCATTAGGAATATCTCAGTCCATCAACTATTTTATTTAACACCACACAGGAAATTAATGTGACACATGATGCATTCATGAGCATTCATGAGAATAATACATTGAGCCATCAAATTTTATAATTAGGTCAAAGATAAAACATAAGCTAGGTATGGCGGCTCTCACCTGTAACCAAAGAAATTAAAAAGCAAACAAAAGAATCAAACATGAGTTTGAGTTTATGCAGGTCTACATTGTGCATAACAAGAAAGCTAGAGCTACATAATGAAACCTTACTTCAAATTTGACTCAAGAAAAACTACAAAAGCATCCCAAAAGCTGCTATCAAGCCTAAACTCATATAATGCAAGTATATGGGCAAAATTATTGACAAAATAAAAAGTTTAACATGTTGACCTTTTTAAAATCATTTTTCCATCTTATTGAAAATAAATTCTTTTCACACATAATATATCATGATTGTTTTTCTCCTCCCTTTACTCCTTCCATTTCCTCCCCTCTCTGCTCTGGATTCACTGACTTTCTGTCTCTCACTAGAAAAAAAAAAAAAAACAGCCTTCTAAAGGATAACAACGAAACATAGCAAAATAAAATATAGTAAGATGAATCAAAAACTATCATATCAAACTTGGACATAGCGCAATAGGAGGAAAAGAGCCCTAAGAAGAAGCACAGATTCAGAGACACCACTCATACTCACAGTGAGTGCTCCCACGAAAATACTAAGGCAATGGCTATAAGACATATGCAGAGGATCTGGTGCAGAACCCATGCAGGCCCTGTGATTGCTGCTTTAGTCTTGAAAGACTTATAGCTTGTATGACTTGTAGTCTTGTGAGCTCATACAAGCCTTGCTTAGTTGATTCAGAAGGCCTTGTTCTCCTGGTGTCCTCCTTCCCCTCTGACTTTTATAGTTTTTCTGTCTTTTTTTTACAGGATTCCTTGATCTCTTAGGGGAAGGATTTGATGGAGACCTCCCATTTGTACAACGACTGGTTGTGGGTCTCAGTATCTGTTCCCATCTGCTTCTGGAAGAAGTCTCTCTAGTGATGACTAGAAAAGTTACTGATCTATGAGTATAGCAGACTATCATTAAAGACTCATTTTATTTACTAATTTTTTTTTCCAGATCAGTAGTTTTTGTTTTACCCTTAGTCACTGGGATAGCTAGTCTTTGGCTCTTGGTTACCCAAGCAGTGTCAGGTATGGACTACTTTTTGTGGAGTGGGCCATAAGTCAAATTACACATTGATTCGCTATTCCTGCAAGTTCTTTGCCACTATTATTCATCATAGTTTATAGGCAGGACAGGTCATAAATTTAAAGTTTTAAGCCTGAGTGTGTGTCCATGTTTCTCTTTTAGTAGCTTGCAGAGTACCTTCCTGTATACACACACATACACACACACACATACACACACACACATACACACACACACACACACATACACACACACACATACATACACACACACACATACACACACACACATACACACACACACATACACACACACAAAAAGTAGAATATAGGGGAGTTGTAGGAGTATTGCCCTCATCGATGGGGTCTTGTTGTTAGTTTGTCTTAGAAACAGTTTGGGTTGTTGGGGATTTTTGTTGGGACCCTGTTGGCCAACAATTCAATCAAATGCAAACCAGTCCTTCTACTGGAGGCCCTGCCTGATGACAAGAGATGGCCTGTTGAGACTCTGTATCCCCATTACTTGGAGTCCTCATTTCAATCACCTTCATACATGCATTAGGTTTCCACACCAGCCCCCAAGAAATGTTTAAAAGTAAACACACTTCTATCTCAGAAGCACATCATACTTTTCTAATTGTATTTATTTTTAAATTATTCTGGGTTCTCTCTCTCTTTCGCTCTCATCTCTCTCTCTCTCTCTCTCTCTCTCTCTCTCTCTCTCTCTTTCTGTTTGTTACACAGAGTATAATTTTAAATGTTAGTATGGTTGAGTAATGACATGTCCTCTTGGGTTTAGGAATTTGAGTCATCCTTCCTTCTCTCATCCTCTTTGAAATAGAAGATGGCAAATTCCTTCTGTCTAAACACTTTTGGGGTAATCCTGTTCTATGTTTGTATCTTAAGTCATTAGTAGGAAGAAGATTGTGAGTTTGGCATGTGGTGGGGCACAATGAGTCTATGAAAGATGAAAATTTCCCAAGCTTGCCTCAACCCAGCCATTTCTCCACGTAACTTCCCTGGGGTGATATAAATAAGATGAAATGGGGACTAATTTCCCATGTCACTAAAAATTTTAGGAGAAGTAATTTTATATTCAAATATCTATCATTGGAATATAATATATCATTTGGGCCTAGCATCTTCCCTCTTTGCCTAGGAGATGAAAAACAGATCTGACATTTAACATATGGGACAATTACTGCATAAGCGGCATTGACAGTTAACTAATGACAAATGCCCTGGTTTTCCCTTTGGTGAAAGAATTCATTATAACAGCTCTTAGGGAGCAGGGAAAGATGCTAACTGGTAATTGTTTGGATTTCTTGCAATTTAAATTAAGATATAATATAGAGAAAAATAACAAAAAGTAAAATTAGGTTGGTTCCTTTCTGTCCGGAAAAAGTTGCTTGTAGGGGAAGCCCAGCCAATCACCTTGTTTTTGGGGTGTGATCCCCCTGGGCCCCAAATAGCCTATAAAACCATTGATGTGCGCTTGTTTTCTCACATTGGTTCTTCCTGTGCTTCGCAGGAACTCTGGCTTTGTACGTCCTCCCTTGTTAAAGCTAAATATATATATTAAAGTTAGTCTGATTAATTCGATTTGCCCATCGTTTATATTTGCTCTGGAAGAAAGGAGGTGGATTGTGACAGCTCCTGAAGCCAGCCATCCCAGCAGAGCAGACAGATTGTAAGAGCTGGAGGATGAGGGGAAGAACATCCAACTCTTCTTCCTTGGTGCCCTATGGCCACAACTGCTTACTTATGAAAACAGATGCCATTTATCTGGCAATGCAGAACAGCTAAATGAAAATCAAGAAGTGCCATTTATTCAGAACTTGCAATAGGGTCTGCCAGAGTTTCAAATGCACATAGAGGAGAGAAAATGTTTGATAATGAAAAAAATAGGAAAAGGTCCAAATATGCTTGAAAATGGAGTCTTTGGCCTATAGAATCAGGTAGTGGTCAAGCTATCCTTAGAGTACCCTATGTGCTTAATGGGAGATGCTTATTTGACTTTCTCTGAGAGCTTCAGTTATTAATCTTGACATTTTAAGAAAATTGTTATACAAATCACTGATTGTTTTTCTAAATTATTGCTACTATTAGTAAGACTTCTTATAAAGACTATAAGATTGTAGATTTATTGTAGACAAAAAAAAGTGACTTCTTGGAGAAGGGAATTTACACTATAGAGGGGATTTCTTTTACACAGGTAGGCTAACGTCACCTTGATGGTAATAGATTTTCACTTATAACTTTGTCACTCAAAAGTTGTTCCACAAACCAGGAAAATTGGAACCAACTTGAGTCTTTAAGACAATGCAGACTTCCCAAGATCAAAATCACCAGTCTCTAGGGCTAGAGAGATGGACATTAAGAGCATTGACAGCTATTCCAAAGAATCGGAGTTAAATCTATAGCTCTTATATTGGGCAACAAAAACTGCCTGTAATTACTGCTCCAGTTGATGTGTTGCCCTCTTCTGGTCTCTTCACACCAGTACACACACACACACATATACACACACGTACACACAAAAATAAAGAAAAATATTTTTTTTGTTTTTAATTTATTTATTTATTAACGATTTCTGCCTCCTCCCCGCCACCGCCTCCCATTTCCCTCCCCCTCCCCCGATCAAGTCCCTCTCCCTCATCAGCTTGAAGAGCAACCAGGGTTCCCTGACCTGTGGGAAGTCCAAGGAACCCCCACCTCCATCTGGGTTTAGTAAGGTGAACATCCAATCTGCCTAGGCTCCCCCAAAGCCAGTATGTGCAGTAGGATCAAAAACCCACTGCCATTGTTCTTGAGTTCTCAGTAGTCCTCATTGTCCACTATGTTCAGCAAGTCCGATTTTATCCCATGCTTTTTTCAGACCCAGGTCAGCTGGCCTTGGTGAGTTCCGGATAGAACATCCTCATTGTCTCAGTGTGTGGGTGTACCCCTCGCGGTCCTGAGTTCCTTGCTTGTGCTCCCTCTCCTTCTGGACCTGATTTGGACCTTGAGATTTCTGTCCGGTGCTCCAATGTCTCTGTCTACTTTCATCGCCTGATGAAGGTTAATATTCAGGAGGATGCCTATATGTTTGTCTTTGGATTCACCTTCTTATTTAGCTTCTCTAGGATTGCAAATTATAAGCTCAATGTCCTTTATTTATGGCTAGAAACCAAATATGAGTGAGTACATCCCATGATTCTCTTTTTTGGTCTGGCTTACCAATGATAGCCTTTGCTGGAGAGGTTGTGGAGAAAGGGGTACACTCATCCATTGCTGGTGGGAATGCAAACTTGTGCAACCACTCTGGAAAGCAGTATGGCGGTTTCTCAGGAAATTCGGGATCAACCTACCCCTGGACCCAGCAATACCACTCTTGGGAATATACCCAAGAGAGGCCCTAGCATACAACAAAAGTATATGCTTAACTATGTTCATAGCAGCATTGTTTGTAATAGCCAGAACCTGGAAACACCTAGATGCCCTTCAATGGAAGAATGGATGAAGAAAGTATGGGATATATACATATTAGAGTATTACTCAGCAGTAAAAAACAAGGACTTCTTGAATTTTGCGTACAAATGGATGTAAATAGAAAACACTATCCTGAGAAAGAAAAATATTTTAAAAACCCTCCACAATCTACCAGGCAATTATTATGCACATCAACATTGAGAAATACTAGACCATAATATAACACACTGTACCACTATTTATTGTACCACTCCATTAATGCTATCTTAAAGACAAGGAAACGAAGTCTTGACAGGTGACTGAATAAGCATATATTCTATAATTAGAGTAGCATGGTCAAGAAAACCACTAGCTTCCAAGTCCTGCTTTTTGTGTTCAACCTGAACAGAAGCACTGTTTTTTCTCAAGAGGAAAATGGTTAATAGTGTTAATAATTAATATGGTGACAGAGTCATATTCCAGTGAGATGGCTTGAGGACCTCTGCATGACAGGATATGTTGATGGAGTTTTCTGTCCCACCACACCAGGTTCTGCCGTCATTCAGTCCCAAAGAAATACACAGAGGTCTACTACATTAATTATAAACTGATTGGCCTATTAGATCAGGCTTTTTATTAACTCTTATAACTTATATTAGCCAATAATTCTTGCCTGTGTTAGCCACATGGTTTGGTACCTTTATCTGTGAGGCAGTCACATCTTGTATCCTCTGTGTCTGGGTGATGACTACAGACTGAATCTTTCCTCTTCCCAGAATTCTCCTGTCCTCTTTTCCCCACCTATACTTCCTGCCTTGTTGCCCCACCTATACTTCCTGCCTGACTACTGGCCAATCAGTGTTTTATTAAAATACAATTGACAGGGTACAAACCACTGTCCCATAGCAAGGACATCAGGCAACATGATTACTGTTAGGACAGATGCTCATGAGATGTCATTCAGAGTAATTAGAATTAATAAGCCCTAAGTATTTATGACAAGGACATCATGAGAAAACCTTAAAGATCTGCTTTTAGATTGCCATTGAACTTTGACACATGACATTTTGTACATTCCTTCCATCTCATTGGGAACAGAGAAATTGATATTTTATAGTCAGCATTTTTAAGCAAGCATAGACCTTCACAGAAAATAAACACAGATAACAACAGAGGTAGAACTTTTTTTTAACACGTGAACTTTCTAAGTTCAGATTCTAAGAATTTGAAGCTGCCAACATGGTATAGAAGGTTCTTCTATTTATGTGTTTCTTTCATTGGTTAATGAATAAAGAAACTACCTTGGCCTTTTGATAGAGCAAAACTTAGGTAGGCAGGGAAAAGATGCAATAGTGTCTTCTATACAGGAAAAGGGGTTGTTCACATACGAAGTCTCAACATTTGGTTACCTAAACTAGGACTGAACAAGGACAATATCAGTTGATACATTAATGTGGATGGGGGGAAAACATACAAAGTCCCACTTCCAGATGTAGAACTAAGGCAATCCCAAAGAGTCATCCTTAAAAACATGTATGTATCTGATGTATGTAGGACCAACTATGAATGGACTAAGCTGGTTGTATTTATGTACACACATAACACACACAAGGCAACAATTCTATTAAAGAAGAGGTTAGGAGGCCAAGAGAGAGTATGATTCATAGAAGGATCTGGGGAGTGGAGAGGGTAAGTTGGAAATGATGTAAATACAATGCTCGATATATGAAATTCTCAAAAAATGAATGAAATAAGTATTAAAGAAAACAGAATATATCATCACCTCAAAAAAAAAAGAAAACAGAAAAAAAGCAATGCTTTTAGCATACTTATTTATTTATTTATTTGGGAACAGAGAGGAATTGCTCTTCGTATTTTAGAATTTGAAAACTGTGATTGGAAATCTAACCACTGAGCATGTGCAAACAAAATTGTAAAGTTATAGAAGTGTGTCATCAGACAACCACAGTCCCTGCATCAAAGCTATGCTACAAAAGGGATGAAAATGTCTGACTTTTGTCCTGAAACTGTCATTTGGTCAAACTCAAGAAGTTTAGTGATAGACTTCTCTATGCTCTGCTAGGTTCACAATGGCCAGGTGAACAACAGATGATCCCAGGCACCCCATGACTCAGAACTAAAAGTTCACTTCCAAGACTGGTGCCATGTGCAGTTCAAATCAAAGACAGCAGCTTTAGATGGTTCCATATTCTCTCTCTCTCTCTCTCTCTCTCTCTCTCTCTCTCTCTCTCTCTCACACACACACACACACACACACACACAAACTTTATTTTACTGGATACAATTTAAAGACTTTATTATTTCTCCACAGGGTATACAGTTTTTCACTGCTCACAAGAAAAGGTTTTAAGAAAAAGGAAAGGATTTTTTACAGCCTCTTGAGACTAGAAACTTTTCTTAGGGTATTGTGTTCAATCAGGTTCATGTTTTATTTCTTAGGAAAAAATAGTGAGACTCATGGACACCCTACGAATTATCTCCCATTTAAGGCAGTGGTGACCTATAAGAGACTACAGACCTCCAGGTGGAAGAGTAAAAACACTTTTCTTGGTCATGTATTTTGCATACTCTAGTGTAAATATGTCATGGAGAGAGTCCCAGGGGTAACCAGACTTTTCTCCAGTAGCCACCAGCCAACATGGCACTTCCAAACATTTGACTAACTATAGCAAACATTTTGTCACACTGCTTCCAATGTATTTCATATATTCTTTTAGTGTTTTAAGCTTCCTCCAAATATTAAGGTTTGTCAATTAAATTTACTCTATTGTTCTTTTCATCTGGCTCTATGAAATTGTATACATATTATATATTAATATGTGTTCATTAAATTTATTGGTGTACAATTTTCAAAATAGACATAAAATAGCAAATGAAAGTCATAAGGCAAATACATAGAGAGCCAGAGGATAAAGCACTTAGTTCCTAGAGTTCCAAATAAAATCAAACAAAAGTTATAATCATGTGCATTCCCAACTGTGAACGTCGTTAATGGAAAGAAAGGGAATATAAATTATCTGACATTTAAAATACTCCAAATGAAAGAAAGTATTCTAATTTACAAAGTAAGTATGTATCTCTTACATTTATTCAGGCAGCCAATTTGCAGTGTTATTTTTACTTTTTTAACTTTCCTTTCAGTAGTCAAGAACAGAGAAGGCATCATATTTCTACCTTGTCTGCAAACTCAGGAGTACTGGGAGCTATTTAAGAGGGGACTGTGGTGGTTTTGGAGTCAATTTACAGAAAGCACAAGTCTTAGGTGAGTCTAAGGCCAACATCTTTAAGCAGAAAGTAAAGTACTCTCTATATATCATACATCTTTCCCGTCAGAGAATTGATATGCTGAAGTTTAAGACTTAAAAAATAAGTGGATATAGACTTGGATCATCTGCAACTCTGGAGAAATAATTCATCCATCCTACACTTGAAATAATATGCTATGCTGTAAGTAACAGGTGCAAAGTAAATTGTCCAAAAAGTTACAATGTATGTTTAATTTGGAAAATGTGTCTTGAAATGGTTGTAGCCTTTTAAAACATTTGCTCTCTATTTTTAGAAAATTTGTACATGTGTACAATAAAAAATATGGCCTAACCTAGTTTCTCGCTTCCCTTTGAGTCTGCACACATACTCAAAAATCAAACTTTCCAACATCATGTCTGGTTTTTGGATAGCCAATTAAGTCCTTTAGTCCTACCATGTGTGAATGAGTATGGGATTGTTCTCTGGATCGAGGGAAACTTACCAGTGATCGCATCCTCAATAAAGATTGTTGTGGGTGCTCAATCCATTTAGGCAATGTCTTTTGGGGTGACTTGCCATGGGCATGATTTGCCACTCTACCCGAACTTCAGATAAGCCTTACCCATTCCTAGGAGACTGACTGCAAATGCTACCTCATCATGAGACTCAACCACTGTTTTAGTTTTTTACAGGATTCCATAGATATACTGTCACCCCCTAGACAGCAGGAAGCAATTTTAAGGACACAATGCTCCCTTTCCCAACAGATAGGATGGACGGTTTTTTGTTTGTTTGTTTTGTTTTTGTTTTATTTTTTTGCAGGGTTATGGATAATTGTCATCTTATGGGGTTGGTTATAAGTTGTTATAGGGTTTGTAGAAGAACAATAAAGATTAGACTCAAGAATCTCATTTGGAATAGAAAAATAGCTAGGATAAAACAATAAGGTAGATTATTGTGCCTACTTCTAAATTAAAATAGCAACTATTTATTTTATATAATTGACATTTGATATAGATACATATGTAAAATTATTTTTTCTGTTCTTGTTTAAGATAATTTGTATATTGATACAAATTCAAAATTATATTTGTCATATTGTATGTTCTACTTCTGTTTAAAATATTTTTGTATCTTGTTACAAATGTAAGATTATTTTTGTGCTACTGTATGTTTGTTTCTACTTCTGTTTAGGATACTTTGTGTATTGATGCAAATTAAGGATATTTTTGTCATATTGCACTATACATTTCTACCTTTGATTAAGATATTTTGTATATTGTCACATTTTATATACTGTACATTTGTTTACAGATTGTTTATTTTTATAATATAAAGCTTTAGTCTTTAAACTATAAAGGTTATTAAGTATTACAGGTTAGTAGTCACCCATATTTGTAGTACTTATAGTTGTTAGTTAGGTTTTATAGAAGCACAAAGATGTATTCTATATGGATAGCTAACCTTCTAAAACTTCAGAGACCCACAGAATATGGCATTTAACTGTTTTAATAACATAGAATTATGTTGATGTGAGACAAGATTACTCCTGGCAGCACCAATATAATACCAAGAGTATTATGAACACTGAGGAAACTCCATATAAAGCTTGTTTTCTTACTGGTAAAACTGTCCTATTAGGCAAAGAACTGCCCTTGCCTTGATTGCTGACATTAAGTATGCTGTCCAATTGGAACAACCAAGATAAGGAAAAGTCACTGCTGAACCTTGCCAAGACATGGTAGGCCAGTTTTTCAAATTTTTCTGCTTCTTAAAATGGTCTTTCAGACCATTTTATAGGCCTATAGTTAAAGTTACATGACCCAATGGTACAGATAAACATTTGGTGACTGTTCAGGCAGCCAGGTGTTTCTGTCATTTCTTACATCTTTCAGAAGCTACTTGCTTGCACTTCCTACTTACTCAGGTAGCATTATTTTATTTCTCAGCTATTTGAAAGGATTTAAGACTAGATAGTCATAGTTACAACCTTCTTATATCTTAGTTAATGGCTTATTAGATACAAGACTTGGATTTTTCAGGATAGTGGAGCTATTGGAGTATTACCTATGGTGTGGACATTTAGAACATGTTTCTTGCTTAATATTGTTCTTATTGGTTGTAGTTCAATTTTGTTTATGTTATCTTTTCTCTCTTCTGGACAATACTTGATAGTTCTTATTGTATATAGGTTATGATAGGATTAGAACTTTCTTAATTAGAAAGAAAAGGAGAGATCTGGGAGAGATGGGTTAGTGGTTAAGAGCACTGACCACTCTTCCAGAGGTCTTGAGTTCAATTCCTAGCCCCCACCTGGTGTTTTCAACAACCATCCATAATGAGATCTGGTGCTCTCTTCTGGCCCACAAGCATACAAGCAGGTAGAACTCATAATAAATAACTAAATCTTTTAAAAAGAGAGGGGAAAAGAGGGAAATGTTGTGGAAGCTTAATCCAGTTAGCCAATGACTTTTAGAGTGATTTGCCATGGATGTTGTTTTCTTTGGAGAAGTGACCAAATAAAATGGATGAGAACGGTTATGAGCTCTCTTGGATAGTTGGAGCTGGAGCAAGCCTTGTGTTTGGTTCCTCATTTTTTTGCCCTTAGGAAAATGATGAGATGTCAACAGTTAGCTATATTCAAGAGTTTGTTTTTCCATTGCACTCCTTAATAAACTGCTTAATAGACTTTTGTGGATTCTCACTTCAAAGGATATATTCTACCTTCCCCCAGCAAATATCTACTGTCACTAGTTTTTTTTTTTTGTTTTTGTTTTTTGTTTTTTATTAAGGAGTATCCTCTACCTCATAGAGGTATTTAGAATAGTTTGATGTTGTGCAGGTCTTGTGTAGTTAACCACAGCTGCTGTGAGTCCATGACTTTTAGCCATGCCATATCCAGAAGACAGGCCCCACAGCACTCCTTTCCTTTGATTATAAAGTTGTAAGAGTTTGAGGAGAAATTATCAAATAATAATTTATCCTCATTGCTGAATCAGGAAAATCTCTCTTTAAGCAGCTGCAGCAAGCTGCCAGCAAACAGAAAGAAGCTGTGTTAAACTCTATATTCTTTTTGAAGCTCTCTCAGATTTTATGTGGATTTAGTTGACCATGTGGGTACCACTCTGTAACAGGAGGAATGGGCTGCTTGTCATCCTGATCACCTGGATAGCTTACATCCTAAATAATCACAAAGAAACTGAATTTATTTAAACACTGCCTGGCCCATTAGCTCTAACTTCTTATTAGCTATTTTTACATCTTAATTTAAATCATTTTTATTAATCTGTGTAATTCCATGTGACTGTGGCTTACTGGCAAGATTTTAACCAGTGTCTGTCTCAGGCAGGAGATTCATGGCGTCTGCCACTCTGCCTTATTCTTATCATTCAGTTCTGTCTACTTTGCCTACCTAAGTTCTAGCCTATCAACTAGTCCAAGGCAGAGCAACACACAAACAGAAGAAACTTCGCCGGGCGGTGGTGGCGCACGCCTTTAATCCCAGCACTCGGGAGGCAGAGGCAGGCGGATCTCTGTGAGTTCGAGACCAGCCTGGTCTAA
>NC_022012.1:55019866-55033270 GCF_000317375.1 Microtus ochrogaster | reverse complement strand
AAAAAAAAAACCAAAAAAAAAAAAAACAGAAGAAACTTCTACATAACCTCTTTCTCAAGAAATTCCCTCTTGGATGGGAAAACAGTAAGATGAAGAAGGAAAACATTGTATGGAGAGTCATACATCTTGGGTTTCTGATGTTGAAAACTCATGGAAGCTTGGGTACTTCATTCACTTCTCACTAGCTTGGTAGATGATAGTGTTGACTATTTATTTCCAAAGTTTGTTTTAATGCTAAATTGGAATAATTTAACAATAATTTCATTTTATGATAATGTTATTTGTGAGTTTTTCCATTGTTACTATAATAGTAATATTAACAATGATAATACCAATAACAACAGTGTTAAATTGAAAGAATACAGTAATGAAAATCAAATAAAAACTAATTATTTCTGTGTAAGTGGGAATTATTACTCTGGGTCTTAGTTTTGTTTTGTTTTTTGGTTGTTTTGTTTTGCTTTTGTTTTTTCATGTTCTTTCTTTTTAAAATTAAAGTTATTCATTTATTTTACATTCCAACTGCAAGTTTCCCTTCCTCTTCTTCTCCTATTTCTTCTACCCACCTTCCTCTAATCCCCAACCCACTTCCCCTCTGCTTCTGTTCAGAAAGGGGCAGGACTTTCATAGGTGTCAGCAAACCTATTTCTCATACTGATTCCCTTGCCAAGCCTTAACACAAAAGGAAGAGCTTAGTCCTACCTCAACTAGATATAACATCATTTTTTTTTCATTTTCTTATGTGAGAAAAAGAAAAGCGAGTGTCTGAGCAAGTTCTACTGAACACTAGGATGACATAAATGTTCCTCATGCTTGAACTGGTTTATGGGAACCTATTCCCCATGTTGAGAAATAAGTTATCTCACCCAGCCTTGATGCAGGGGGAGGTGGTTGGTCCTGTCTCAACTTGATGTGCCATGCTTTGTTAAAGGCTCATATGAGGTGTGCCCCTTTATGAATGGAGGCCGAGGAGTAGATGGGAGGGTGCTGAGGGGAGGAGGAGGAGGGAGGGAACAGAAAGAGAAGAGGAAGGGGAAACTGTGGTCTGGATGTAAAATAAACAAAAAATAATTCATAATAATAAATAGGATTCTTCATACAGCCAATGCACAAAACCCAATTATACTAATTGAAAAACAAAACAAAGAGCCATTCACATTTCTATCCATGTGTTTGCAGTTACACTGCAATGGGTTCTTCCACATACTGACTGGTGCTGTTACATCATCTTGTTTTGCATTGAGTACTTTAAAAAGTATAATCTGCTCTTCCTATTCAACTGATTGCTAGTCTGAGACTTTTAGGGATCTGGTTTGAAATATATTTCTACCAATACTTTCATTATGAAACATATAGAAAGAAATTATAGGTTTTTAAATATTTGCTTTATCAAAACTAGTCATTTTATGGGGAAAATTTACAATATATAATTATAGACACTACTTGTAAATGACACTAGTAGTATTTAGTGTGCTCTATTGATAATATTTAATGAAAACTTTTATATGACTCATGTCCTTGAGCTTTGAAATCTATAATAAGGTACTTTAATTTCACTTATAACACCAACCTTGAATAGCTTTAATGATTTTCCAGACAGAGGTATAGAGTTTATCTTAATTTGGACACAGATGTAACCATTTTTGTGCTCTCTATGAGAAGTGGCATCCTACTGAGTTTCTTCTAAGGAAGGAACTTTTAAACTCCTCCTAAGGAAGCTTTTAATATTAAAAAAAACATGTCATTCTATTCCTCAGAAAGTCCTAACAATATTTAAAAATCTTAATTGATAAAATAAAGCTTTTAATACATACAGAAATTCAGATAACCTGACTGGAAGCCAGTTCTTTGTGGTTGAACACGTGTCCATCATGCCAAATGTATTGGTGAGATCAGTTCCTTTACAATGAAAAAGTATAGCCTTAAGTAGCCTATGCTACTCTTAAAATCATACTGGAAATAAATGGCTTGATCTTCTTAGGTTTTTAGTTCTACGAACATCATTTTGCTTCGTTTAAGGTCTTGATTAAACTGAAAATTGTTACAAATATATATGACAAACATAGATATGCATGTGACTCTGTGTGTTGCTGAGGATTAAAGTCAGAATCCTGAGCAGACCAGGCAAGTTCTTTGCCTATGAGAGTCACATCTCAGTACCTAACTTGACATAAGACATGGGTAACTTTATACTACTTCTGTCTCCAAAGTAGACAATAATAATGAGAAAGGTTTAAAGTTTTAAGGACAAATGTAAATTAAATAGAGAAGCTGGATGATGAAATTATTATTCTTCATATACTACAGACTTGGGGAAACAATTCTGGAGTAATGTCCATGGCAAAGTATTAGGTTAATATTTGAGACCCTACTGAACTGGCTAAGTCTTAAGAATTTGTGGAAACATTTGCCTTCCATAATTTTCTAAAATGGCAAATATCTTTCTGTGTTTTGTCATATGGTGCATGTGTGTGTGTGTGCTTGCACGTGTATGCGTGCATGCATGCATGCATGTGTGTGCAATGTTTATTACATATTCAACTCAGAACATTGAGAATCCTCAAAAAAATGTCTGGGTCTAACTACGTCTTTTGTGAATGTTTTCAAAATACAATTCTAACATCATTTTCTCTGTAAAAATATAAATTGTGACATAGTATAATTACATAAATTCCTCCATCCTCTTTTCTCCTTTTTTCTCCTATGCACTCCCTTGCTATTTCAGAGACTTATGATCTTTTATATTTAATTATTGTTCCACACACATATGCATATGTATTTATAGACACATAAATGCAACATGGTTAGTCTGTATAATGTATAAATAATATATATGTATAATGATGTTATCTCTATGTATACATTCTCAGAGATGAGTACTTGGTGTATATGTGGGTGTATAACCTGGAGAAACTTTAGAAACCAGGAAAATGAAAGGAACCATGGGGATGGAGGAGCAATGATGACTGGAATAGCAACATAAGTAAATTGAAGTGGGAGATGCAGAAAGCATGTGGTTTGAGCTTCAATTGATGAGAGTTTATGAAGATAAACACAATGGAGAGAAAATGGTAAAATAATTAGAATGCTTGAAAAATTCATAAGGAATCATATTATTTTCTATCTACCTAAAATTACATATAATACAAATAAGTCTGTGTATACATATACATGTTTAGTTTAAATGAAATTGCCTCATTAAGATGGTCTCAACAGCCATAAGACCATCTAACACAAGCCTCAACAGGAGGCATGAGAGTAATTTTTTGAGTCATCTTTGTCAAAGAGACAACCAAAACATGGTAGACTATTGCTGTTGCTCTTGGTTGCCTCCCAGAAGTGGAAATCAAGTTCCTATTGCTGAAGACACCACACCCTTCAGACACATGAACTAGGTGACGTGAGATGGATCTGACCTGAAAGCTTCCTCTGTGAGGGATAGCTTTCCCAGTACCAGAGTACTCCATGCTCTCCACAGAAGCAAAGCAACCAATTCTTCTACCCAGCTCTGATGCCTATGAACTATAGCTATGACCATCATATGATAACTTTAAGAGTGCAATAGTGACATGGCATGCATACCTCAATGGTAAGTGACAACTCTCATTAATTGAATTTGTCTTAAGGCTTCATCAACAAGAGAGAAATCATTACTGATATTGGAAAGTTAGCCACTTATGATAAGCTAGTTAAATCATGTAGCTTGGAGAACCTACAATCAGCATTTTACTAAGTCAGCATAATTTCTGACATCTTAAATGTCTCCTTTTATGCACATATAAGTATAGTTCTTACTTACAAAGAGAAATATCTCTTTGCAACAGATAGAGACAATTACAGAAAACCACAACCAATCAAAATCATAAGAGAGTGTGTGGTATCCAATTACAACTGATACATTACATCAAAACTTCTGCACTGAGGCTCAGGGATCATTGCAGAAAAAGGGGCAGGAAGATTAACAAAGCCAGGTCAGGAAGCTTGTTACGATATTGTCTTCTAGAAATGTCAGAGAAACTACATCATATTAAAATTATTTAAATGTTCTCAGGGTTATTTTCTTTGTTCAGTACTTGAGTTCAAATTCACAATTTTTTCTCATGCTAGCCAACCATGTGCCACTGAGCTAAATCCCAGAACAGTGTTCTCATATTCACCTCTTTTAAAAGCTAATCACATCTTTAGCAATGATGTCAATATATATTTAATATTTCAAAATTGCTACAAGTTTTTTTTTTTCGAGACAGGGTTTCTCTGTGGCTTTGGAGCCTGTCCTGGAACTAGCTCTGTAGACCAGGCTGGTCTCAAACTCACAGAGATCCGCCTGCCTCTGCCTCCCGAGTGCTGGGATTAAAGGCGTGCGCCACCATCGCCCGGCTAATTGCTACAAGTTTTAAATTTGTTTTCAGGCCGGGCGGTGGTGGCTCATGCCTTTAATCTCAGCACTCAGGAGGCAGAGGCAGGCGGATCTCTGTGAGTTCGAGGCCAGCCTGGTCTACAGAGCTAGTTCCAGGACAGGCTCCAAAACCACAGAGAAACCCTGTCTCGAAAAAAAAAACAAAAAACAAAAACAAACAAAAAAATTTGTTTTCAGAACAAGTTAACAATTTATGTTCAATAAAAGAAGCTTTATTAGAAGTGGTGAAAAAGATTAAAAATCCATTTGTGCTGTTCAAAAGAAATAATATTAATGAGGAAATAAAAAGAAAAGGTTTTTCTCTGACTTGGAGCCTGAGCATAACCTGAGTTGCAGTATACTGTTAGGATTTAGATATGACCACCACTCCCTAAGACCACATCATTAGAAGTACATTGACTTCCAGCAAGGAGTAAAAGGCCTCCTTGTAACCATGCCCATCAACATACAAAGAGAACTGTGAACACCCTTTGAAGACAAACATCTCCACTGAGTATAGGAAGAAGAATGCATGTGCAACAAATAAAAGAAATAAAGAAGAGAATTAATGCTAAAATGCTTACTATGTTTAATATTCACTATAGAAAGTATTCATTAGGTTGAACATACTCATTCTGAGGTATTTAAATAGCACCTTATTTTAAAATGGCACTTGTCAAGTTATCTTTGATCAAAACAACTTTAAAAGGGGTTGCCCCTTGGGTTTCTTTGAGTCTAAGGCTTTGTTCATTGCTATAAATATGGAGCTTCAGTCACATGTCTCAAACACATATCTCTCCTTGACAACATTTGCAAAGTAAATCCAAGGACCATCAGGATGCTTCTGTATTATTTGTTGTTTCTTTGTACCAATACTCTCTTTAAGTAGCATGAAGGCCACTGAAGTTTTTAACATTCATTTCTTCTCAGATAATAAATCAGTAGCAAGAAGAATAAATAATTGTTGACTGTGATTCTCCCACTGACAATTTTTTCATGTGTGAATGGAAAAGAAGGCAAACATCTCATGTAACCTTGTATTATTCAATTTTATGTAAGTAAAATTGCAGTAAAAGTTGAGAGGAATTGAATTGACAGTTGTCATAGTCAACAGAGGCAAACAGTATCAACATCTTCACTGAACATTCTCTGGTGATTTTCTTTCTTATACTTTCTGCTTCCTAAGCTCACTGTTTATTTTTGGAGCAGTATGTTCTCTGGATAGCAATGCATCCCTTGTTCTGCTAAGGTTGACAGTGCAATAACAAGAACAACAGCCTGCTCTTTCAGCTTGTCAATGTTAACCCTTAAGCAAATTGTGTCTTATCATGGCATAAATTATTACAGAGATGCTTTATAAGTATAGCCTAAGCAAACTCAGAAACTTTCCGACTACTAAGTTATTTTAAGCATGAGCACTGAATTTCAATATTATTCTATTTTCCCTATTTTTCACTAGCTAGTAAGTTTTTTATCAATACTGCAATTAAAAATATGAAGTATGTCAAATGCTTAAAGACCACCTTTAATGCTACCAGACACACAGTCTTACATTTGCCATAGACCTTTCCCCTAGTAATGGGTTTTTAGCTCCAAGAGAAATAGCAAGGAAATACAAATATTTATTCTCATTTTTTGCTTAAATCAATCGCTGCATTCGCTATGCAGCCTATGAACTTGTGAGGTGGAGTTTCAGCTACAGTGTTTATGTAAGGTAGAGTCTTCAATACAAAAAAATATTGGAGGTGATGTTGATAAATCAGTAACTTTAGTAGATAACTTTCTTTAGGTGGTTTGCCTATAAACTATACTTCTAAAAACACCTAGTGATGGGGACAGACAATCTTAACTCTGTGTCCCCTCTAATGTCTACTTCAGGATAAATGAATGCCACAGAAGCATCATAAAATGTCACACATTCTGACTTCCTGAAGTCAAATCAACGGGTATTTCTACCAGCAGTCATGTCCCCAAACCTGGCTGCCATCATCTTGTTGCTAGTTGACTAGGTATGGTAAACTCAGCTCTGCAACCAAAGGCTATAAAGTGGGAAGCTTTGACTGAATAGTAAGACATGACCTTTAACATCTACCGCACAGTCACTAGATGCTAGAACCCCAGTAGGTTCAACAGTTGCCTGATTACCAAGAATTCAGTCTATTGTCCTGTCTCAATTGCCCAATCACAGCATGTAGGGATTCTTTAAAGTGAGGTAGAATGTTAACAGCCAGAGTAAACTAACAAATGATGAGTGCTGACCATATTTTTCAGGTCAACTTGTAACCCTTTTTAAATTAAAAATAGTAATAATTCTCTTTTTGTTCAAATCATAGGTCATCCAGGTATTTTATTTACACATTTTCAGTCAACAACATAGACAGAGAAACTCAAATGTCCTAGTGAGTAAGAAAATTGCTAAAATAATAGGGTGATTTAAGCTGAACTTATGGGAGGGAGTTCATAATGTTAACAGAAGCCAATCATGTCTTAAAAGATTCATTACATTAGCTATTTATGCAATTTTAGGCATTACGGTTGAAAGAGTTTACTGGGAAAAGTTCTCTGACCTCTGAGCTCTCTCTGAAGATTTCAGGGTTCACGAAGAACATTATATGAAAAGAAATTTTCATGTCATGACTTTGATTAGTTTGCTAGAAAATGCATCCCAATTTTCAGTTAAATTCTTTCAGCTGTCTGGGCCTCATGGTGTTTGTGAATGAGCTCTCTAATGCCCTGCTGTTAATGATGGTTTGGAGCCCATGAGCTAAACCCTGCATATAATTACTAGAGTGCTCTTGCTGCATCTCTTTAAAGGGCTGTGCTTATCTGTGGTTTTCTTAGCATGCAAGATTTGAACTGAACAGATTGTCATTGCCAAGACTGGAAGGTAACTTTATTGTATCATAGTTCCTGAACCTATTTCCTATAGGACAAGCTATGATCACAACAGTTCTTTGTTCAATGTGACTTTCACATAAAGTTAGAGTAACCAGAACTGCAAAAACCCCTGTGTCCAGCACATGCCTCCCTCCTGGTGGCATGAAGCCAAGCCACTCACATTCTATACTGTTACTTTTTAATGGTCAAGGTGCATGTAAATATATAAGCAAATGCACTTGTGACAAAATTTGATCTTGTTTGTTTTCAATTGTCCAGTTCACAAAATTAAGGATGATTCTATTAAGTAGTATATAACTTCTCCCACAAGCACCATTGCCTCCTAAAACTTATTAGATTTATCAGTATAATTGAAAACAGTGATACATTAATAGCAAATATTTGTACTTTAGAATCTACTTACCAAAAATCAATCAAGATGTTATATTATAATTTGTTTATTTTAAATACATATTATATGTATATTTTATAGATCAATATACTTGAGTTTAGTCTTCAGTGTCTTCAATTATATTTGAGAAAAAGTGTGTGTAATCTCATTTATGTTATCATAACTGGACAATTATTGAGCAGGGATAGTTAATATATTCAGTAGATTATATGTACAACTTCCATCAGGACAGGAGCTATTAAAAACCATAAATTGTTATATAAGATAACCATCCTTTCTGGACTTCAGAAGCATGCAAATTACATTCTCATGCTGAAGACAGAAAACAGTATGAATGCAAAAAAATATGTCTACACTTTGAGTGCAGTGAGTGCGATCATGGAAATGGAAAGGAGGAGAAGCAGAAAGAGGGTGGCTGACTCAGTTTGAAATAATGGTTTGTATAAGTTTTTTTTTTTTAATTCAACCCTATACAAGTATCCATTACTAATAAGAAATAAATTCCATGCTATCTTAGTTTGTAGTAGCAATTTGGAATTAGGCAGATGTTCATAGATATTTGTGGCTTTTTGGGTTAAGCCTTAAAACACTGCCATTATATAGTTTTGAGACAATGCATTTTGTCTGGAATATGTGTATATGGTGGCTAAAATTTCTTCTAATGACTTAAATAGGGTCCTGAATCTTCTTGTTTTGTTGATTCCTTAGGAAAAAACTCATAATTCATATTTCTAACCCCTTTTGGTCTGCCATAAATTTTTAGCTTTTGCAAAATTATATCAATTTAGGAAGCACATTACAAAATCTTTCAAAGAGTACTGTGCAATGTTGTGCTCATATATATCCCTTGATGATATTAGGTTTGCTAAGAATTTCCAGGCTGTGAGCAGTACCAGTTTGCTGGAATTTCTTAAAACTATCATTTGGATACCTAAAACAGAGATTGTTCCCAATAAAGTAAAATGAAAGGGAAAAAAAAGTATTACCCAACTCTATATATCTGGGTTGGTGAACATGATTGTCCAATCTGTTCAGTTTGCGAGCACAGATGAAGTGCTTACTCTAAATCTAATTTTGCGAGACCAAGTTTAAGAAAGAAAAAAAAAACAACCTGAGTTAGCTCAAACCCAGAACGTGTGTGTTGGTAGAAGGGAAGCGAAGGTCCAAGAGACAGCCCTGGAAATAAGGATTAAATAGTGATGCTGAAAACAAAGTAAGGCCCAACTCACAAAGTAATGAGCTAGGCAATAAAACAGACCTCAAGTCAGTAGAAAAAGCTTAGGCTTGATCTTCCCATTTCCTATAAAAGCATCTCTGCCCTGTCATAGATGCTAACTTTGTCAGGATTAAGGCAGGTGATGGCAGTGAGCCTCATCCTACTTGAGTTTCCAATAAAGGACTGATGGAACCCTCATAGTATCAGAGTATGCTCTGCCTTATGGTTAAGTTTTATTTGTGGCATAAAGACCTGGGACAGTTCCTGAGTTTTATAAAGTTAGGGGTAAATCCAAAATCTGAACGAATTTGAACATTTGAGCCAAGCAAATCAACCCAGGAGCAAACTTTGGGTACAAGCGGAACAAAAACAGGCAGAGGCCACGTTGAGAGGGAAACAATGATGAGAGCTGGTGAAAGATAGACAATTCTGGAATTGTGGGAAGAAATGGAGGAAGCTCCAAGTCTGTATTCTGGCCTGTTAACTGGTTCCAAGATACTTACTCAAGCAGGAGGAACAAAAAAAGATCTGACATTCAGTTGGAGTCTAAAAGCCAGGTAATTGACAAAAATATTCAAAATAGGCAACTCACTGACAGAAGTGTGGGTACTTGGACACATTGCAGACACGCATCAAACCAAGAGCCATTGAAAAGGTAGGTTTTAGCCAAAGTGAGAATGCTGGATAAGAAGAGCTTGAAATTACTTCAGGGTAAAGTCTCTCCTTTTCTAACCCACTATGACTATTAGGCTATTAGGGCTTCTATTTTACTTATGTACAAACACTGAAAGGGGGGCATAAAGACATAAGTAGCTCATGAACCTAATTAAATCCTCTGTAACAGGCTAGCTGGAACAATAGTGGGTAGCATAACTCATCGGGGTGATGTAGTTGAAGTTCCAAGTTACAACTAAACACAGATAACAATGGTATTGTTTACCAAATCTAAGAGGAGTATGTACAACTTGTTAATGGCCAGAAGGAAGAAGTGTCTCCCAAAGCGGGAATGAAACAGAGATTTTTAATTGTATCTAAATGGAGCCAGGGAGATAATTAAGCCATCGTTGGAATTAACCATTTGGGACTCTGAGCTGAAGAATGATACTGGAATCTCTTGGAATGCTGTTCTTTTCCAATACGATAGTTATGTAGACAGAAGAGAGAGGGGAAATGACAAGCAGCCAGCTCATCTGGTTCAGTGCAAACATTAAATTTGAGTCTCCTTTACAATAGTTAGAGGGAATTAAACTTGTGTAAACCAGTAATAACCATGGCTTGCCCAGAAATTCTTCCTTATCTGTGTCTACACAACCAAGTTAAAACATTAGAAAACTATACGCATGGCTTCTTCTGGACACAAAGAAACTTCAAAACGAATTACTGCATGCATTCCAGGCTACATTGTGTGTGGCTCTCTCTTAGGAGGAGAAAGTGTTCAGTGTGAAGTCTGTCTCCATAAACAACTAACTGGAGGAAAGTCAAGTCAATGACTTTCATCCATGGAGTAGAAAACAACAGATTAAATTAGTTTCCCTTCTTCAATGATATTAGTTTATGCTTTATTAAAAGGAGCTCAAAACCACAGAAATACTTTACCAAAGGAAAAGACAAACACAAAATGCAGCCTCATTTTTCAGACTTTTTTAAAATTGATTATTTTATTTTCTTCAAAATCAAGTGAGAGAAAAATCACATTTTCTAGATTTTTTAAAAAGTGTTTAGCATTGTCGGGTATAGGATCATTTAGTGTGAAGATGTGGTGTAAAGAAACATATAGAACACCCAAACACCCCAAATAAATCCACTGTTTTCACTGGGGATTAAGAAGTTGCAGTTTCCTCGGAAAGTGCACTGTCACCTTAAAAATTTAGAATTCAGACGTCATCTTTCACAGTTAATTTTTTTCCCAGTGAAGAATGCTATTTATTGGGCTTTTGGCCAAGGAGCTCATCTATGACTGCTTGTGTCTGCTGAGTAAATATATCTTTCTACATAATCTCAGGGACACTCCATAAAAATAAGCCATGAAATCTCTGATACTTTTTAAGTTTTCAACATATCCCCCAAAAAAGACTTTGGTCCCAATCTTTAATTATTCTTTCAGAAATTATTAATTTCCAAGGGATCTTTTACGTATTTAGCAATAAATAATTATAATTTTCCTTATTGAAAATGAGTATAGAATTTTATTGTGTAGAACAGTATATTTTCTTTCAACATTTGCTTCTCTGTTACTGCCATGGACATCATCTGACAGGATTTTGCTTTGCTTTTTGTTTTAAAGATTTTATCGATCTATACATTATTCTCTGCTCCCCTCCCTTCCCCTTCAACCCTCTCTCATGGTCCCAATGCTCCCAATTTACTCAAAAGATTTTGTCTTTTCCTACTTCCCATGTGGATTATATCCATGTATGTCTCTCTTAGGGTCCTCATTGTTGTCTAGGTTCTCTGGAATTATGAATTGTAGGCTGGTTTTCTTTGCTTTATGTGTAAAAGCCACTTATGAGTGAGCACATATATTTGTCATACTGGGTCTGGGTTACCTCATTCAATGTGATGCTTTCTAGACCATCTATTTGCTTGAAAATTTCATGATGTCATTGTTTTTTCTGTAGTGTAGTACTTCATTATGTAAATGTACCACATTTTTCTTATTCATTGTTTAGTCAAGGGGCATTTAGGTTGTTTCCAAGTTCTGGATATGACAAGCAATGCTGCTATGTACATTGCTGAGTACATGTCCTTGTGGTACAATTGAGCATCCTTTGGTTATATACCCAAAAGTGGTATTGCTGGGTCTTGAAGAAGGTTGTTCCCTAATTTTCTGAGAAACACCATACTGATATCCAAAAAGGCTGAACCAGTTTGCACTTCCAGCAGCAATGCAGGAGTGTTCCCTTTGCCCCCACATCCCCTCCAGCATAAGTTGCCATTACTGTTTTTGATCTTGGCCACTCTTCCAGATGTAAGATGGAATCTCAGAGTTGTTTTGATTTGCATTTCTCTGATGGCTAAGGATGTTGAGCATTTCCTTAAGTGTCTTTCAGCCATTTGAGATTCCTCAGAACAGTATATTTTCATGTAAATCTAATTCTATGTGTATCTACAATAAGGAAATAACATTGTATTTGGCAAATATATCATAACTGCTTTACCAAAATAATCCCACTAAAGAAACTGTAATTCATATGACCTATGGTCTGCTGGTCTGCTAGTCCTCAGTGGTTCTATATGTGGCTTAAATATTAACATTGTAGTCTTAAGACTGTGTGTGTGTGTGTATGTGTGTGTGTGTGTGTGTGTGTGTGTGTGTGTGAGAGAGAGAGAGAGAGAGAGAGAGAGAGAGAGAGAGAGAGAGAGAAAGAGAGAGAGAGAGAGAAGGAATGAACTAATGTCATGTGAGTCTTACTCATGCTAGGAAGGTGTTCTAGAGCTTCCCCAGCTTACTAATTACCAAAATCTCAACTTTCAGTCATGTTTCAGCCCCTGAATGTTAAGACTCCAGGTCTTGCCACCTGCCCCAGCATTTTAGGATGAAGGACAGGTCTATCAAAATTAGTCTATGTTTGTTTTTTATATTGGAAAATACTCTCCAAGATTTTTCAGTTTTCTACTGAGTTATGTAGCATTTAAGACTTTGAATAGAGGATTTTTACATTACATTGTATGAAATTCAGATCAATCTATTCTCTAAATACATATTGGAATGTATGGATTTGCAGATTTTGTAAGCATTTAAAATGCAATGTTTATTACCCACATTTAAGAAAATTGCATATATTTTCAACAGCTGTTTGTAGGGAATTTATATATTCCCAGGAAGAATACTTTGCTTCTTATATTGATTACATTTCCTGAGATTTATTCATGTGACCTCTGAAAGGAATGACATACCAGAATAGTTTATTATTTTCTTCTAGTGGAATAAATCACAAGAAATGTAATCAAAATACCATGAGAAAATATTTTTTTAACATATGTCTCTTTAGTATCATGATCTCATACTGACAATATATTGTGCTAATTATTAAAAATTTAAAAAACACATCTTTTACTGCTTAACACCCCGTCAGCCTTCATGCTACCTGCTTCTAACTCACTGTGCTCTTTTTCTAAGTAGCTTACTTCTAGAGAGAGAACTTTTTCTTGCCTAATTACATTAAATTAATATCTGCATTGCTTATGTTCTTTCTTTTAGAGAAAGCATCTCATTATAGATTCCAAATTGTCTTTAAACTTGAAATCTTCATGCCTTAGCATCTAGAGTTCTGAGATCCCATGCATAAGCCAGTGCATCTTTATTTCTTTTATCTTGTTTTTAAAACTCTCTTTCTATGTGAAAATCACAGGGTATTATCTGTATTTAAGTCAAGATCTGGTGACAGGCAGTTTCAGTAAAAAGAATAGCAGACAATGAGGACTACTGAGAACTCAAGAACAATGGCAATGGGTTTTTGATCCTACTGCACATACTGGCTTTGGGGGAGCCTAGGCAGTTTG
>NC_022012.1:54971433-55016571 GCF_000317375.1 Microtus ochrogaster | reverse complement strand
TCCTTGGACTTCCCACAGGTCAGGGAACCCTGATTGCTCTTCAAGCTGATGAGGGAGAGGGACTTGATTGGGGGAGGGGGAGGGAAATGGGAGGTGGTGGCGGGGAGGAGGCAGAAATCCTTATTAAATAAATAAATTTAGAAAAAAAATAAAAAAAGAAAAAAAAGAAAAGACTCAATTTAAGTTACATATTTAAGGTGGACAGGTTAATTTTTTCTTTTTTTAAAAAAAAACTATCTCTTTTATTATACATACCAATTCAAGTTCCTGCTCCTTCCTTTCCTCCCATTTTCTCCATATACCCTCCCACCTCACCCCACCTTCATCCAGTCTTCAGAGAGGGTGAGGCACATTGCTTTGGGAAAGGTCCAAGGCCTTTCCTACAATATCTAGGCTGAGCAAGGTATCCATCCAAAGAAAATAGGTTCTTAAAAAGCCAGTACCTGCAGTAGAATAAATCCTGGTGCCACTGCCAATGATGGCTTAGGCTAGAGAGGATGTGGAGTAAGGGAACACTCTTCCATTGCTGGTGGGAATGCAAACTTGTACACCACTTTGGAAATCAGTATTGTGGTTTCTCAGGAAATTGAGAATCAACCTACCTCAGGATCCAGCAATATCACTCTTAAGCATATACCCAAAAGATGCTCAATCACACCACAAAGACATTTGCTCAACTATGTCCATATCAGCATTATTTGTAACAGCCAGAACCTGGAAACAATCTAGATGCCCCTCAACCAAAGAATGAATAAAGAAAAAAAAAGACATCTTGAATTTTGTATGTAAATGTATAGAATTAAAAAACCCTATCCTGAGTGAGGTAACCCAGACCCAAAAAGATGAATATGGTATGTACTTACTAATAAGTGGATACTAGCTATAAACAAAGGATATTGAGACTATAGTTCATGATCCTAGAGAAGCTAGGTAATAAGGTAAACCCTAAGAAAATAATATCTAGATCCACCTGGAAAGTGGAAACAGACAAGATCGCCTAACAAAATTGGGAGCATGGCTTTGGGGAAGAAGAGTGGGTGGAAGGGGAAGAGGAGGGGGAATGGAGGGGTGAGATGAACTTGAGGGAAATGGGATAGTCGAGAAGGAGGAAGGAGAGAGATGAGACAAGGAAAGAGATATCTTTATTGAGAGAGCCATTATAGGGTTAGCAAGAAACCTGGCTCCAAAGAAATTCCCAGGAATCCACAAGGATGAGCCCAGCTAAGAGTCTAAGCAACAGTGAAGAGGGAGCCTGATCCTGACTTACCCTGTAGTCAGAGTGATGAATATCTTAAATATCATCGTAGAACCTTCATCCAGCAACTGATGGAAACAGAGGCAGAGGTCTGCATTGGAGCACTGGACTGAGTTCCCAAAGTCCAATTGAAGAGTGGAAGGAATGAGAATATGAGCAAAGACATCAAGACCATGATGGGTACACCCACTAAAACAGTCTATCTGAGCTAATGGGAGCTCACAAACTGCAGTTGGACTGAGAAGGAGCAAGCATAGGACCCAATAGACCATCTGATTGTGGTTGACAGGTTAGTGGTTTTTAATAATCTTGAAATAATTCTTCTCACACAAGCTTTATTCTAACAGACAAGGAGGCATTTATCCTGCAACACTGAAGTTCTCTAACTAGTATAAGTTTTCTGAAAAGCCAGCTTGGAGAGAGAGAGAGAGAGAGAGAGAGAGAGAGAGAGAGAGAGAGAGCTCTGTTCACCTGAGCTGCGTGAACACCTTTCTTGGCTGTTACTGCCAAGGGAAGATGGTCTTATGCTGAGGTTAGATGTCAAGAACCAAAAGATAACAGTCACAACTTCATTGTCAGTAATTTTAAGGAAAGATAACTTAAAATACTGTTTATTGGGACTAGAGAGATGACTCAGTGGTTAAGAGCACTTGTTCCTCTTGCAGAACATCTGAATTTGTTCTACCACCCACACAGTGATTTAGAACCATTCTTAACTCCAGCTCCAAGGGATCCAATGCCTTCTTCTGATCTCCTCAAACACCAACCCCACATGTAGCAAGACATCAATCACTCAAAATAAATGAATCCTTGAAAAATATTTTAAAATATTTTTTATAATTTGGAAGAGAAATCAAACTCAAGTTGATAAAAAAACGGTTCATTATTTTGAATATAATCAAACAATGCATTTCTCCTTGATCTTCAGACCCACATAAGACTTGTTTAGAACTAGGAATCAGAAATCACTACTGTGATTAATCAGTGTGAGATTGTATTACAAGTCAGATGGATTACTTACCACAAACACTTATAAATATTCTAAATACTATTTCTTTTTCTTTATTTAAATAACTTATTTTCATTTATTTTACATGCCAACCAATTTCCCCTCCCTCCTCTCCTGCTGTGCCCTCCCCTTTCCCATCTACTTCCCCAACCACTCTTCCTCCATTTCCACTCAGAAAGGGACTCACCCCCCATGGGCTTGCACAAATCATGGTGTATCAAGGCAGAGCAATCAATCCAGCATGAAGAACAGGTTACCAAAAGCCAGCTAAGTGCCAGGGAGAGGTCCTGGTCTCACTGTTTGGAGAGCCTGGCCTACCTTTAAATAACCTGAATTTCTGAAGTTCTAATGGGACTACAGAATATCCTTTATAGACATAGTAAATCTGCTCATTATTAAACTGATATATCCTTTTCCTCATCACATCAAGTGTTTCACAATGATTTTTTAGTGAAGAGAGTAGAGGCTATAAAAAAGTGATAGAACTAAGAAAAAATGTAATTTATCAATTTGGGGGCCTATGTGAAGAAAAAAAAAACAAGGAACAAATATTAGGATAAAGACATGGCATTTGGATTAGCCATTGGTTCATCATACTCAGGTCAAAATGTATGGGGGAAGTTAATGGCTTTATTGCAAAAAAAACAGAGCAGATGTGGAGGGGTTGGCAGGAAACAAGCCTTTGGTTATTATAAATATGACAATTTGGAAGCATGTGACCTTGTTGACTTCATCTCCATGAATTAAGGCAGGAGAAAGAACATGAAAGAGTACTCAGGGATTATGTGACCACAGCATCTGAGTTCACAACCTCAAGTGCTTTAAGTCCGTACAGTTATGGGACACTAAACTTCTTTGTTTCCAAATTTTATTTTGTGTTTGTTCCACATTATCTACCATCTGTGTGTTTCAATTGATTAACCTGTCATACAGAGTCTTCATCTTGTATAACTGTTTCAGCAGGATAAGGAAATGTAGGTTGATTATGCGTCTCTTCTCTTTTTCTCGCTCTAGCAACCAGCAGCACAGCTTAAACTTTGAAGACAATGCAGATGGAAGAATGTTCACCATGTGGGTCACTTGGATCTCCCAGTACCTTAAATTCTGAAGTCCAACTTTTTTCTAAGTTTCTGTCCCTCTTTTATTTCTAGAACGGGCAAATCATTGTATGGCCTAGAGAACACAAACACACTTAGAAATGGTGACAGTCAGAGCAGGTGGACCCTCATATTCACTAGGACACATGCAAATGCTGGTTCATTTATCTGATAACTCAGTGGGTGTCGGGGTGCTAGCCTGCACCCTCAATTATTTCTCTTGATCAGACCCCAATATAAACTATTTTTCCCTGTACCGGCATGGAGGCGCAGGAATAACGACACAACTCACATGGCCTTATCAGTGATACCTCATAAAGTCCTGAGTTCACATCTTGAAGAATTCCTCTCGTTTATTCTCCTAACAGTCTTTATACTAAAACTTAACTTAGGGGAAATACATTAGCATTCTGTCTCCTAGGTAACCAGTTGAATTGCTTTCAGTCATATCCACAACTACGCGTCTGCTGTGTATGCTAGCTGTCTTGTAGGTTTGAATTAGCATTTTTATCAGGCATCATCCAAATTACAAAGAAGGAGTAACAACATCCTGACCTTTTGTTAAGTTGCAACAGCCTGTCCAGTAGGCTATGTGATCATCCTCAGATGGGGCCTATGGCTTTAGAGGCTGGCTGCCACACCATATAGAAATATGGGCCTACAAGTGGGTCCTTAAGAGAGTGTTATTTTCATCCATGTGTTAGTGACTCATCTAGGAAGCATACACCAGTAATACCTTGGAGACAGGGTTTCTCTGTGTAATAATCCTAGCTGTCCTGGAACTAGCTGTTTTAGATCAGTCTGGTCTTGAACTCACAGAGATTTGCCTGCATCTGTCTTCTGAGTGCTGGGATTAAAGGCATGCACCACCACTGCCTGACTGGTGTGTTTACTTTTAAGACAGGGTCTTGCTGTGCACACCTCAAACTCTCTATCCTCTTGCATACACCTTCCATTTACTGAGATTCTAGACATAAACAAACTACACAGATTATCTTTGATTTTTAACAACAACAACAAAAACAAAACAGCAACAAAGAAAACAAACAAATAGAAAAACAGAAAACACTTGGCAGGGTTTGTTACAGATTTTCTGATGCTATTGAGAGGGCACATTTCAGGACTTAAAGGTAGTGTACGTCCATATTTAACTTCAATCTCAGCCGGGCGATGGTGGCGCACGCCTTTAATCCCAGCACTCGGGAGGCAGAGGCAGGCGGATCTCTGTGAATTCGAGACCAGCCTGGTCTACAGAGCTAGTGCCAGGACAGGCTCCAAAGCCACAGAGAAACCCTGCCTCGAAAAAATAAAAAAAAAAAAAATTAACTTCAATCTCTTTTCCTCGACTATCAGATGGGAGTTGATATATCCACATGACTATGTTGGGCATGGGTAATTACTGACTTGACACTTTATAAAGAATGAAGTCCAGTGCAGACAATGAGGACTACTGAGAACTCAAGAACAATGGCAATGGGTTTCTGATCCTACTGCACACACTGGCTTTGTGGGAGCCTAGGCAGTTTGGATGCTCAACTTGCTAGACCTGGATGGAAGTGGGGGTTCCTTGGACTTCCCACAGGACAGGGAACCCTGATTGCTTTTCGGGCTGGGGGGGGGACTTAATTGGGATAGGGGAAGGGAAATGGGAGGGGGTGGCGGGGAAGAGACAGAAATCTTTAATAAATAAATAAAAAAAATCCTATGGAATGTTCAAAAAAAAAAAAAGGAATGAAGTCCACATGCTGGCTCATGGCCTTCTCTGTCACGTTCCTTTCCATTTATTCTTCAGTCACTCCCCTCTAACCTATGCCATTTGGGGTACACTTATCTTTATTTTATCAGAGACTGTAGAAAAGCGCTTTGGTTTGAATAATATAAGAGTCATATCATCCTCAAACCTCCCCATCATTTGTTCTCACATGTGTGGTTTTGTAGAGTGAGAAATTTGGCAAACTGAAATCCATCCTTTTTTCCTATCCTCATTTTCACAAATGCAGTGTTTTCTGTGGCATTAAGTTGTCATCTGAGGTTACAGTAATACTTGATATATTGGACACATTTGGTGACCTCAACCAGACAAATTCAATTCTGATGAGCAGATCCAGGCTGGGTCCACATCTTCTCAGTACTAGACTCAGATTCCAAGTACATGCCATTCCATCGTATTTTCCAAGAAATCTAAGGGATTATATTAAATGACTGGGAACATAATTTATTTGTTGTTATTAATCTTTTTAAGTTTTGTCAGATATGTTAAATAAATTCCTTTCTTTGTGGATTTGAAAATGGGGAAACCGACTAATACAAAATAAATAGTTATGCTTTAATTAACCAATTAAAAGTGAGAAAAATTGTGTGACATACTTGAATAAAATATGCCATAACAGAGCCAATGAGATGGTTCACCCGCTAAAAGTGTTCATTGTCAGCTTTGATGATTTAAGTTCAACTATAGAACATACATGGTGGAAGGAGCGACCCGCATTGTATATGTTAATCTTATGACCTTTGCAAGCATGCCAATGTGTGAGTGCATACACACATACACACACACTAAATAGATAAATATACAAATAAACAAATGCAAGAGAACTGTCTTAATAACCTCAAAGCCCATCTTTACTGACTTATATCACTAAGTACTAATTTATGGAAACCAAAAACTGAACATGACTGGTATTCCTTTATCTTAAATTTGAATAGCAGTCTCTCAAGTAGTTATATTCATATATACAATTGTATTTGTATCCAGCTATAGTCATATTATATGTACACATATACACTGATTATATGTCATGTGATCTACACCAAGTTATAGATACACAATTTTATACCATACAACATAAGCCAAGAAGAAATAATGATGTGATTATTATTATGATGCATATTTTATTTTTTAAAAAATGGAGTAGAAGTATTTAAGTAACTTGCCCAAAGTTATAATATGTACATAGCCAAAGCAAAGATTCCTTGTGCTGTATTCTTTCTAAGACTAAGATGTGTGATGAGCTGATTTCTAAATACCCAGGATGGAATAGTGCAGATTTACAGTGAAGAAACTCGAGTGATCAAAGTTAAAGTCACACGTCCTTTTAACGCCACAAACCCATGAGACAATGCACTGAGAATGGGATATTAGCTCTTTCCTCTTCTCTGCCATACAGATAAGTCCAGTTTAGCAATGAGGCTAATCAGACAGACAAATTATGGAAAATTCTGCAAAACATCTGCGACTGTCAATCAAAACTGCCACGATTATAAAATAAATCGAAAGGCTAAGAAATTGTCACAAAATTATAGGGAACCAGATAATTATAAAGATGAAATATAGTTTCCTGTCCTGAGGAGGATTAAATTCTAAAATGTAAATGCTTAGTAAAAATGAAAGTTCGACTTTAGTAATAACATGGCTTAGCCAACAGTATTACACTTCTGCTAAATTTTAAGTTTTGAGAAATCTAATATGATTGCATTGAATGTTAACACTAGGCAAGTTTGCTGGAGGGCTGATGGGGACCTGTGCTGTCTTTGAAATTTTTGTACAAATTCAACATTATTCTGAGATAAAATGCTAAGTTTCCCATTTTCCTGCAGAGATATACCTACTTATACATGCCTAAATGATTCATGGCTCTAAGTAATAGACTATGCTTACATTTAGAAGAAGAGAAATTTTTGATCTTAGACAATTTTAGTGCCTAGCATACTAAAAACACAATCTTAAATTTTCTGTGTTTGCAACCCAATGTTTTGGGGAACTGTATGAAAGGTATATGTCACTCCTGAAAACCTTTTTGACAAGGTTCAAACACAGGTATAAGAAGGTCCCCTGAGGCAGCCATCATCCAGAAATATGAAGGTGACCTTGCTGTAATAGTAAATAAGGACAGTGTTAAGGTATGCCATAACTATTCAAATTTCACAATTAATATTTACCAAGAATTTCATGTTCTAGGTGCTGAGCTTGCAAGGTTGAAGCACAAGTCCACATTGTGTGTGCCTTAGAGGAACTCACTGTGTAATGGATTGGGCATAAAAATAATCTTCCCATTTGTTCCAAGGACAAAATACATCTTTCCATATACATTTTACACTCCCCCGCCTTCCATCAATGGCAAAAAAAATCATTTTAAATGAATACTTTCCAACCAGATCTAGACGTAGAAGACATCTGCTTTTTCATTAAACTTATTGAAGAGTGCAAAATCTGTCTTCTCTTTGTTCTTTTCCCCAAACACCCCTCATACAGAGGATTTATTCATTTCCAGCCAGCTCATTTAAGTAAAAAGACTGTTTCTACTGCTGCTTTAGAAGGTACGGGAGAGGGGAAACATGGCTGAAAGTCTGAATAACTGAAAGAATGAGATAATAGCATATATTTTTAAGTTAGAATTTATTTCTAGTAAGAAAGATAAATAATAGGAAATTTCAACATTGCATGCAGTATATCTTTACTGAATGCTTTCTCAATTTCATATATTTTTATAAGGGAAGGAGTTCAGTGACTATTAAATATATATAATTGACCTAGTGACTCACTCTCTCTTCCTGCTGCCTGATGATCCTGAAGTAGCAACTCTTAGCTACCTCTCCAGCACCATGTCTGCTTGTGGGCCACCATGCTTTCTGCCATGGTGACAATGAAGTAAGCCTCTGAATCATAAGCCAGTCCCAATTAAATAATTTTGTTTATAAGAGCGTGTCTCTTCACAACAACAGAAACCCTAACTAATACACTCATTCTGGCAGTAAACCAAAGAGGAAGAAAATGATATCACCTACTTTACTAGGTTGTTGTAAGAACGGAACAGGAAGCTGTGTGTCAAACACAGAGCAGTGTCTGGTACCGTATTCTAAGAACAGTAGTTACCCTCAATGGCTCCCCAGGGTCACCACGAAAGCCTTCTCTCTGCCCTCACAGCCATTAACTGTTATAATTAGGCCAACAGAGAAGCTCTTCCCTAAACAATTTGCTAAGAAATGAAGGAAACCACACTGCTTCACAATATTATTTTATTAGAAAGAGTCAAGCTCTGATTTATAGAAATAACAGTTTGATGAAGGCATTGAACTTATATGCATTTACACTGTGAGACCCATGTTTTGCAGACAAAAAGGAAAATGCTTTCTACATAGCTCATGACTTAGAGGAGTCAGAGAAATGAAACTTACTAGCTGCCTCAACCTTGAAGCCCAGCTACCTTGAATTATAGATTTTCAACTATTGCCTCTCAGGGTTAGGCCTTTAGTTATTTACCTATTTTTTTCTTCAGTCTCAATGATTTTCAAGTTATTTCTTCCTTTATGGGAATATTTTAACCAGAGTATTTATTTCTGCTGAGGGGGGAGAAACTTTTATTTTTAGGTGTATGGTTACATTTCACATGAATACAGACAATAGTGCCTGTGGGATATGTCCGTGCTAAAGAGAACTTTCTCTAAGGTATCTATTTGTTTTTTAAAAGGGAAACTGTCATCGGAATCCATGGCTCTTTCAAATGGCTAGTGGCAATCGGCTTAATTCCTAATCTTTGCAAGGAAATGAGAAGTATCAGAGTATCGGGCCTCTTAGCTCCTGAGGTTAGGAAAAACTTTCCCCATCCTTCCCTGCCTCTTGCCCCTACTTTTACTTCTGTAAACTGCTACAACTCAAGCAATGGCTCACATTAGACAGTGTGAAATAAAAAGCTAGCTCCCCAAATCGGAAGTCGAGGTGACAAATTCAAAAACTTCATTCATTACTGACCACGAAACAGCTTCTATCCGAATGCCAAAATTCCATAGAAGCCGTACTCTCTAATGGGCTGGTTTGATTGAAACAACATGAAATCCAAAGTGTGGCTGTTTGCCAAGGGCTGCTTCCTTCCAGGAAGAATTAGCATGGACCTAGTGTGTGGAGAGAACACTCTGGGGCGCGTGTGTGTGTTTGGGGGTGTGTGGATTGGGAATGGGGAGACTGGGTGGTGGAGTGGGGGTGTCCGTGAAAGAGAAGGGTCACCTGCCATTTGTACTGCTCAGTCCTGCTGATTCTAGAGCGGGTAAGAAACTATAAACCAAGAGAGCAGGTGGAAGCCATCGGATGAAACACGCAACCCGGGGGGCTGAATGACAGTCAGGAGATGCGGGGCTTGGGACCAAGTGTTCTAGCCAGCTTCTGTTTTGCAAGAGCCAGGATAAAATGTCTAGAATTGCTTCAGATGGAACCCACGCCTCTTTACAATGGTCAGAAACCCTTGTGGAGGCCGGGCGATGGTGGCGCACGCTTTTAGTCCCAGCACGCGGGAGGCAGAGGCAGGCGGATCTCTGTGAGTTCGAGACCAGTCTGGTCTACAGAGCTAGTTCCGGGACAGGCTCCAAAGCCACAGAGAAACCCTGTCTCGGAAAAAAAAAAAAAAAAAAAAGAAAGAAAAAAAGAAACCCTTGTGGCAAATTTTTGTTTTGTTTTCAGTTGAAAGAAACTTTTATAATACAAATCTACTGATAAAGGATTTTAACATATCAATAAAACATTTTATAAATCAGGAAATCTAAAAATCCGTACAGTTTTTGAAAGGGAGAACAAATTAGGCATTGACTCTTTATAGAATTGTCAGCAAATGGTTACCTGCTAAATTTTAAATCAGCGGGTTTCCAAAACAGGCTAAAGCCTAGGTCATCAACACTAGCTGACACAACAGATTTACATCCGCACTCAAACAGGTAAAACTATCAGATTTAACAGCCCATAAAACAGCTTTTGGAATGGAGTAATGGACCATTCGAAAGGAGAGCAAGCAAGGAAGGACTGGACCCATCATCTGAAAACGATGCTATGTGTCAAGTTAATAGTCAAGCCCAGAAGCTTGAAGCTGGATAGTAACTGCTGAGATAATCAGCATTGCTGGAAAGGGATTTTGGCGGCTGAGCAAATGCCTGGTTTTACTATTGAACTTGATGCACTTTGAAAACCGACATGGAAAGCCTTAGCTTGAACCAAATAAACGCGCAAATATCAAATTCTGCGCATCTGCATGACTTCCGGGTGCATTTTTGAGGGTAGCAGCCATTTTAAGGCATTTTAAAATTAGGGCTTTCTCATGAATGTGGTAAAATTGAATTTCCAACAAGGTCACTAATGGAATGCATTTGTATGACTCATTTGTCCTTTTATAGCACATGCGTGGCGAGACAGGGGTGTTATCTGCCCTGTTTCTAAAATTACCTTTTGGAGACTTCCAGCTTTCGGAAACTTCAAAGAAAGAGCAGAAGAAACGTATTCTGTCCTGTTACTTTAAAAACAGGTAATTGGGTTTTGAATCAAAGAAAAAATTCTTTAGAAACTGTGCAAAAAGCCACACTTCAACAAGCTCTTGCAGTGACAGTAAGAGGTAACAAGAACTAGAAAAAACAAAACAAAACTTAAACTACCCAATCAAAATCTTTCTTCAATTTTAAGAAAAGAGCATTTTAAACTGACAAAGGTTCTTGCAATGAAGCAATTTCTCCTCTCCCAGTGAGACACACATACACACACACACACACACACACACACACACACACACACACATATAAACCTGGGCCAAACATATAAACTTTCTACAGGCTACTTCAACATTTTATAAGGTCTTGAAGAATTTATAATTTCAAATTTATAAGGATCAAAAGGCAGCCTGCTCATGCTTTAAACCCTTTAGTGGACTGTCTTCCCTTCTGTATTTGGATGCTGTATTTGGGAATGGACACACAATCAGGAACCACTAATGCAGTACTTTGTGTTGTCTTCCCGTTGAGAGGGTTCATTAATTCAATGAAAGTTTGATAGACACATCCAGCAAAATGGCTCGTTTTCTTTACAAAGCCCAGGACCATATTGTTTTTTACCTGTTTAAAAATATTCGGTTAGGTTTTAGTTGTACGAAGCATGAAGTTAGAAGGCACACAAAAAATAAGAAAGAAGTTGATGGGCAAGTTTAAGGTCAGCTTGAATTCAAAATGAGCTGGGCATAACTAGGGTTATGCTACCTCTGAGAACCCTGTCAGCAGAGACACTGGTCCTTCCAGATGCTCAGAACTCTACAGTTGTACGAGAAAAAAAAAATCGACCTTTTATGTTAGGCTAAGATGTCTATCAATGATGCCCATTGTAAAGCAATGATAAACCCCTTAGTGGACAATGATGGTCAAGGCGATCTTTCATCCTCCCCTCCTTAAGCCTTCACAGTAAAGCACTATCACAAAGGGAGGAATCTTTCCCAGAACATCTGAACACAAAAAATGAGGATGGGGTAGAAATGGCTATAAAACAGAGGACAGTAAAAGCAAGGCTGACCCTAAACCATTCTTGCAAGTATCCTTACCCAGTTCCAATTTCTGTTTCTGGGATCTAAGGTCTATGGTCCTTTCCTTCCTCCATGAAGGAGAACAGTGGTAGCCCTGGCCTGGGGAAGAGAATATCAACAGCTACCCAGTGTTTGCTGAAAATTGGTTGGAACATTTGATATTTAAAGAGTTAGTTGGCTTAAAGGGTAAATTAAATATCTGTTTCTCCCTGCTAGCTCTGGGTTAAATTCTATCACAAGAAAGAAATGTTTCCAGATTATCTTGAGCTGCTTGCAGCAGAATCCTGTAAAGGTTAAACTTCAATGTTCACACCCTCAGCTCTGATAAAGGTGAAATTTAAACCTTGGACATTTAACTGCTTGCTCATTCTACCTTTTATGAGAAACTCTATCAGAAATTCCAAGATTTAAATGTTCAGAAGTTTGCTCTTTTTTAAGATAGATTTTAATGCTACTTTTGTTGAGTAGAAAAGAATAAGCTGAGCAAGTCGTCTAGCAGGCTTTTTAAACCAAATGTCAACGTCTCTTTGAAGCTGCTGTCCCCAGTCGCTTGAGGTACCTGGCACAATGAGCTAGTTCCATTTTCCCCTCCCCTTCTAGAGCTGTTCATAAACTGACTGACAGCCTTAGACTTGCTCAGAAGACTTTGAAAATATAGGTACAAAATCGCACTCTACAGACTTCTGACAAATATCACTCTTGAAATGCGCATAGGAGTGTGCATTTTATGTGCACTTATGTTTTTTCTCAGATGTCACTTAGAAATGCTCAGGAATCCAGGTGTCATTGGTTTTGAATTAAACAGTGTGGTTGATGTGAAATGCCCCCCCCCCCCCACATACACACTGTTGTTTCTGGTTGTTGTTGTTGTTGTTGTCCCTAAAGGTAAGATGACGAGATAAAACAGTGACAGAACAGAAAAATAAACACACACAATAAGATCTCCTATGCATAAATCACCAGTGCAGTGCTTATTTTGAAGGTCACATTAAGAAAAAAATGCACAGAGAAAGCAAGGATTTCTGTAAGGAAACCTAGAATTTTTTTTTCTTTTTTGGCAAAACAGAATAAAACTTTTGAGCTCTAGTTTCCTGGTAGTTAAGCACAAGAGCTTAAATTAATTGTTTTATTTTTAAAGCATTTTATGCAAAAAGTTTTCTTTGTGCTATTAACCAGTTACAAGGGTTTGATTACATGATAGTTGCTTCGCTTTCCCATGAGAATGGTTATTACAAACATTAAACTCAGGGTACCAGGGTATAGCTGCTGTACAATGAGTGCCATTGATAGAAATCTTAGGCTTACCTAGAAAGGTGGATTTTTCTAGTCCAACTGTTGAGTCTATGTGGTCAATTTAAAGATATAGAGTTTGCACAGTTCCAGAAACACAGTTACTGGAAGTAAGTTTTCAAAACTTCCCAGAGCATCACCTTAAGTAAATGATGAGTATTTATATTGCAGCATATACAACATTAATTCAAGTAAATCCATTTTAAAAGCTAACTGACTAAGACCTAAAATACTTTATATTAAATTACTCTTTCATTTTTTTGAGAGGTCACCCATAGTATTTCATTAGTCCATAAAGGATTGTATGAGAGCCAATGACACTAACATATAGCCAAATTCAGCGAAGTTTGAAGATGTATACAAGATTTCAAGTTTCTCTTCAGTCTTTAAAAACTGGTAAGATAAGCACAAATATCCAATTTCCTTTGGTTACATTCACAAATACAGTCAAAAATGGTGAAATTGTAACATTAATCATATTTTTTAAGAAAGAAAACTCAAAAGACAACGTCCAGTAGCACTGAAAACTGCAAAAGAGCACATCCTGTGGGTGCAAAATTAAGTAGAACTAAGGGTAAGAAAGAAAACATTTGGAGAAAAGTGTTATTTTCTCAAAGCAACAATAACCTGCATTATGAGAAAGCAACACAGAGGCTAGAAACCTCAGCTATATTTCCTACTTTTAAGAAACAAAGGTTGGAGGATCCCAGAGGACAGTGAAATCTCTGCCACTGCTGTAGGACTGCCTGAGTGAGGAAGAGCCAAACATGCCTGGCTCTGCCCAAAGGCAAGTCTGCCTACACCTTGCTGGTTTGGTTAAAAGATATTTTTGTTTTTGGGTGGGTGAGTGAGTCTGTTTTGTAAAGCACAAGAACCTAAAACATATAATCAGAGAATATTTAGAAAATAACAATAATGAAAAAAGTTATTCTTAAAATTGTTGATATATGGCCAAAATTACACTCTGTAAGAAGTAATAGTTTTTATTACTTTAATGGTTCAACAGGAAGGAATAAAAATAAGTCAACTAAATATCCAAAGGAGGACTAGAATAAGAAAATAAACCCAAGACAGGCAAGAAAGTGAGCCAGCGACTTCAGCAGAAGCAAGCTTGAGCCAGTGACTTCTGGAGGACCAAGATTGAGCCAGTGACCTCCACAGGAGCAAGTACAAGGGAGCCACCTCCAGGGGTGTAGGTCCAAGCCAGCAACCTCTGTCAAAGAATGCCCATATCAGAGACCTCATCAGGAACAGGTACAAGAGAACAACCTCCAAGAGAACAGTCCTGAGCCAAGAACTCTACAGGACCAGGCCCAAGCCAAAGATCTTAGAGAGAGCAGGCCTAAGCAAGTGACCCCCATGGAAGCAGGTCAAACAACCTCCTTGATGGTAGAATGACCCACAGGAGCACCAAGAAACCTCCAGGAATGCCAAGTGACCTCTAGAGTGACTAGAACCATGGCCCAACTGTGCCATGAGGAACAACCATCTAAGCTTTAAATCTACTGGTACCTGGAAGATTGATCACCAGAGGCATAGCCCCAGCTACAACAATCAGAGAAAAAGATGGGTAGACAAGGTAAGAATACACACAATACCACAAATAGCAACACAACACCAACAAAAATGAGTAGCTCTACCACAGCAAGATTTGGACACTCCAATATAGATGAAGCAGAAGAAAATGACCTAAAAATACATTTAGTAGAATGTTTAAGGACCTTAATGAGTAAATGAAAATTTTTCTCAAAGAAATGGAGGAAAAGACAAAAAAAATGGAAGAAATCAACAAACCTTTTAAAAAAAAAACAAGAAAAAGCAATTAAACAGATGAAAGAAATGATTTAAGACTAAGAAACCAAAATAGAGACAAATTAATAAAACACAATCTGAGGGAATTCTGGCAAATGGAAAATATGGGAAAATGATCAGGAACCACAAATGCAAACATAAATAGCAGAATACAAGAGATGGAAGAGAGAATCTCAAGTGCTGAAGATACCATAGAGGAAATAGATTAACTGGTCAAAGAAAATATTAAATCAAACAAAAGCTAGAGACAAAATATCTAGGAAATATGGGACACAATGAAAAGACCAAATCTAAGAATACATGGGATAGAAGAAGGAGAAGAAGTCTAACTCAAAAGTACGGAGAATTTATTCAACAAAATCATAGAAGAAAATCTAAAGAAAGATATCCATATAAAGCTTACAGAACACCAAATAGACTGGATTAAAAAAAAGTTCTCTTGCCACATGATAATCAAAACAATAAACAAACAGAATAAATAAATAATATTAAGAGTTGCAAAGGAAAAAGGCCAAGTAACTTGTAAAGGTAGAACTATCAGAATTACACCTGACTTCTCAATGGAAACAATAAAAGTCGGAAGGTCCTTGTCAAATGTCAGACATTAAGGGAGCATGGATGCCAGTCCTATTATACCTAGCAAAACTTTCAATCAGCGTAAATGGACAAAACAAGATATTCCATGACAGAACCAAATTTAACCAATACCTAGCTACAAACCCAGTCACACACAAAGTACTAGAAAGAAAACTCCAACCCAAAGAAGTTATCTACATCCACAAAAACACAGAAAATAGATGATCTCACAACAGCAAATCCCAAAGAAGGGGGAAACACACAGAATAACATCACCACCAACAAAATCAAAAATTACAGGAACTAGCACACACTGGTTATTAATATCCCTCAGTATCAATGGACTCAGCTCACCTATAAAAAGACACAGACTAACAGACTAAATTTGAAAACAGAATCTATCTATCCTTCTGCTGCATACAAGAAACATATCTCAACCTCATAGACAGACATTGTTAGAGTAAGAGATTTGGGAAAAAATTCAATTAAATGGACCTAGAAAAGAAGGTTGTGTAGATATCCTAATATGTAACAAAATATATTTCAAAGTAAAATCAATCAAAAGAGACAAAGAAGGACATTTCATATTTGTCACAGAAAAAAATCAATCAAGAGAAAATCTAAATGCTCTACACTTATGCCCCAAACAAAACACAAGGGCACCCTCATATGTAAAAGAGACACTACTAAAGCTTAAATCACACATTAAACCTCATATACTAATAGTGGGAGATTTCACCACCCCAATCTCACCACTGGACATGTCTTCCAGACAGAAAATTAAGAGAGAAGTAAGGAAACTGAGAGATATTATGGCTCAAATGGACTTAGCAGACATCTATAGAACATTTCATCTGAATATAAAATAATATATTTTCTTCTCAGCACCTCAGGGAACCTTCTGAAAAATTAACCACATACTAGGTAACAAAGCAAACCTCCACAGATAAATAAAATGGAATAACCCCATGTATTCTATTGGATCACCATGCCTTAAAATTAGAATTCAACAACACTAATTTCAGAAAGCCACCAAACACATGGAAAGTAAACATGGTGCTCATCTTAAACACCAAAGGGTCAAGGAAGAAATTAAAGACTTTCTAAAAGCTCCTGTTTCTAGGTTTCTTCCCTGCTTGAATTCCTGTCCTGACTGCCTTTAATGATGAACTATGGTGTGGAAGTCTAAGTTGAATATATCCTTGTTGAGGGAGAGGCCGCTTGTCCATCCCAGCCACCCAGATCCAAAATAACCACACAGAAACTGTATTATTTAAATCATTGCTTGGCCCATTAGCTCTAGCTTCTTATTGGCTAACTCTTACATATTAATTTAACCCATCTCTATTAATCTGTGAATCACCCACGAGGTCATGGCCCACCAGCAAAGTTTCAGCACATCTTTCTCCAGAGGTGGTGACTCCATGGCATCCCTCGGACTCTGCCTTTTTCCTTCCAGAATTCCATTTAGTTTTCTCCACCTACCTAAGTTCTGCCCTATCAACAAACACAAATCAGTTTCTTTATTCATTAATGTTAATCAGAGTATACAGAGGGAAATCCCACATCATGTCCATTTTTTCCCCAACTTGCCTTTTGGTCATGGTGTTTCATCACAGTGGTGAGAACCTGAAGAAGGAGAGCAACTAATAGATTTTTTTTAAAAGAATAGAAACTCTCATCTTAACACACCACTAGCTTCCACCAATTAAAAAACTAACAATGACATCATTTAGCATTTTACATTTATAGAAAAGCTTTCCCATATTACTGTAACCATCTCTCTGTTATACTCAACAATTATTTTAAACATATCTTGATTTATGACTTTGTTCTGTAAAACCATAAAAATTTCATGAAATTGTTTTCATGTTAGAAAATGAAATTTAAATCTGTGTTCTCAGTCTATATGCACTCAAATTGGTTCAAGAATGAACTGTCTCTTATTCCCTCTAAGATGAGCACTATGGTTTTTGCATCAACAATACAAATAAAATTAATGATATATGGGTATTGACATTTAGAATGAATAGAAACAGGACAATGCATGCTGGCTCATAGACAGTGAATAAATATCCAAACTAGTTCTCCCCACATAACTGCATCCCTGCTTTCGGCTGAATGAAACTTCACTATGTATATATGCTGTATTTTCTCTGTCCATTTATCTTCTGATGGCATAGGGTTAATTCAAACATGTGGCCATTGTGAACAGAGAGGATTATCTTATGTTAAATAAGTCAGATCCACAAAAACAAGAATCATCTATTTTTTCTGATATGTGGAATCTAGGAAAACATCAAAAGATGTCTACAGGACATGTGAAAGGTATGGGGGGAAATAGTGAGAATGGAAGATGAGAATCAAGAGTAACAGAGGGGTGAGTATGAGCAACACATACAATATTAACATAGCTGTACAATGTTACATGTCTAAAAATATGTTGATCCCCTAATAAGAAATAATAAACTTCAAAATGCTGACAACTATAGATAAATGAATGCCCTTTGCATTTTTTCTTGTCCTAACATCTTTAATAATTTAATATCCTATGTGTAAAAGTTGAGCATGGAGCTGCTATTCCTAGCTAATACAATAAGAAACAGGGGTATCTTTAAAATGCATATATATTATGGGACTAAACAAGTATCTAAGTACACAAGAAGGAGAAGATGCATAAACATGACAAAGCATATAGCAAGTGAATAGATAACATCTAAATTTATAAATGAAATTAGTATAAATATGTGTAAAACTTACAAAAGCTCTAAAACAACACAGAATAAAAGCAGATAGCTCTGGGAATCAAGACAGAATGAAGACTGAAAAGGAGATGGCTGGATTTTTTAAAGCCCTTTCTTATAATTTAAATTTGTGTCTGTGCATTTATATTACTTTGATAAAAATGCAATTTTAAAGTCCTATTTAAAAAGCATTAAACAAGATAGGAAGCTTAGCAATACATTTCGTAGCTAAAATAGCTCTGGTTTAATAAAGACAGGATAATATTTAAATTACAAACCAATAGGCTCATGAATATAGATGAAAAATTTAAAGTAAAATACAGTTCTGGTAAATTAGTCTCAAAATAGAATTTTTAAAGTTAATATTGTGTGACTATGTATTGTTTCTTCTCAGTATGAATTATTGACTTACTATATGAGACTATATTCAAAAAATTATCATATAAAAATCTCAAAAGGAAGCCCAGCACATTCTGTTTACATGGATCAAATTTCATGTAATAATATTGTAATATTCTGTTTTCTTGATGTTGAGTCAGGGTCTCATTGTATAGCACAGACTAACCTTAGAACCAATCTCTTTCTCAAGTGCTGGACATTGAATAATAATGAACAGACATCTTTTAGTTATTATTGTTGTTTGAGACACAGATTCATAACTCAGGTTGTCACCCACTTGCTTGGTTGGTTATCACCACCTATGATTCTACAGCACTTCTTTTTCTTCATCTTTCCATCAGTTGTATTTAAAAGAATAGAGAGAAAGTCAATGGTCTAAGAGTGCTTTAACCTGAGTCCTGTTATAAGGCTCTTGTTGGTTCCCAGCTGCTCAGCCCCAAAATAACCATACAGAAATTATTTATTTAAATCACTGCCTGGACCATTAGCTCTAGCTTATTTGCTAACTCTTACTTCTTAATTTAACCCGTCTTCATTAATCTGTGTATCACCCTGAGATCGTGGCCTACCAGCAAAGTTTCAGCACGTCTGTCTCTGGCAGCGGCTTCATGGCTTCTTTCTGACTCCACCTTCTTCCTCCCAGCATTCATTTTAGTTTTCCCTGCCTAGCTAAGTTCTGCCCTGCTATAGGTCCAAAGCAGTTTCTTTATTAATCAATGGCCACAGGGAAATCCCACATCTGCATCTACATTGTGAAATGACAATAGTTTTCTTCTTCAATTTTCTGTTTTAAAATTTTGATCACTAAGACAAAATGCTACTAGTTAATCACTAAATAAACAATGTCAATATGTTTTGTTATTACATAGACAAATATGAACTTTATGTACAGTGTATAGCTCTTCAGTGGTATGAATCATTGTATAAAACATTGTGATTATGATGTCATTTAGTACAGGAAAGAGTTTCTATTTGCGTGCTTTGGTTGAATGTGTGGTCATTGGAGTGAAAAGAGAAACAGAGATACCTCCCTATCCTGCAGAGTTACGTGCTAAGCCATATGACAAATAATTTTCTTTATGTGTTAACCAAATAAACAATTAATTAGCTAAAGAAGTATTCTATTTTGTTGTCACAAAAGCTGGACTAAAACTACTTACCATGAAAATGATTTTAATTCTTCTAAATATAAAATGTAATTTATAAATCCTCCTCAAGTCAAGAAGTTCTTTGAGGTGAAGTTTTAGCTTATTTATCTTTGTACCAGTTGACTCATAGTTCCACATTATAAGCTCAATAAACATTTGAAAACTGTTAAAAATAAATCCTTGAAACAAACTATTTAAAAGCAGTAGAGGGTATACCTTCATGTAGACAAAGCAAAAAAAAAAATATGACTGACTAAAATACTATTGAAACAGTATCTGCAGGATTTTTGTTTCAGTTATTCTCTCCTTTGAAAATTTTATGGTAGCTTAAACAGACAGATGACAGAGTTCAAGTAAGCACTTCACAAATAAAAGAAGAAAATTAAATCAGGATTCCAACAAAATATTTGATAAGCTAGGGTGTAGGCAGACTTTTCTGTGTCCTGGCAGCCACTCCCAAATAAACACTCGTAGACTTAATATTAATTACAAATACTTTGGTGAGAGTTTAGGCTTATCTCCAGCCACATCTTACAACTTAATTTAACCCATTTCTATTAACCTACATGCTGTCCACGGCTCATTTACCCCACCTATGAACTTCCCATGTTTTTCTTTTGTGCCTGGCTCTAGACTCGTTGGACTCCACCCTTTTCTTTCCAGCATTCTTCCTGCCCCCAAAATCCTGCCTAGCTATCAACCAATCAGCTTTTTATTATAAATGAGAGCAACACATTTTTCACAGTGTACAGAGGGATTATTCCTCAGCACTAGAATTTATCACCAGTGGAAAGTTGCACATTATCATTCAACAGGGAGTTGTATATTAAGACACAAGGTGATAAAACAATACTAGAAAACTACTAGATCAGAAATCTAATCCTACAGACTTATCTAAGAGAATCATGTATGTTTTAAAATACGTAAATATACAGAATACTATAGATTCCTCATAATTTTCTTAAATAAAATATGTTCAGCCATATTTAAAATCAAAAGCAGTATGATTGGATACTCTTCAACAACAAACAAAAAAAGATGATACTAAGAATGGAAGTCAAAATTATGCTGTGCAAGAGGAGCAAATGCAAAACATACTCATTCCATTATTCTACTTGTATGAAGAACTAGAGAATGCACAGTAACATATAAAAGACAAAGTAGACAACTGAAAACAAGACATAGTAAAGTTGAGATTATCCTTTAAGGTTTGCAAGAGAGTTTCATGATGAAGAAAATCTGTAATTTGACTTATGTAGTAGTAATATGGTTCCTATCATCAAAACTCATTGAACCAACTATATAAAATGGGAACAGATTTTGCATTATATCTAAATCTTGGTTCTGTGGATTTTTGTTTTAGACAGAGAAAAGACAACATGACAAAGGAAGTGACAATGACTTTGCATAGATAAGAATATCCCCCAAAATTTATAGATGTGATTTCTTCAGGTGATCATTCTCCTCGTTGATCACTAGTGAAAAAGATATTTTGAGTTTTTTTATGATTTATTTATTTATTATGTATACAACATTCTGCCTCAATGTTTGCCCATACGCCAGAGGAGGGCGCCAGATCTCAGTTCAGATGGTTGTGAGCCACCATGTGGTTGCTGGGAATTGAACTCAGGACCTCTGGAAGAGCAGACAGTGCTCTTAACCTCTGAGCCATCTCTCCAGCCCCGACATTTTGATTATTTATATTGTTTGTTTACTTTTCTTCTTGACAAGGGAAATTTACACTTGGGGTTAAGTATAGAAATTCTAAATTTTGTCTCAGATCTAACTAATTTTCTCTGACTGATTTCAACTTTTGTGATTAAAAGGAAAGGAAGTTAAAAATAAAAAGAGGTATGTAGATAGGAAAGTAGGTGGACATACAGATAGATTAGCTACATAGATAGATAGATGATAGATAGATAGATGATAGATAGATAGATACATAGATAGATAGATACATAGATAGATAGATAGACAGATTAGCTATATAGATAGATGATAGACAGATAGATAGATAGATAGATAGATAGATAGATAGATAGATAGATAGATAGATAGATAGATAGATAGATTAGCTATATAGATAGATGATAGATAGATAGATAGATAGATAGATAGATAGATAGATAGATAGATAGATAGATGATAGATAGACAGACAGACAGACAGACAGACAGATAGATATGAGAGTATGGAATGAATTTAATGCTGTTTGAACTCCTGAACATTATGGTATTTGGTGATTTCTTGTACCAAATTCATTGGACTATAAGTTGTACAAATATTAGAACAAATTTTTTTCTGATGAGAGGATTATAGGCTGAAACTAATATTTGAACCTGAATTGATAATAGCAACTTATCTAGGCAATGTAGACAGGCCTCATGCTATTCCATCCATTAAAGAACTACAAATAATAAAAAATTTAATAAGACAGAATATACTTTCTGCTTGAATATCCTTTAGCTGGGAAACTGATCTTCTTCCTTGGACTCAAGGCTAGGATAAAAACTTGAACTATTAGTCCTTCTAGATGATCAGCTTGAAGATTTAATTTCTTTCATACTCAGTTTCCATGGATAATCAAATCATTACTTATTATGAATTTTTACACACACAAACACACACACACACACAGGGGGGGGGTTGTGAGAGAGATAGCTTTCATATGCCTACTTTTATACCTCAAACAATATGAACATAAAATAACTTGAATTGCCAAGACTTAATTAGAGAAATACCCTAAGGTCTCTCTTTCTGCACTGACTTCCTTCTGTTTCTTGAGAGTAAGTAATCCTTCCTGTTGTGTAACACAATATTTGAGATATTCAACTTTTCTTAAGTTTTTTAATTTATTCTTTGTGTCTTTCATATCATGTATCTCCATCCCATTCATTTCTTCATTCTTTTGTATTTTCCCTCTATCCTTGTAAGCTCACCCCAAAATAAAATAAATTAAAAATTAAGAGAAAAAAGAGAAGAAAGACAAAAAGGAAAGTGTGAAACACTGAATCATGCAGTGAATGCTTTTATCCACACGTTTCACTTGCAAGTGTTCCTTCAGAAGAGTCATTGGTCTGGTTTGAGGCCTCCGGTTTCTGCTGCACTGTTAATGCTGGATTATAGTCTTCCACTGGAACTCCTTTTAGTTATAATGTTTTCACCCCATATCTTAGAGGTCTTCCAGCTTTGGGTCTGCAGGACTGGTCCATTCACATGCTCCAGCTGATCACAGAAGGGGTGGATGTTGGGGTGAGACAACTCCTAACCCTGTTTCTAGGTCTGTCTGGTTGCAGGATGCCCATGTCCTCACCACCAGGGTGATTTCTCTTGCATCGCCCTTCCTTGTTAATCCTTTGCAGCAATGAGCGAGAGTTGGGGCAAGTTCTGCTGCTTCCACATCCTCAGGGTCAGTTCTCCAACACCTTACAACTCCAAGACCAGCTCTACTGGACCTGGCATGGTGCTGGGGCCACTCTTCTATTGCTGCAGCTAATGAGGAACAGGGACAGCTCTCCCACTTGCCTCAAGCATTGATGGGCAGGAACAAGGGTGGTACAGGGCATTTCTACCATGCTCATGCTGGCTCATGAGAGATGAGTAATTAGGGCAGCGCTCCTGTGTTCACAGTTTCGGAACTGGCTCACCCACACCTCTATCAACGGGATTGGCTCTATTGTGTTGTCCAGGTGAATGAGATATGTAGCTCTAAAGTGGGAAAGGTTTATTTCAATTCAGGGCTTCAGAAGGTTTAGTCCATGATTCCTTGACCAATTTTTGGGCTTATGGCAAGGCAGACATCATAATATAAAGTATACATTAGACTAAAAATCCTACTGGAAAAACAGAAAGGTGGGTGAAGAGCATGGATCCCAACATCCTTTCATGATATCCCCACTATCCTAATTCCTTTCTACTAGGTCTTTCTTCCTAAAGGGCCCATAATCTCCTAATATTAAGTTACAGTACAGCAGTAAACCCTTATCCAGCTCATGGTATTTGGGAATCATTTGAGATCCAATCTATAATATCATATTTTGAAATATATTTGCTTTCTCTACTGGTCATTGAAATCAGCATCTGATTCATGTCTACTATTTGCTTTCCCTCTTGTGTTTTCTGCATTAAAAATACAAGTACTTTGTACTATTTGTCCCGTTATCAGTGTCAGAAAATCTAGGCTCTTCAGCACTATGTGCTAAATTGGCTAATGCTTTCAGATTCCTAGTCCCTTTCTCTGCATAGATTGTAACATAAAACTTTTTTTCATATAATTTCATGTTTCCCACCCCTCCCTTATGTGTATCTTTATCTTTTAATAGAACTCCAGAACAAAATAAGAAAAAAAGTACAAATTAGTCTATGTAGAATAAACACAAGTAGGAAATTATGTATACATACGCATACATACATCCATACTTTCTTCTAACTCAGGTTTAAATAGTGTAAATAAATGAGAAAGCTGTGTACTGGTTTCATCTGTTGTAAAGGAACATATCAACCTAAAAGGTTTTTGAAAATTACCATGAGAACAATAAATGGGGAAATAGGAAATCAAATAATAATGTTCACTAGCGGAAGATTTAAAATATCACATAACTTTAATTTACTGTCATGCGCAATGTCGTGAGCTGTTGCAAGCTATGAAGCAGATACAGTAGATAGTAACTAATAACTTAGATGTTCACCCAGCAGATTAATTATTTTCTGACAGAGAGAAACCCATTCAAGAAAGGCTTACAGGACCACAGACCCTGGAAAACTGGCTGCTTCTCTCTGTAGATTCATATGTGCATATTCAGTTGTGGAATCTTCCTATTATCATGCATTTTCATATTATTTGTACATGTAACCTCACGATTACATCTCAATCTTATAGGTACATATATCTGTGGATAGTCAGGAAGATGACTTCTCATAAAATGTATAATTTTGGTGAACAGAAATATACTAGGATATGCTTCATAACTAGCTCTACTGTTTCACCAGGACTGTAAGACACTTAGAAACCTGTTTGCTTTTTTTTGGTTTTTTGTTTGTTTGTTTGTTTGTTTTTTTACTTAGACCAACATAAGAAAACAACAATTTCTTCTCAGTTCTAAGACAAATCACATACAATCAACTGATTCAAAACCTCAGGATTCAAAACCAAACTAGACTGAATTTCTCTGCGAACAGATTGCAAATTAGACTTTACAGATGATATTCAAGGACAGAGGTGCAGATGTCTGGTTTATTGAATCAAAATCTTTTAAATTTTGCTAGCCAGGCCTCACTGATAACAGAGATCAGTGGTCACTCTCTACTAAATTTCTTAACAATTAACACTCAGCACTAACTTCTAATCTCAATTTATGATATGAAATTCAAAGCTTGGCTAACTAACTGTTCATGTTTCAGTCCTAAAATTTATATGGAGAACAAGAATAACAACTAATTAACAAAGCCCAAAGAAAAACAGCTTTACACGGAAAAATTTTCACAGGTAGCCAGGGCTGCAAAGATGGTCTGACCTCACAGCCCAGAATAAAAATTACAAGTTTCCCTCCTTGTGCTCTGGGGCTTCATGCAGCATAAGAAAACATATCTTTAGTATTGGGATGTTTTCAATTCCACTGTCTGGTAAAGTGCCAAACACCATTCCCCACCTAAGTGTTGCCATTGGTAAATAGCTCTACTCCTTATCATTTACTCAAGGAATGCATTATGATCCTGAGAATAAATTTCTGTAACCTTTTTTATTGCCAAAACTTTGTTGCTGAATGTATATATAAGCTATGTGAACAGGAGAATTAGGGAGAATTTGCTGTAGGAATTCCTACAGCGAGTAGATTTTAAGTAACCGGCCCACTTCGTCATGACCTCTTATACTCTAAATGCCAATGTAAATCACACCGCCACAGGACAGGACTTAATGGCTTCAGGGCAGGAAAGAAACCTCACTCAACAGAATGGCATGCCAATGTGGGGCTGACCAAATTCACTTAAAAGACTGAGAAAGTTTGGGAAGTTATTCTAGATAGAAAAGAATAGAGTTAAGCACAGCTTCTGGATAGCAGCACTTTCTCAGTGGGCTGTGCTTGCTAGAGGTAAGCCCTCTCATTTAAGAGAGGCTTCCTAAATCAGCTTTAGCTAAAAACCTTGCAGCTCTTTTAAGAGGTCCTGCCATGAACACTCAAATGGTGTTGATGAAAGTGGACTGCATACTTTTTGGTGGTGGCAGGGACTTTGAAATGCCATTAGTCAGGACATGATCATAATTCTAAATTTTCTTTAGGTCCCAATAAGATTGTCAGCACCCCCAATCAGCAGGACATATTCTGGAAAACTTTGCCCACATTCCTGCCATAAAATATATTATGGATGTTTGTCTTTGTTTAAAATGTTGATTGTAAGTTCTTATGGCTAATGGTCAGGAGAAAAGCTAAACAAAGGAAATCTGATTCCTAGTTCTTGTTTTAAAAAAGTATGGGGAAGCACTGTGGGACAATGGTCTGTACCCTGTCACTTGTATTTTAAATTAACGCTGATTGGCCAGTAGCCAGGCAGGAAGTATAGGTGGGTAAACCAGGCAGGAAGTAGAGGAAGGGGCAACAAGAATTCTGGGAAGAGGGAAGTTTTAGTCTGCAGTCATCACCCAGACAGAAAGGAAGCCAGACACAGAACTTCCTCTGCCTCACCAAAAAAGGTACCAAGCACCATGGCTAGCACAGACAAATTTTATGGGCTAATATAAGTTATAAGAGTTAATGAGAAGCCTGAGCTAATAGGCCAACCAGTTTATAATTAATGTAGACCTTGGTGTATTTCTTTGGAACTAAATGGATGTGGGACCTGGTGGGACAGAGAAACTTCAGAGAAACAAGAATTGGGACTAAATTTTTAGAACTAGAGAATTATAGATAAAGATTTAGAACTAGAGAATTGAAACAAGAGAATTAGAGCTAGAGAATTGGAATTAGAGAAAGAGCTGAAAATTAAAAGAGCATGATACTCAGGCCGAATATGTCGTTTTCCTTTAGGTACATAGAAAGTTTCCTAAGTCCTTGATGCTTTGAAAGCATTCTTGCTACAATCCTGGGTTAAGTGCTGGGAGCAGGATTCACAGACTGTGATAATTTGCCAAGACTTGAATGCTCCCCAGAACCTGGGTAATAGAAATAACATCTGAAAAGAAATCCTTTATAATAGAAATAACATACAAATTTTACTAAGAACTTCGAGTGACTTTTCTGCTATATAGTATACTTTCTCTGCGTGCCGATAGGAGCAATAGTCTTTCTAAGTGTCTGACAGCCAATTGCAAATGGGCTGTACATGTTTTGATACAGCAACTTAGAAAGATCCACTCAGGCTTTTTAGTCCTCTCAACGTTCATAAAACTGGATAACACTTCTCCTAAAGTCCCCTCTTGGTGACAAAGGTGGCTGTTTTTAGGATAAATTCAGAAATAGTAATAAAGTAGATGTGAAAAATCCTCACAGAAAACCAGAACGAATAGTCTCCCTGTTTCAACCTCTATTTGCAAATATTTATTTTTTCCTCTCTCAACCTCAGAGTTTGTTTGATTTGAAGCACTAAAGCATCAATTGCCTTGACCCACAGACAGTTTTTATGTGGAATAAACCACCTTGTAAGCTAAAAGCCAAGCATTCAGTGTCTGTGTCTACAACAGGGTTTCCCTGTGAAGGAAAGGCAATTCTGGTTTTCAATTGCATTAATTGTCATGTCACTTCAGAAGGTTTCCTAGAACCTTGAGAATTCAGACCTCACATTTTTTATAAGATTCAGTTTCTTATGAAATGAAGGGAATTGCTTGTCTTTCCCTGGGATGAAATATGAGGTGTTTGCTTTTTTTCTGAGCTAATTTTAAAAGGAGACATAGAATTCTGGTAACTGCTGGTTGGTATGCCATGTCCCTAGACATACAAATCAATATAAAAATCTGGACTCCTCTACTTCAGTATATTTCCCCCCAGGTACTATTCTGCTCATTGAGAAAGCCTGCTTTCCTTGCTCACTCATTTCCACCTCCACAAAATTAAGAATAAAGCTATTGCCATTTTTCCTTGCAAGCAGCTAACTCTACACATTAATTTTAATTTCTTGAAAAAATTGTAATATTTGTTCTAGCTAGCAGTTGGAGAAAGTAATTTTAGGAGAGCCCTGGTGACCTCACAGCATTTTTACAGGTTTACATTTTATGAATTGACCTCATGCAACTTCAACAACATTCTCTAGATATTCCTCTTGGTTGTAACAGACTATTTCTCATGAGTGAATAGAAACTGATTAGCTGATGCAACACCATCAACACTTGGGGTCTACCAGGTAGCTGGCAAGATGAGGAGCAACATGCTCAACCGATTCAGAGATAGCAAACAGCTGTTATGGCACAAAACAGAATCAAAGGTGTGGCTTACTTTTCCTTTTGTGATTACATTACAAGACTTCTGCATTGCAAAGAATGTGGTTTCCTGTAACTCTAATGGATGCTATTTTTTCATTCTCTAGTCCTCATGTCTTCTACCCCACCTGTAGCACTTTCCAAAACATAAAATGTTATAGGTATGTTCACCACATAAGCTCATATTTTGAGTGTTTTGTTGAGAGCTGTCAAGGGTTTAGGAAGTCAAGCTTGGTTGGTCACTAGAACAGTACCTTTAAATACCATGCCTACTAAGCTCTGTTTTCTGATATTTTGAGTTTTTTGGAAAATGTTTGTCTTTCCAAATAGTTTAAAACTTAATTGAAGGATAAATGGTTCCATATCATAGGTGATCATAATATGTATATAGAATGCATTTGGTAAATAAGTAATGAATGCATTTTTCTCTAAAAATAAATTACAAACCTTAAAATACATCATTGTTTTAGAGTTTTCATTAAACTTTATTCCTACTAATTTTATATTTTGTAGTTTTTATAAAAATGTGTATTTATTGCAACAATATAATTTTAGAAATTTATCATAAAACCAAATAAAAATCTATATTTGTTGATAATTTGGATATATACCTTTGAGATATATCTATTCATATCAGTGAAAATATTCAGAAACACTAATAAGAGAAATACAAGATAAAATCTGAGATACCACCTCTATTAGTTACTTGTTTTGTTTCTGTGAGAAAATACTTGACTAAAGCAACTTAAGAATGGAATAATGTATTTTCATTCACAGTTTGAGGGCACAACCTATCATGGTTGGTAGAGCGCAGCAGCAGGGTTATAAGACAGTGGGTCTCATTTTAGCCACATCCATGAAGCAGAGAGAGGGAAATGCTGCTCAGATCTTTTTCCTTTTGTGCTCATTCTCAAACCCAAGACCATGGATGGAATGGTGCCACCCATCCTTAGGGTTGTCACCACACCTCAATGCACCTTGTCTAAAAAATTCCTTACAAATAAACTCAAAGGCTTGCTTTCATGGTGATTTTAAATATTATCAAGTTGTCAATCAAGATTAACCATCACAACCCTACCCCTTGTCAATCTGATACCCAAGCACATAAGGTATTTCAAATTCTTGTCAGCACAGTGTCATGATCATGTTCACTGCAAAGTGTATTTGACCCAACTTTAAAAGGTCCCATCAGTTCTGGTAGAGCTATGTGGTGTTGCATGAACATTAAAAACCCAGAGACAGATATTGGGGTTCAAGTTGAACATCAAAAAATGCAAAACATCCCATCACTAGAGAGACCTTTTACCTCTACCAAATCTTCAGACTGAAAGGGCAAGATCTTGTTTCTATGAATCCTCAGGCTCCACACTCCATTGAGTTACTGTCTCTTCCCCTTTATAGTGTAAACCCAGCCATATTGCTCTTGTGTCCACCTCCTTACTTCTGGGATTAAAGGTGTATGATTCCCAAACACTGGTATTAAAGGTGGGAACCACTACCACCTTGATCTGTTTCCGGGTTGATCTTGTGTAGCCCAGGGTAGGTTTGAACTCCCAGAGATCCATCTGACTCTGTCTCTCGAGTTCTGGGAATAAAGGTGTGTACCAATACTCTCTGGCCTGAATGGCTGACTAGTGTGACTGCTTTGTTCTCTGATCTTTAGGCAAGCTTTATTTATTAAAATACAAATAAAGACTACTTGGTCCTCTTTTGGGACTCCTAACAATGGGGGCAGGAGCTGTCTCTGACTCTTTTATAGGCTTTTGGGCCCCTACTTCTCATACTGAATTCTCTTGCTCAGCTTTAATACACGGGAAGGTATTTAGTTTTACTTCAACTTGATATGACATGTTTTGTTGATATCCATGGGAGGCCTTTCTTTTCTTGAACAGAAATGGTGGAGTGGATTGGGAAAGAGGGTGCTGGGGAGGATGGGTTTGGAGGAAAGGAAGGAGAGGAAACTACACCTGGGATATAAAATTAAAAAGAAAAAAAAGAAGAATGCCCCGAGAGACCATCACATAAATCTCTGAAAGTGAAGCCCAGCAGAGGTGCTAGGATGTTGGATATACAAAGACTGTGGATTGTCTGATGAAGAAGGTTCCAGGAAAAGAGATGATCCAGACTACATATGCTGCAGCTATCAAAATTGAATGTGTGGCAGAGAAAGTTTTGATCACTTTCTCCTTCTTCTTCAGTCCAGGTTTCCAGGTCATGGAGACATGTTATCTAAATTTAAGCTCACCTTTTCCACTCTCTTAACCGCACCTAGAAAACTTGTCACAAATATGTCCAGTAGTTGTTTTCATAGTTTTCCTAAATCAATTTGACAATCAAGATTAACCATTATAGTAATCCACTGCAATTTGAATAAGCAAAATATAACAAATGTTAGGGAAGTTGTGGTGAAAAATTAAGTATGTGTGTTTTTTTAAAAAGTCAAACACAGTCCATATTTATTCAAACAGAACAGTTTTATTAGAATTTAAAAGGAAAACCCTAGGGCAGGTAAGGTGTAAATCTTTTCAGAGAAGGCAATGTCATATTCACTTTTGCTTGGAATGAAAATTAGCACAGCCACTATGAAAAATATGAAATTCCCTCAAATCCTAAAAGTAGAATTATCTTATGGTCAAGGAATCCCACCCTCTGGTGTTTTTCCAAAGAAAATAAAGTAAACATGTGGAAAAAATTAGTATCCTCATCTTTTGCAGTACACAATAGCCATGAAATGCAATCAAAGTAAATATTCAGCAACAGACAAATGACTAAACACCATGTGGTTTATTTAGACAATCTAATGTTGTTCAGATATAAGGGAATATAATATCATCATTTGTGACCATATGTATAAAATACATATGTATAAAGATTCAGGAATAGAAAGACAACAACACATGGACTCATTTATATGTCAAACCTTATTGATCCCACATAAATTGAGATTAGAATAATAGTTACCAGAGACTGAGGATAGGGGCCAGGAGAAGATAAGGGGAGGGATGGGCAATGCTATCTCACTGTTAGATGGCAAATAGGGAGCTGGATTTCTGTGCTCAGAAAGAATATAGGTAACAGTAATAATGTTTACATCTCAAAGTAGTCAGAAGGGAGGCTTTTGAATGTACTTGCCTAAAAGAAATTATGTGAAATCAAGTTGATGGATAACATTCTTATTCTGAGTTGATCATAACTCAATACATAAATGTAAATTCATATTTTACTTCAAAATCACTACAAGTTGTATGTCTATCAAAAAATAAAAAATATTTCTCTAAAGTTGAATTCACATCCCTAAAGAGAAGCTTAACTTAGATATGACAGTGTTTTAACAATAATTCTTTTAAGTATGTGACTTGAACCTCCTTCCCTATCTCTTTATTCTACCCTTGTTAACCTCTAGGGACTGGTATTCTAGGTTTATAGATTCTAGGTTTATCATCCTGTGCCTTGCATATTTTGTTTAACATAAGATTTTCTGGTTCTTTTCATGTCACAAATGACAGAATTTCATTCTTTTGAGAGGCTGAATACTAGTATTTGTATTAATGTCATATATGCATTTAAGGAGTTCTGTGAACTCCTTAATAGATGTTGTATCTTTGCTATCATAAATAGTGCTGGAGGAGCAACATGGAAGTACAACTGTTTCTTTGATATGTGAATTAAACTTGTATGTGTGTCTAATGGAATAGGTATAATGGGATAGACACATAATAGATAACACATCAGTTCTACTTTTAGTTTTTATAATTACATGTATAGTGTTCTGGAAGCAATTTGTATCTAGTAGTAAACATGAGTAGTGAACATGCATTTATTGACTAAATAATTATATCCATTTTCAATATCAATAAAGTGTTACACTAGATTTATCCTTTGCTTTACATTTCTATATTTGCATATTTAGTTCTCAGAAACAAGAGAAATTTCTTCAAAGTTTACTCTTGTAGCTAAAGAAAATGTCTCAAGATAAAACAATATTTAAGTGAGACAAAGAAAGGATATACATTTTCAATTTCCTGTCATTGCGAGGAAGATCAATTTGCCAAAGTTTACAAACAAAATGATTAAAAGTCATTTTATCTTTATGTGAAAATTTTATAGCTAAGAAAATTGTACCTCATTCATCATATGTGGTAGAAGCCACTTAACACTAAAATTAAACTACACATATGCTTAATTTTATTGTCAATATTTAACAATTTAAACAGTGACTGAAACAGTGTGAAAAATTAATACAATAAATTTACTAAAGAAATAAATGTAATATAGATACACATCTAACTCCAAAATAATTGGAATTAGAAGTTTCTTGTATTTTACATTCATATATAATTTTGAGCTGTTTGAATATACATAATGTTATATCTTGTGGATGAGGGAAGATATACAACCTCAACACCACTTTAGGTGGTCTTTGGTAACTTTACACAATATCTTTGGTGTGCCTGGATTTTGACTGACCAATATCTAGATATTTCAGTTAGAAAGTTTCAGATTTTTGGATCATTTGGATTTGGGGACTTTAGATTATGGGTGCTCAATCTGTACATGGATGACATTTATAAAATGTATAATTACCTGAAGAAAAGAATAATTGTATAGACATAGCTGGGCATTTGAAGAGATATTTTGAGGGAACCATTAATGGAGGAATCTTTCACTGTATCAATGTAAAGTGATACCTATGTAAGGAAAAGTGAGTATGTAATTGCAGAGGATTTTGTCAGTCATAAGAAAAACATTTCTTTCCTTTTGTTTGTCAATACTGAGATTTACTTTTCAAGTTACTTGAATTAGGGAGGCTTCATGTTAGTAGGTTGAGCCAGTACTGAAAGGAGATCCTAGCAACGTTATGTGCCACACTCCCTGGGAACGGCTGAGAATTGGGGAGGTTTTGAGTCCTCAGCACAAAAGCTAATACTATGCAGACTTTGTTTCATTTTGTGTCAATGTACTAGACACACAATACACACAGCTCTAAGATTCTATCACACTGTTCATGGAAGAGATAGAGGTGAATACTGAGGAGATCCAAATTTCCACCAAATCCCTTCCCAGCTACCTCTCTCCACCCAGGTCCTGTTCATCCTGCGCAACACCACTTATCCATTTTTTTCACGTGTTTTTGCCTAATTCATCTGGTAAACTTTTGAGTCCTGGAACAGCTAAGCATGTGAAGGAGCAGGCAAATGTTGTTTTAATATGACTCTGGCATACCAAGAAAAGTAGAGAGGGTCTTTACAAATCAATCACATATTGTTGGCAAAAACAGCACAGGGCCACACTGGCCATAACTGAACTGGATAGAACAAAAATTTAGAGTTTTAAAATCTATGGTGACAACAAGCCCAGAAATTCATGTTAAAAATATTGCCCAGATTATGGTATTTCATTACTTATTGATGCTGTTAGGTACAGTCACAGATGACATTGATGATTTATTTTGGGCTCAACTACAGTCTCTGAACAGAAGCCATAAATTTACTGTGAGGATACCACATGCTGCACTGCCTGAGCAAATAATTTTCAAATGAGTGAGATCAATGGGCATGTTTTCATTCTGATATGTTTGAATCAGTGTTGCTGCTTATATGTCTTCCAATTATCAATTCTCTGCTCTATTTCACTTTAAACTATATACATTATAGGTCAAGCTATAAATATTTAGATGTTTTTGGACAGTTATTTACATACAAAATTCTCATCAAGAAATTACAGACACTGAAAACCAAAAAGAATCTAACCCATCTGCCACTGTGGCTAGTGATTTAGTGTATTCCATCATAGACTAGGCTTGCTCCCATTAGGTCATTTTGGTTTTGACTTTCAAATTTCTTTACATTGGAAGCCAGCTGTTGTAGAATATTGACGGTCTCTATGGTAACCGCAACATGTTCTTTTGTGGAGGATTTTCTTCCTGCACAATGAGCCACTCTTTCAGTATAAAAGCTGCACTGAAAATGTTATTTACGGCTTGTCTCCAGCAAGAGAGGAGAGGTAAGATAAGATATAGGAAGCCAGCTTAATTCTCTGAACCACGTGTTCCTTGAGGGGTGCCTATTGGTCCCAAGGAAGGGGGACTTTCACTAACAACTAGAAGGGGAAAATCCCCTATTCCTGGAAATGGAGCTTCCTTTACACAAGATAAATGAAGCATTTACTTGCTCACAAAAGAGAGGCAGACCTAGACCTCTAGGCATGGTGATTAGTTAACAACACAGACTTTCATTCCCTCCCAAGGAAGCTGTTTCCTTGGTTCTCTCATGCATTTGGTCACATCTATTCTAGTTGAAACTTTAGTAGCCAAATCTTTTCTTTAAATGTTGAAATTCAGGTCATATTTTTGTTTTATTTATTTATGGGTATGTAGGTACCCTTATGGGCCAGAAGAGGGCATTGAATCCACTGGAACTGGAGTTGCAAGTGGTTGTGAGCTACCTCATATGTGTGTTGGGAACCAAACTTGGGTCCCCTACCTAAGGAGCAAGTGTCCTTAACAACTGACCCCTAAACCAGGGTCTTGGAAGGATTGGTTTTTAATTTCTTTAATATAGCATTTCACTTCTACTGCTAAAATTCTGCTATTTCAGGAATGCTTGTGAGTCCATCTTTTCTAAGAACAGCTCAAACTCAGAACTTAATATAGACAAAATTTCTGACTAGAAGAAGAAAACTATTCTGTAGGCTGTCATTTTGTCTTATTTAGCAAGTTTATTGCCTTACAGAACTTTTTCAGTTTCAGGAGGTCCCATTTACCGATTGTTGCTTTCAGTGTCTATGTCACTGGTGTTATATTTAGGAAGTAGTCACCCATGCCAAAGCATTCAAGGCTACTTCCCACTTTCTCTTTTATGAGGTTCATGGTGAATGCCCTGTCATCATAGAGCCTTCATCCAGTAACTGATGGAAACAGATACAAGGATCCACAGCCAAGCACCAGGCCATGATCCAGGAGCCCAGCCGAAGAAAGGGAGGAGGGATTATATGAGCAAGAGGAGTTGAAGATCATAACAGGGATCTACAGAGAAGGCTGAAGCAAGCTCGTGGTAATTCACGAACTCTAGACCAACAACTGTAGATCCTGCATGGGATCACTCACTGTCTTATCTCTTATTAGCAGCAATGCCTATTTTTTTCAATTTTTATTTAACTGCCCTTAGACTTATCTCATAGTAAATGATAAGGAAAATAGAAAACAAAATGATTGGTCTCACCTTTAATGAAAAAAAATCCAGTAATAGCATCAAAGCACATTGAAAGTAAATGTCTTACAAAATTAAGACAATAGATCATACATGTAGCTGTTGAGACAGGCATGTCTGGAGAATGTTACGTAGATCAATTCAAATAAATGCCAGAGTTATTTGGGTTTTTACCATATGTGATATATCTGAACCATTGAGTTAGACACGTCAGCGTGTTATTTGACTTCTTTTGCTTGCTTTCTCCTAGTATTTTTCAAGAATGCTTTGTTTATGAATATAGGGACAAAGAAAAGGAAAGAGACACCAGGAATTGGCAAGAAGAGTTTTTCATTTTTATTGTTGTTGTTGTTTTAAAATGGGATGAGAAAATTTGAGTCTCAAAGATATGATTATTATTTACGAATCTAGAGAACTTTCCATTAGACAGCTACTTGATCAGCATCTTTAGATGGGTTGGGGGGAGTTCAGGGTGTCGATAAACAATAGACTACCCTGCTCTAGGGTGTAGTGAATGCCTCTGCAGGGCATTAGCAAACTGTTGCATGGAAGTTAGAAACAGCAAACAAGAATTCAGAGGTTAAACCTAGGCTTCCGCAATCTTTCTTCTCAACTCTGGCTGCACCTATTTTCTTTTAGCAAATGACACGAAACCATCAAATACATGCTCAGACCTCACTTTTTAATTTGAGCAATGGAGAATTAGGGAATTTAAGTTCAAAACACTGGTACTAGCATCAAGTCACATTTCCTGTTAATGAACAAACACTGATCATTCGCAAAATAAGCAAATTGCTAATCTTAATGTGGGGTTTATGGCCTGACCCCCAAGTATTAAGTCTCAATTATGGAAACAAGGACCTGCCTTGTTACATGGCTAGAGTCACTTTGCAGAATACCATCCTACTATAATCTGACTTGTATTCTAAACCACTGGAATGGAATTGGCACAAACTTGGATTTTCCCCTATGTGCAGTCCAGTTGTTAAGATCATGCTGTGTGATTCAGGATCTTCCTGATACTGATTGCCCTTCTGTACCTCAGGAGCCCTGAATACCTAAGCCCCTTAGTTTCTCATAGATTTCCTTTGCTTGTTTGTTGACTCTCAATTACCTTTACTTACTGGTTACTATGACCATAGCTGGAACCTGAGATACATGCTCTTCCTCTTTGATCTGGCCTTTATCCTGGGATATTTATAGTCAATTAAGTTTAGTATGAGGTCTTATTGCCCTTAACCTGCTACATGAAGAGAATCTCTCTTAGACAGGCATGGGCAAATGACACAACTCTGCATCTACATATTATATGTATATATTATATATATGAATATATTTATATATGTTTATATATTTAAATTTTGCCAATGTGGTGCGATCTTTATTTCAAATCTAATTTTATTCTTTATTGTATGAGTATTGGCCTTAAAAAAATCACTGAGATCTGCAAGCAGATGTATGTGATTTTCCAGTCAATTGGTCAGAAGTCTGTAGGGGTAATTGACAAGTTGTTTCTGCTATTCATTTTTAGTCTCTGAATTTGTGGTTTGGGGGACTATCCTTAGTTACAGGACAAAAGGGAATGATAATTGATGACATGGATTGTATAAGTATGTAATCACAGGCCAGGGAATAAGAAAGGGTGACTGGTTCAACAGAATTACTCAGCCTACACTTATTTGAAGGATTCATGTCAGGTACAACAGCCATCATAAAGGAAAGAAAACACACTGCTTGCATCTATCCATATCCACAAGCAGCAGATGACAGTTCTGGCTGAGAACCAAGATCTGCTAAGAAGCTTTAACCAAACAGACCAAGACTATATTGCTGCAGTGCTAAGTTTCACAGGGATTCTACTATAATTCATTACTTTATGGTCAAGCAACAATTTATGAAATCATCATCCAAAGACAGGTTGATGTGCAGCTAGAAAGAATTACTCTTAACTAAGATAAAGTGGCCTCTTAAGAAATTCTATTTTGTTATAAATTGTCAATTTTATTTCCTGTCCTTTATGTTGATCAGAAATATTCAACAATTGAATAAATCAATGAATCCCACACAGTTCTGAGTATACACACACACACACACACACACACACGTGTGTGTGTATGCTCCCCCCCCCCCCGAAGCTGTGGAAGAGACAGACCTGTGGTTCTCTCTAACCTGCATACATTCCAGGACAACCATGGATGCAGTTTACAAGGATAAATACTAAGGCTAGAGTGGTACTGTACCCACACACGAGTCTTATTCTTAGACAAGACTGAAAACATTGCCCTGGAGTCTGAATATGTAGGTAGCTTTTGATATTTTCAGATTCAGTTGGGGCCCCAACACCTCCAAGAAGCTCAGAAAGGCCCCTCCAATGATAGAGGACCACATGCATATGACTTTTATCTTCCACCCCTTCAGAATTTCCCAGGCTTTTCACTGTCATTTTGACCATCCCAACTCTTTCCATAAGAGAGACTTTGCACCTTGTCTTTATCACTCTGGCAGAGCCATTCTCTAGTTCTTCAAATACTAAAATTCTGAAGATCCTTTGTTACTTTCTCAAGAAAACTTTCCTAGCCCAGTAAAACTAAGCCAAGACCCCCGTCCCTCTGTCTACTATAGCTGGTGATAATGTCATCTTTGTGATGGTTTCTTGTGGTTATCTTTTAGTAGCATCTCCTATACTACTAGGTACTACTGAGCTACAGCCCAGCTTGCATCTCATACCTGTATCTCCAGCTTCTTGCTAGGTCTAGCAGAGTCCTGTAAGCAGTTGTTTAATAAATAAACAAATATATGCATGGGTTAATTAATATACTCAAAGGTAGCAAGGTAAAAATGAAGGAATGTAGCAGGGAAAGATTTTTCCAAGGGATGACAATTACCATAGCCAAAACTGGAAAGCCCTTTGGGGGAGAGATAGGGATAGTGTGGGGCCCCGATAGCAGTCAGTGAACCAGCAGAGCACAGAGGAGCGGAAACAAGCCAGGTGGGCCGAAGGCTCTGCTGATGGCCAGAAGTGAGAGAGAATGTGTGTGCCTGAATAAGAGAAGCGAGCTTGAATTAAGCAGAACAATGAGTCTATGATGAAAGTGGGGGACGGCTAGATAAGGAGTGACTCATGATCAGTTGGATTTGACTTAAGCAGAAACTCAGACATCCTGCAGGGTTCAGAGCAGGAGATGATCAAAACAACCCTTGCAGGGAATGACTCATTCTCATTGTGTAGGACTGAATGAATAGACAGGACTAAAGATATGTGAAACTAGTTAAGTGGCTGTAGCCATCTAGTTTCAGGGCAATTAGGAATAAAATCCATGCTCAATTTTATCTGGGTTTGTCTGACCTCCTGCAACTACATTTGATGCGCCCAGGTAGAAATATGATAACTCTAAGGCAGAGGGACTGGAAATATGATAACTGTAAGACAGACGGAGTAGAGAAATGATAACTGTAAGGCAGAGGGAGGAAAGGGTTTTTAATCAATAAAATTTAGACTGATTTTCAAAGAAGAGAGAAGAAAATCAATGCAGCAGTAATTTATGGAACAATTCTTTGTGCTTCAGAATGCAATGGAGAATTGCAGAGGGAGGCAAAGCTAAGAGCTGCAATAAACAGTAAACACCCTTCAGGAGGAGCTGCAGTGTAACACTAAGGAAATGTATGCTTTCTTCTATGAGGATGACAGGACATAAAATGTGAGCTAAGAATTAGAGAACGTCAGCTATCCAATGGCCCTGGGTTTTGAAATTTTGGTGTTTCTTTTTTTTTTTTTTTTTAGTCAATCAATTTGCCCTTTGACAATTTCGTAGAAGCATATAATGTACTCTCCCTCTGGCCTCATAATAGCTCATTCTAACTGCAGCACCTTAGTTAGCTTTCTACTGCTGAGGTAAACATGACTAACACACAGCTTGGGAAGGAAAGGGTTTCTTTCATCTTACAGTTTACGGTTTGTCATGAAGGGAAGTCAGGGCAGAAATGAGAGACAGGAACTGAAGCAGAGGACTTGAAGGAGTGCTGCTTTCTGGCTTAGGCACTGCCACCCTGGCTTGTTCAGTTTGTTTCCTTATACAAACCTGAACCACCTGCCCAAAGGTAGTATCACCTACAATGATCTGGGTTTGTACTCATCAATCAAGAAAATTCCCCACAGGTTTGCTAATCTAATGAGGACATTTTCTCAAGCTAGAGAAGACTCGAGCTTGTATCAAGTTAACTAAATACAAGCAACACGTCTTGGCAGCTTCTTATGCAGCTTACAAGTCCCTTTCCCATGTCCACAACTCCTCCCTCCAGGTATTCATAGGCTCGACATTGTGCTGAGACTGTGCACACAAGTGCAGCTGTTATGAATTCATGATTGCATTGGCTGTATAAAGCCCAGAAGACATTCAAAGCTCTTCTCTGTATCTTCCCACTCTTCCAGTCTTTCTGAACTGTAATCTCTGAACTTCAGAAAGGGTGATCTAAATGCTGTCCTTAGAGCTGAACATTCAGTCATTCCTGATTCTTTGGTTGGTTCTCAGTCTGTGTTTCCTGCTATTCACTGAAAAAGAAGCTTCTCTGAGTTAGACTCAAAGCAGCATTTGTCCATGGGTATATGAATAAATATTTAGAAATTAGTTGGATACATGTCAATTTGGTAAAATTACAATAGTAAGCTCCCCTCAGGATACTGTAAACATGTTTTGTTTTTTTAATCAACTTTACAGTACCAGGCATGAAGTTCCTCCTTAAAATCAGTCCTTGAATCCAAGCAAAGAAAGGTTCGTAGCCCTAGTAGCATTAATGGGTGCTCCTTGTCTGTAAGATTTGTATTGTGTCTTGTAGTCTTCATGGCTGGGTAAGCTTCCTAGTGCTTCCCTCACCCCAACAGCATGAAAAACTCATTCCAATATATGAAACCCAAGGTAATAAATCTTAATGAATCTGAAAGGATATTTATAACTCCAGTCTTACCAATGTATTTTTATAATTATTGGAATGCTTATCTTTTCATTTTTTAACCTCCCTAGAAGAATGCCTTTATCTTTTCTAGATTTGATTATTTACAACAAAAAATTCTCCATTGTCTGTCGCTAGCTTATTGAATAACTACATAAACTAGTCTATTTTTTGGCAAGCTCTTGGTGCTTCAGACCATCCTATCTTTCGTGCTTGTGCCATTGATGAGTAACCTATCTAGTCCTCCTCTCTCTGCTATCTTTCTATTTCATATATGCCCAGAAGCCACCATGATACCTAAGATCTTGATCATTCCCGTGATATGTTCACAATGAAGAAAAAGAGGGCGTATTAGCACAAAAGGTCTTTACCTATGTGTTTCTGTTGTTCTCCTAGTCCCCTCCATGAGAAGCTTACACTGTTCACTCTGGGCACATCTGTAAGCTTTTTATTTCCGGAAATAAGACATACTGTCTCTACTCTCCCTATTTTTGTGAGCCATAACCCTCTAGCCACACTTATGTTATCATTCTTTTCTTTCTATGTGGCTTTTTTATTTGTCAGCAGCTTCAATCATCTTTTCCTCTGTGAACTCTTTCTTGGCCTCCACTGCATCTGTTTCAACCACGTAGAAGACCTAATTTGTCTCCAAGTACAGCCTACTTTTGTGCTTTCTTTCTCAAACATTTTTTTCTGAAAACATTATTTTCTTGAATATGAGAATTATATAAGTCTTATATGTATTTCCTAGATCTAGGATATATCTAGCATTTGGAAATTGTTCTTCCATTGGAAGGATAAAAGCAAGAAAAAAGGAAGCAGTAGAAAGATGAAATAAATAAGGATGCAAAAAGGGAATAAACAGCTTCAACTCCATCCAGTAAAGTTCCTCCTAAATAAAAAGAGGAGAGGATGTAAAAACCAGCCAGTGCAACACAAATTGAAGAAGACTAAGTAAGTGAATTAAAGGAATTTGGCAGTGCTCAGTCAGCATGAACTATTGTTTATAATTCCTCATAAGCTCAAAAATTCCACAGGGAGCCCTGCATTAAGCATGGGTGCCAGGGGGCTTGGTTGGTGAAGGAAGGTAGAACAAAAATGAACAAAGTTCAGCCAGTCCCCTTGGGCCCTCTCAGTTCACATGAGGACACAAAAAAAACAATGCTTCAGTGTCCAAAAAAAAGACCCAGTGCAGTGTGGAAGAGAAGCATCCCTATAAAGAGAGCAGAGCAGCCTTTTCTGGTTTCATCTTCAGAGAGGATGAGTAGAAATGTAGCTAGGATGGTAAGGAAGAACCTTTCTGGAAAGAGGGGACCAAGGGATGTGTTTGAGGAAGAGGAGAGAATTTAAAATGACAGAAGAGAGCTGGGCGGTGGTGGCGCACGCCTTTAATCCTAGCACTAGGGAGGCAGAGGCAGGTGGATCTCTGTGAGTTTGAGACCAGCCTGGTCTACAGAGCTAGTTACAGGACAGGCTCCAAAGCCACAAAGAAACCCTGTCTCGAAAAATCAAAATAAATAAATAAATAAAATAAAATAAAATAAAATAAAATGACCAAACATAGAGAAGTACTCTTTACCCTTTTGAGCAGTTTAGGAGTCAAGAGATTCTAAAAAGAAATTTCAGCTGAGTTAGTTATGGTATGTTCTTTGTCTTGTAGTGATACCTCATGATGCCTTCTGTTCCTTTTATTTACATTATTTTGTCTGTTGTACTGAGAGAGTCTATGTTCTCATGACTTGTCATCCACTTACATCAGTGCCCAGCCAATACAATCCTGCCCCTGAACACTCCCCCAACCAGAATACAGCTATTTCTCATCTTCTTTGCCCGTTGGACCAGGCAAAGGGAAATTAGAGGCATAGTATCGCCATCTTTGAAATCCAACTAACATACTCTCAGATATATTCAAGCAAATAATTTTTTTAGCAAATTACAAGATTCACCATAACACATCATCCTCGCTAAAAGATGTTCTTTATCATTTCTATGAAACAAAATGCTCACCAACTTAACTTCCTGAACACCCTGGCTAGATGCTTTTAGTAGAGCATTACCTTGTGCCACCTATGCAGGGTGTTTAGAATAGGAGAGGCTGTCCATTGCCAGAGCACAGTCACTGAACTGAGGCCACATGAATCTCTGCCTCTCTCAAGAAAAGAGACAAGGAGTCTAGTGTAGACCTCGGGCAAGCTACATCAGAGACTCCTTGAGAAATATGCATAGACTAATAGAGGCTGAATAAGTAGTGATCCCTGAATTCTGTGATTGGTGTCCTTGTTTCTCCACTTATTCCAATAACAAAGAAGACATGCCTGGTAATTATTCGAGTGTTTCAGATAGGTTATCATAAAGACAGAGATCCTAAATTGATGTGGGAATGATTTATTAATAAAGAAACTGCCTAGGCCCATTTCATAGGCCAACCCTTAGGTAGGCGGAGAAAACAGAACAGGAGGCTGGGAGAAAGAAGCTGAGTCAGTGAGTCGCCATGGTTCTCCCACGCCAGACAGACGCAGGTTAAGATCATTCCTGGTAAGCCAGCTCATGGACCACACAGAATAATAGAAATGGGTTAGATCAATATGTAAGAGCTAGCCAATAAGAGACTGGAACTAATGGGTCAGGCAGTGATTAAAAGAATACAGTTTCCGTGTAATTATTTCGGGGCATAAGCTAAGCTAGCCATGTGGGTGGCCGGGCGCCTGGGACTCAGCTCCGCCACTCTTATTTCAACACTAAATCAGCACTACACATACAGATAAATAAATGAGTGCAGAATTTATCATTTTTGAAAACCAGAAAATTCCAAATCTGAAAACTTACAAAATCTAAATTTTTCAAAGTGTTTTACTTTATGCCAAGTGGCAAATTGCACACCCAAGTTCACGTGATAAGTTAAGAACAAAACACAGCAAACAACAACAACAAAAGGCCCCTAAACCAAAATCACATAATCATATGATATCTGAAGTGTTCTGGCCTAGCCTTTTGCATAAGAGATGATCAATCTGCATTTGATACCACAGATGGTACTTCATTTATACAGTTTTTTTTTTACAAAAGCATATCTTATTGAAAAATCATGGTGGTATTTCTTCATTTCTGAGAGCAGCCTAAGAAGCATGGTAAGAAAGACATACAGATCCTTCCACCAACTAATAGGAACCACCTGGCCTATGGAGAATTGCTTTCTGCAATCATTGTTCTGACCTCACCAACCTTTCCATAATATAGAAATGAGGTGTTCAAGCAAATCAGAAAGTTGATTGATCTAAATTACAGGGACTTTCAGCCTAAACTGAAATGGATCTAAATGATTCATTCCTTTATAAAAACTGCTTCCTCGTCGTAGGCACATGCTATTATGCTCACATTTATATCTTATCTCTCTCAGATTAGTCATAAAATTATAAGCTTCTTTTGTGTCATACAAAATAACCAACATTAGTCCTACCTTAGAGTAGCACTGCAAACAGTCTCTCTCTCTTCAGAAACCATTTACTCAGATAAGTCAAGCTGATGTTTGAAGATGATTGCTTTGGCATGCTAGCCATGCCTCATCACCTCTGTGCCTTTGTTATGGAAAATATAGATGATATGAAAGAGGGATAATTTCTACTATTTCTAGCCTATCTTCTTTCAATAGATTAATGTCTCTCTGGGTTTCAGAAACTTTTCTTTATGATGATCATTTAAGACATGCATGTAAGCTATATGGTCACTCATGAATTATGTATTTAATTCTCAAAACAGCCTTATAAAGTCAGTCCTATTAGCACTCTCATTACACAGACAGGATAATTAATGCTTTGAATAGTTAAATTAATTTGTCCCTAAATAAGAAAACTTTTCCAAGTATTGTGTCAGGATTTCACCCGGGAAAGACTAGGGAATGATTCGAATCTGCAATGTCCCTGCCAAGTCTGTTCTTCAAATGCTTTCTGCAGCTTGTGAAACTACTTTGGGAGACTATGGATCCTAGATAGAAGAAATCAGATACTCAAAATGGGACTTTGAAGTCATATACTATCACTGCTCTTGTCACTTTCCTTCTCTGCCATATCCTCCTGCCACTATAACGGGGTCAAGGAATGATGGACTGAAGTCTTTGAAACCATGAGTCACATACATCATTCCCTCTTTAGGTTGTTTGTTAGATATCTTGACAGAAGCACAAAAGCAACCAATGCAGCTCATTTCCAAGGTTTTTAAGTAGTGTCACTACATACAATCCACTCTGCTTCCATATTGCTCACTAGGTGTAGACAATACTCTGTTGTTAAATGATAGGTATTTCTAGTTAGGCCTTTTGGGGGTTTGGGTAACTGAATTCCTTTTCAGGTCCATGAAAGAATGTACTTATATCCTTTCCCATTTTTATAAAGAGTCCTTCATGCATTCTGACTCAGTCTTATCCATGACTGGTTGTTTAGATGATGTGTGCTGTCTTGATTCATGCCTGATGCTAGCTTTCTTTTAGGCGTGCAATCAGAGTTTCTACTTTATCCTTCTGTTCCCACTGGTCCTGAATTTTCCTCACAGCAATCCATCAGTAATGGCTCTGAATAAAACCTACAGAACTGCCCTTTGGCTCATTCACTATCAGTTTGTTTGCATTTCAACATATATACACAACTTAAGAAAATCATCTAAGCTAATGACATTATACAGGTCTGGGATTAGAACTTAAGTTAAATTTTATTAAAGTTTAATACTCAACTTTTAAAGAACAAAGAATTAGCTAGAATCCCAGTCATTACCATGCTTTGGATTTTAGTTATGTACCTTGCTGTGAGAAAAAATATAATGATTATTAGTAGAGTAAGCAACAAGATCATGTGTATGTAATATTAATTACCCAAATTAAAATAATTGGCTTTTCTGCTCTGTAAGTCCATCTAGTTTTCACCATTCAAACTTAC
>NC_022012.1:54924959-54971333 GCF_000317375.1 Microtus ochrogaster | reverse complement strand
CCCTTGGTAGACCAGGCTGGCCTCGAACTCACAGAGATCCGCCTGCCTCTGCCTCCCGAGTGCTGGGATTACAGGCGTGCGCCACCACCACCCGGCCCCTATTCTATTTTCTAACAATTAATCAGGGGCTTATATAGTTATTTAAATGACCATGGAAAAACTACATAGCTAAGGAAGCTTGAAGTTCATAGATCTTTTTCATGTGATGAGAAGTTTTTTTATAGCAGGCTGTTTTCGTAACTCATAGCTCCATAATTAAAAACCCTTGTTTATTAACACTGAGAGTCTAAAAGTGTGACTATGGACCAGATATTCTACAATAAGCTTCGATCATCTGAAAAGATTGGAAGTATGTTGGAGGGGAGAAAAGAAAGAGAGGGGAGACAGAGAAGGAGGAGGAGAACATGAGGGAATGGGATGCTCAAGAAAGAAAAAGGAAAGACATATTTTGATTGAGGGAGCCATTGAAGGGCTAGTTCAAAACATGGTACTAGGGAAATTCCTGGGAATCTACAAGAAAAACCCCAGCTGAGATTCTAAGCAAATGTAGAAAAGACGCCTAAACTGATCTTCCCCTGTAAACAGATTGATGATTACCTTAATTGTTATCATAGAACCTATATCCAGCAACTGATGGAACCAGATACAGAGATTTACAGCAAAACACTGGACCAAGCTTCTGGGGACCAGTCCAAGAGAAGGAGGACCAATAATATGAGCAAAGGTGTCAAGACCATGATGGAGATACCCACAAAAAACATCTGACCTGAGTTAATAAGAGCTCACTGATCCTGGAATGATAGTGAGGGGAACCTGCATAGGACCAAACTAGGCCCAATGATTGTGCTGTACAGTTGTGAGGCTTAGGTAGTTTGTGGAACCATTGGCAGTGAAACCAGGAATTATCCCTAGAGTTTAAACTGGTGTCTTGGAACACATTCACTTTGGAAGGATACCTTCCTCAGACAGATACAGTGAAGTGTCAAATATTTTTGACTCCCTATGGGAACCCTTACCCTTTCTGAGGAGTGGGTGAGGGGATGAGGAAAGGATGGGTGGGAGGAGTGGAGGTAGTGGGAACAGAGATAGCTATGTAAAATGAGAAAAAAATATATTAAAAAATTCTTAATAGAAAAAAATAAAAAAAACAAAAATATAAATAAATGGAGGGCCCAAAGTCTGATTTTAGATTGTGCCTTTTAGCTATGACATTAGAAAACCCTCAGCTATCTGGTTACCTAAGTAAGACCTGAATAATGACAACATTCACTGATGTGCCAATATGAAAGGAGAAAACTCATACGGTTACACTAACAGATGAAGACCTATGAGAAATTAATGATGGCTGAGAGATGGATATTTAGTCTTCCCCTGAGTGAGCACCCAAAGTAGTCCAATACCAAATGCTCATTACTGAAATCATGTATGTGCAAGTAACATTAAACCAACTCAGCAGGTTGCATTTATATAGTTATTCACATATGTAAACTATATACAATGACAACTAAAGAAAAAGTAAGCATAAATCTGAAAGGGGCTGGTAGGGTTGACATGGGTACAGTTGAATGGAGGTGGGAAAATGATGTAATTGTGTATGTTTTACTTGAATAACAAGTAAAAAGAAAATAAAAGGAGTCTGGCTATTATCAAAAGAGGGAGTCAGATATAAAAATTTAAGTTAATAAAAGTAAGAAATAAATTTAAATTAAAAGATTAAACTCTAAAGTGTGAGAAAAAGAGACAAAGAATATTTGATATACTTTATGAGCATGCACACAGTTTTGTAGTAGAAAGGCTGATTGTTTCCTGGCTGCCCAGACTCCAGAAATAATCACACAGAAACTATATTATTTGCAATACTATTTGGTCAATAGCTTAAGCATATTCTGGCTAACTCTTACATCTTAATTTAACCCATCTCCATTAATCTGTGTATCGCCATGAGGTCATGGCCTACCAGCAAAGTTTCAGCATGTCTGTCTCCAACAGTGGCTCCATGGTTTCTCCCTGACTCTGCCTCCTTTCTCCCAGCATTCAGTTTAGTTTTCCCCACCTAGCTCTGTTCCCCTATATCTCTGCTATGGGCCCAAAGCAGTTTCTTTTTTCATTAATGATAATTACAGGATACAGAGGGAAATGCCAAAAATGGTTTCTAGACCCATGGAGTTCCAACCCATCTTGGGAATGAATAAATGATGTATGACAAATCACCTGACTTTACATAAAGAATGAGAGTCTGGTGTTAACTTTGTATCATTTGGCTTTACTGTTGCTTTTTGGAAGACTAAGAATAAAAATAAAATATGCAGAGAAAAACATGAAGAATGTAATTGGAGTAAATGCAAAACACATTTCGATGTTTATTCCTCTGCTCTCACGAGGACAGCTTCTTAACAAACCAAGGGATATGGTAGATTAAAAACTAGCATTGAAATAAAATAATAGGGAAAAGAATCTATGATTTAGACATGGAAACATACAGGTCTTCAATTTTAGTTTGTACAGCTGTTTGTTTTTAAAAAATGGAACTCTTTACTAAAATAGAGTTATAAACCCAAATTTCCTTAGAAACCCATGAAATTCTTCTTTGAAAATGATTCCATTTTCTTGGTAAAAGATCAAATTATTTGAACACATCACTAGCCTTGAATAAATTTGGTTCAGTTGGAATATTTAATCATATTTTGTCATCTTACTGAATGATAATTTTGTAATTTTCCCATGATTTTGAAAAATTTTTAAGGCCCATAGTATTGTTTACAAAAGTAAGGGTGAAAGACACTCATAATTGCATAATCCAAAGATTTTAGGGAAGGCATGATTTCCTGGAAAGTGGTATCAATTCAAATCCTGGAGAACACACAGAAAATTTCTGGCAAGGTAGGAGGAACTTTTGGATTTGCCTGTTCTTCTTAGAATACTATAAAAATAATAATAATAAAATGTTTTGACATGGTTATCTCTGAAAATTCTATTAAAATCCTGTCAGCCAAGGTAATTAATCATAAAAATGGGTGCAACTTTGGGGAGATGATTAGATTATCAGGATGGGCCCCCAAGAGTGGGATTGATGCTCTTCTAGTAAAGACCTAAGACAGATTTTTTGGCCCTTCTACAATGTGAACATAGAGTGAAAAGATGCCCTGTTCTACCAGAGAAAACCTTGGAGCCCTGCTCTTTTATGAAGGAAAATGGAGAGGTAGAACTAGAGAAGGTGGGTGAGGGATAAAGGGAGTGAAGAGAGGTCAAACTTTGGTCAGGATGGAATGTATGAAAGAATAAATATTTTAATTTTTTAAAAGAAAAGAAAACCCACAGAAGACACTAATTATGTTCATTCTGAGATCTCTAACTACCCCATTCATTTATTTGCAGCCTATCCCATGTGTGGTATTCTGTTATGGAAGCTCAGACAGGAAAATCTATGAAATGAAAAATAGCACAATCTAAGTAACAAAAATTGAAGAACGTGATATTTCAGTTTTATAGCAGCAATTTGTGACTCTGAAACCACAATCATAGAAGACTTTAGAAAGTTGGCAATGGTGTTTTTCCACATGCCTGTAATTTATTTATATATAGTAAGAAACAAAGAAAATATTGTCTCCATAATTTTATAATCAACACACACACACACATACACACACACACACACACACACACACAGAGAGAGAGAGAGAGAGAGAGAGAGAGAGAGAGAGAGAGAGAGAGAGCGAGAGCATCCTTCAAGATAATCATAAACAATTTAAGACCAGGGCAAACAGATCATAGTGTCAAATAAGCAAATTTAATTCTTTGTTGTTTTTACACTAGCATCAGAGAAGTTTGCGAACATCTTTCATAAACAAGTTGTATAATTCCTTCTTATTTATTCCTGATTCCCAAGAAATGTGACCCATAAACCTATGACCAAAATTGAAAAATAATCTAGAGAAATACAGTTTTTTAAAAATGTAAATGGATTCGGGTGGTGGTAGCACATGCCTTTAATCCCAGCACTTGGGAGGCAGAGGCAAGCAGCTCTCTGTGAGTTCAAGGCAAACCTGATCTATAAGAGCTAGTTCCAAGACAGGCTCTAAAGCTACAGAGGAACTCTGTCTCGAAAAAAAAAAAAAAAAAAAAAAAGAAAGTAAGTGGAGCTGCTTGTCGTGGCACACACCTATAATCCCAATAATTGTGAGACAGTCTGGCATGTCTTGTGAGTTTGAGGCTAGTTTGATGCAACTATCGAATTATTCTTTATCAATAAAAGTCAGGAGTCAGATATAGGGGTAAGAACCAAAACGATCATAGGAGCAGGAGAACAGTCACCAATGACCTCCTATCTCTTCTATTCTTCCATCCAAAAGGGCCAAGGTCCTCTCTCTCAGCCCACCTTGATACTTTCTGCCTCCTATCTGTCCTCTGTCCTCCAAATCCCCTATTGTCATGTTTGGTCAGCTAGTGGGTAGCTCCAGCCTCTGACTAAAGGAAATCTTACTGTCTGCATGTGATCACAGTATCACACAACATTTTCCCATTTTGTCTAAATAAAAAGGAAATCTTTGACTAACATAGTAAAACTATATATAATAAGGAAAATTATCAGTTAATATTATATTTATATGTCCCATCCATAAACACCTTTCAAATTAAGAGAAAATATTCCATATTGAACCTATCTAGGTAAGTCCAAAGTGTTGTACCTAACTCACCTTCTATCCTAACTTTTATTACCAATTCAAAACTTTTATTTCTTGCAAACTTACATAATTTCATACTTTATACTTTTTTGTTAGTTTCTCTTCTCAATTTGGTAACAAGGAAAACTATAACTATGTAGTCTTCATTTTCATCAGAGACCTGAGAAGGAAATAATAGTACCTGAGTAAACAGTAAGTGCAGAGTAAACAACTTCAAAAACCAAGAAAAGACATAAAGAGCTGATTATCTGGATAGAAACATAAGGTTCTGCTGCAACATTAGGTCATCCGTCTTTATCCTACAGTCCTAAAATATCTGAAAGACTTTCCTGTGAAGCAGGAAATTTGAAGGACTGTCCTGCTTTATTTTGGAAAGGTTCTTCAATCACTTTCTTTTGTGTCCTGTTTGTCCAATTAGGACAACATCTGTTAGCAGCCAAAGAAAGAGTAGTTCCTTGTCCAGTAGCTAAATTTTGCCACAAAGAAAGCAAGCTTCATTTGGAGTTTCTTTGAGGCCAGTCGTCTTTGAAGTAAATTGATGTGACCAGGAGCAGACATATCTCATTATCATAAAATGTCATTAAGACATCTTAAATGCTCTATTCTGTAGACGTCTGAAGTGTTTCAAGACCATCTGTATACCCTAAATATGTCTTTGTTTGAACTTGAAAACATACCTGACATGACTACAAGTTTGTTTGTAAAAGGTGATTAACTACTTACCTGCATTTCTTTATTATACTACATAATTTATAATAATAACTTTCAAGAACTAGAAATTTACAGTATCTTGTTAAATGAGTTGCAAAGGTAAAATATGTTAAATAAGAGTAGAAATGTATGTACAGTAGGGTCTCACAAAAGTAATCTTAAATTTGTATCAATATATAAAAATATCTTAAAGAAGTATAAACATATATCCAGTATAACAAAATACTTTGTATCGATATCAAAAATACATACAAATGCAAAATATTTAAGATTAGTAGCTACTTTATAGGTTTAAAAGTAGATTCAATGATCTATGCTTTTATTCTATCATTTACATATCCCTCCTTTTACTTTTCAGAAAGATATTCCTGAATATAATCTTTTTGTTCAGCTTTTTTTCCTGATCATTATCATAACAACTTATAAATAACCCCCCTACATGAAGAGAAATATTCATAACCCACTGAACAACCTAAAACCACCCACCCCACCTCTTGGAAATGTGGGTGTCATGCTCTTAAAATTACTACCTGTTGTCTGGGGGCAACTGCATCTTTAGGGGACCCTGGTAAAAATTAGGTTAATTGTCAAGTCCTTGGAAAACTAGTTGTTATACTTTGTTGTCCAGTCTCTGTATAAGGGAAAAGCACAAGGCATATCTTGAGTTCTTGTTTGTTCAATTAGTAGAGCATGAGACTCTTAATCTCAGGGTCATGGGCTTGAGCCCCATGTTGCTTGTCATTTATCTAATTATTTTTTTATCATTAAACAAATCAGAAGGCATATATAGGGGTAAGAACCTGAAAGATTAGTGAACATCAGAGCAGCAATCAATGACCTCCTATCTCTTCCATTCTTCCATCCAAAAGGACTGAGACTCTTTCTCAAACCTACCTTACTACTTCCTGTCTATTATCTGTCCTCAGTCCTCCAAAACCTCTATGTTTAATTTTGGTCAGCTAGTGGCTGTTTCTACCTTCTGTTTTAAAGCAAACTCTGTTGTCAGAATGCAATCAAACACAACATAGTCTGATCTATATAACAAGTTCCAGGACAACCAGTACTATAGAGAGATATTGTCAGAAAAATGGGTGGGGGTTCTTTATGCATAGAAACATAGATTCCAAGTAGTGATTGAAAAATGGTGTATCCCAACTTAAAAATCTCATTAAAGATTTCAAAAAAGGAAATGAAAGCATGAAAGGAATGTGCACATTCAATCTATAGCAGCAACTCTTTAAGAACAACTTCTTTAAGACAGGTAAGGCAGTGAGCTCCTTTAATCCCAGGACTTGGGAGGCAGAGGTGGGTTTGAGGCCAGCCTGGTTTGCAGAGTGAATTAGACAATGAAACCATGTTCTAAAAAAGAAAGAAAGAAAGAAAGAAAGAAAGAAAGAAAGAAAGAAAGAAAGAAAGAAAGAAAGAAAAAGAAAAGAAGCAAAACAAAAACAAACAACAACAAAAACCTTCTGAGTAGCCTCAAGTTTTAAAGGGCTAAATAATTCCTTCTGGAGCTAGTAAATATAGCATTTCACAGACCTGTAATTTAAAATAAGTGGGTATGTAGAAACTCATTTTCATAATAATACAAAAAGCTATAACATAAATTGAAGCTATTATTGAAAATATTGTAATTTTATGAAATTATAATATAAAGAGAGGTCACAAGTTGAATATATATATTTTCCACCTTAAACAAATATCAAACAAAGGATTTAAATAAGTATTTAGATTAAAGACTGCAGTAGGGTATTTAAAATAACAATGTTAATAAATGAATATCTGTTTTATGTGTATGCAAGTGTATACATTTTTGCAAGACATTAGCTTTAAGCTTTGAAACCTATGGCAGCTCAACCTTAGATATTACTTGCTGCTATTCTAGAGTGTGCGGCGCATGACGCCCATCTGCTTTCTATGCACCGCCAGACCTTTTGTGAACAGGGCAAGGGGCTGGAGAATGAAACACACAGAGACTCACAGAGACATCACAGACAGAGACACATCTCTAGTCACTGGTAAAAGAAGCCCTTTATTGAATAGCACCATGGAGGCTTTTATACCCAACACAGTCAGGTGGGCCAACAGGTGAAAACCTCATCCCCAGATCATCAATCAAGGTCAAGGCAACACATGCTCAGGAAGCTGAGCTGGGTACAGCTTAAAATAGCTAAAATCAAAGGCCAAGTAAAGATCACTAGCAGGGAAGAGCAGTTGGAGGCCAGGACTCCAAACGGTTCCAACAAGAGTGGTTCACAACTACCTCTAATTCAACTGTAGAGAATCCAACACTTTCCTCTGGGTTTTACGTGTGTTGCAGGTGCACATACGCACATGCATACACATAAATTAATAAATAAAAACAAATCTCAAGATAAAATAAAACAAGTAACTAAACAAAATAAAGTATATTTCATAGTCATATCACTCTTGTAGTAAACCACTTTCAAGGGCTTGTCTTCCCTTTTTGCCTCTACTCCCTGAGGATTCTGCAGAACCTTGTGGTAGATCTAGCTTTCCTCCCTCCTGCAGATTCTCTCAACCCCCACTTCTAGCCCATCCCCATACCTTTATGTCAGTCTCCAATATCTAGATACATATAATCTATCCAGGACTCGCAGGGCCACAACTAATAAAAATTCAGAAGAATTCCCTACCAGGCAAGCCACAACAATCATTACTCTTTTAAGACTCAGCGAGGACAGTAGAAACCTAGGAAAGAAATATGTACTAAATAAAGACAAAAACAGATACTATCTGGGATTACAATCATCCCAATATGCTAGTGTAAAACCACAATCATTAACACCCAAAATAATATGTCTCTACCAGGACCCATCAGTCCTACTGAAGTAGGTCTGAGAAATGCAATATAATAGAAATACAAGTCAAATGCTTCAAATGGCCTTTAGGAGAATGTAAATAAATCCCTTAATGAACTCTGTGGAAACACAAACAGTGGAATGAAATGATGAAAACAGTTCAAGACAAGAAGGAAGAAAGAAAACCACTGAAAAAAAAAACCCAAACTGAGGTAAAACTAGAAATAAAAAGTTTAGAAATTCAAACAAAACCCCAGAGGTAAACCTCATCAACAGAGTAGAAAAGAAGGAAGTGAAAAAATCTCAGAGTGGAGATAAGAGAGAACAAATAGATACCTCAGCCAAAAAAAAAAAAAAAAAAAATTAAATCTAAAAATTTCCAGGCGCAAAACATACAGGAAATTTGGGTCAATATGAAAAGACCAAATTTGAGAATAACAGGAGTAGAGAAGAAAAAGAAACCCAGACCAAAGGCACAGAGAATATTTTTAATAAAATCATAAAAGAAGAATTTCCTAACATAAAGAAAGAGGTGCCTATCAAGGTACAAAAAGCATACAAATCACCAAATAGATTGGATCACAAAAATAATTTGCCATGGCACAGAAATACATGGTACATCAAAACATCAAACATACAGAACAAGGGAAGAATATTAAAAGCTGCAGGGGAAAATCACCAAGTAACATATAATGGTAAACCTATTAAGATTACACCTGACTTCTCAATGGAGACTCTAAAAACCAGAAAGGCCTGAAGATATGTTCTTCAAACTCAAGGAGACCACAGATGCCAGCTTAGCCTACTAAATACTGCAAAACTTTTTATCACAATAGAGGGAGATAAAAAAAATATTCCACACAAAAAACAAATTTAAGCACTTCTCTGTCTATAAGTCCAGTTCCACAGAAGAAACAAGAAGGAAAATTTTAATCTGAAGAGGTTAACCACATCAAAGAAAACATAAGGGGAGAAAATATACACCAGCACAACAACAATAACAACAAAATAATAGGAATCAGAAAACAATGTTCATTGATAACTCTCAATATCAATGGTTTAAATTCCTCAATAAAAAGACACAGGACAATCCCAGCAGCACAAAGACTGAGAGAAACAACTAATAAATGGGACCTCCTGAAACTGAAAAGCTTATGTAAAGCAAAGGACATGGTAAATAAAACAAAACAATAGCCTACAGAATGAGAAAAGGTCTTCACTAACCCCACATCAGACAGAGGTCTGATCCTCAAAATATACAAAGAACTCAAGAAATTGGTCACCAAAGGAACACATAATCCAATAAAAAATGGAATACAGAACTAAACAGAGAACTCTCAACAGAAAAAAATCAAAAATGGCTGAAAGACACTTAAGGAAATGTTCAACACTCTTAAGAAAATGTTCAACATCATAGAAATTCAAATCAAAACAACTCTGAGATTCCATCTTACACCTGTAAGAATGGCCAATATCAAAAACACTGATGACGACTTATGCTGGAGAGGTTGTGGGAAAAGGGAACACTTCTGCATTGCTGGTGGGAATGCAAGCTGGAACAATCCCTTTGGAAGTCAGTGTGGCAATTTCTCAGAAAATTAGGAAACAACTTTCCTCAAGAACCAGTAATACCACTTTTGGGTATATATGCAAAGAATGCTCAATCATGCCACAAGGACATGTGCTCAACTATGTTCATAGCAGCTTTGTTTGTCATAGCCAGAACCTGGAAACAACCTAAATGCCCCTCAACTGAAGAATGGATAAGGAAAATGTGGTACATTTACACAATGGAGTACTACACAGCAGAAAAAAAAATGAATTTTGCAGGAAAATGGATGGAGCTAGAAAACATTATTTTGAGTGAGGTAACCCAGAGACAGACAATTATCACATATACTAATTCATAAGTGGTTTTTAAACATAAGGCAAAGAAAACCAGCATACAAACCACAATACCAGAGAACTTAGACAACAATGCGGACACCAAGAGAGACTTACATAGATCTAATCTGCATGGGAGGTAGAAAAAGACAGTATCTCCTGAGTAAATTGGGAGCTTGCAGGATTGAAGCGGGGAAGGGAGAGGCAGGGAGGGGAGCAGAGAAAAATGTAGAGCTCAAAAAATCGATAAAAAAAAATAAATAAAATTAAAAAAGACACAGGACAAAAGATTGTATTTGCAAACATGATTCATCCTTCTGTTCATCAAAAAAACATATTAATGTCAAAGGTATTAATATTCCTTTTATTTCACGGTAAAAAATGTGGGGGGAAAATGAAGTTTCAAGGTAATGAACCCAAGAAGCAAGCTGGTCTAGTCATTTTAATATCTGACAAAATAGACTTACTATGTACTCATTCGTGGAAAAATCTACCAAAAGAACACTGGATTTCTTAATATCTATGTACTAAAAACAACGACAGTCATGTTCATAAAAGAAACACTACTACACCTAAAATCCCATATTAATCCTTATACAATGATAGTAGGTGAGTTCAATAACCCACTCTTGCCAATAGAGAAATCATTTTGACAAAATCAAAACAAAAAAAAATCTGGATATCAATGGATGCCATGAATGAAATAGACCTAGCAGATATTTACAAAACATATTTTAGAGGTTTTGCTTGTTTGTTTGTCTCACAATGCTTTGTCTGGACATTTCCCCTCTTTTCCTTATAGATTTTTTGCTCATGTATGTTATGGTTTCTGATCTTTATGAGATTTTCTGTGTGTGTGAATGTGCATGTGTCTTCATCTGTGTCCCTTTTTTTTGGTGTTTCTTTGCCTCTTTTTTCCTGTTTCTTTGTTTTGACTTAATCTAGCTTGTTTTGGTTTCATATTATTTTTAATTGCCAGTTTGCTTTCTAATGAAGAAAGAAAGGAAATGTATAGATTTGGGTGGATGGGGAGAAACTGAGAGAAATAGGGGGAGGTAAAGTAATAATAAAAATATTGAAAATACTAAAGTATAAAATATGGTTTTAGTAACAAATAAAAACATTTTGTTGCTAATAATAATCAAGATTAATATTTTAAATTCTTAGTCTTACTATATCAAAAATACATTTTGATTGTTGGAAATTAACACTTTAGACATTTCACACAGCCTTATTGTGAACAGTGGTCAATGCAGGCAGAAACTGTAGGAAAGGTTCGCCAGTACTGAATTTAAATTCCATTAAAATGAGAGCATTGGTGTTGAAAATTCCATGGCTTGTGATACAATGAGACATCCAGTTCTTTTATTTCATGACTTGTAATTGAATTGAAATTATTAACAAATATTTTGGCTTCTAAATAATATAATTAATACTAAATAACTTGAAATGTCAATTGTTGCAAATAAAATTAGCTGCATGGCAATTACTTCCAGAAAATGAAAGCACTTGATTGCTTTACTTCTTAGCAATTTATCTGATAAAGACTGATGAGGTTCCAGTCCCTTTCAAAGACATGCCCTTCTTTCAATTGCAAAACACGTCCACACACTGAGGGACTGGGGTTCCCACTCATCCCTGAATCCCGCAGAGTAGAGTTCTTCACTGGAAATGACATTAAAATAATTCCTTCACATTCCAAACACTGGTGTGAGAACCCTCATTCCTCATCTTTACTCTTTCTCTACAACACTACAATTTGGAGTCAATGACACACAACAGTTCAACTTCGTAAAGGTGGCTGAGAAAACTCACTTTCAATCATTTATTAACTATTTTCATCTCTTCTCTTGGTTGACCTAAGTTTGTGAACCTTGGCTGTTCATTAGAATCAGTCAAAAGTTCCTCAATAACACTACTCCTAAAAGCTCTTATTTAAAACTTCTGAGGTGTGATCCAATATCTTTTCTTCTCGGGTTATATCTAAGTAATTCTAAAGTCTAAACAGGATTGAGAAGTACTACTTCGTTGAGAGCTGGGACAGGGTGTTGAAGCCTTTCTACGACTGGCTTCTCAATAATCAGGGTGCTCTGAGCATCCTCTCAGTGAAACATACTAAGATAATGCTTTTCCAACCTGGCTCAGTGCAGTAATAATTTCCTCATTATACCAAAATGTAGCGGTTCTATTCAGAACCTGAGATTATCAAATGTGAGGCAGTTTAGGAGTAATGATGTCATTGTGATCTATAGACCACACTCTCATATGCCAGTGCTTATGACAATTGCCAAATTTTGCCCCATAATAAAAACATGACCAAGATTCTTTCAAAAACTATTTAATCAATGATACTACTACAGAGTTGATCAACAACTTGTTGTTGATAATAATGAAAACTTAGAGGGGAAAATATATAATTTCACAGTGTTTTTCCAGGAGAATTTAACTATATGGGAAATCAAAATATACTAATGAATGATAAATTACAACATTATAGTTTTATAAGATTATGAAAACTACATAGTAATATTCCAATAACACTGAAATAAGTTGAATTAGGTTGTAAAAGGTGATCTAGTATGTTTACTGTTGTCATGCTACATTTTTTATCATAAATTTGTTTTCTTTTTGATGCATTGTATTTTGCATTTTATATAATTAACAGGCTTTACTTTTGTAATCTGGGAAAATTCTTTTAAGTAAAGTAGTACATATGACATTATATATTCCTTTCTGAAATTTACATTAGGGAATGTGTATGTAATTTGTTTCACATTAATGCATATTCTCTATGTATGTATATATTTTAGAATCATTGGAAATACCCAAAAGGAAATTGTATATTTCAACTTTAGAATGTAATTAATACTGATAACCAAATCACTAACAAATTCATCTTTGAGAACCACAGTCTTTTCCCCAGAAATCATAGTATTATCCTCATTAAATACATATGCACATGTGAAACCACAAAGAAAATACATAAATATGTGATCTATGTGCATGTATTTATTTATTGATACATTCATACATCATGATGTGAAGTAAGTCACTTGACTATTTTTAAATACCTCATTAAATTGTGTGGTTTATGATCAAAAAAACCCAATAAAGCAAATTCCCCCGCACCATAATAAATTATTTATAAAATTTTAAAAGATTCTAACCCATCTTTTTATGCATTATTGTCAGCATCTCATGTCCCACTTAGAGCAGAGCATCCAGCAATCTCTTATTTTATGACCAGTTGTGGATCTTTATCAATCGCTGTTTGCTACCGTAAGAAGCTTCTCTAATGAAGGCTGAGCAATGTAGTACTCTTCAGAGATACTACTAAGTCATTAGGGGTCAGTTCAATACTTTATCCATTCAGTAACATAGTAGCAGTAAGTCCTTTCCTACTGCAATACAACCACAGGTTCTTTGCCTGAATAACTGTGTCAGATAGGAGTCCATCTAGTAGGCCTAATATTTAATTATAATGTGTCTAGTTATTCCTATAATATTTGTGTCGCTACTGGACGAAGGTCATATCTTGCCAGGCTGATTGTTATGAGTTTTTATAGAGTTTATAGCTCGGTAAGACTGTTGATTACTTTTCTCCTCCAGTACTATACATAGTAATTCCAGTAGTGTGAAAACTAAGCAGTAAGAATGAAGCTTCTTGAGCAATATGTATTTGATTTCTCCATGTTCTATGACACAATTATGTAGTATCTTCATAAACGGGGTCTTATCAAGTTCAGGAATGCAACAAAGAGCAGGGGCAATAGCCGGTAATGCTTTCCAGATACAATAGGGCAGGTACATAAATAGACTCTCGGTGCTTACAGAGCATGCATAGGATTGGTCCAAGCTCAAACCAGCAACATCCTAGATGGAGGGGTAACAGGAATGAAGTCTCGTTTTCACATGTTGAGCTATTGGCAACTGATAGCTTTTCGGAGAGGGAGACTTAGTTTTCTTGAAGGGTGTGTGTCATCTGATAAGTTGACAGCTCTCCAGGCTAAACTTCATACCCAAGAATATGTAGGCAGCAAAAATTAGATTTGATGATTTTAAAAAAGAGATAGATAGTGAACACGAATTTAGGTTGGTAAGGAGGTGGGAATGGATCTGGGAGAAGATTGGAGAGAGGAGGTGAATATGGACAAAATGTATTGTACAAACTTACTAGAGAATTAATAAAAATAATATTTTTAAAAATACCATGTGAATTGATAAGAACTTATCAAGCTCTGATTTCCTTCACTAGAAAAAAATATCTTTCAGAGCACATTTAAAGGGACATAAATGTTCTCCTCTCGGTAACGGGCTACTGAGTAGGTTCATACCTTTTAAAGAAGAAAGCATTCCTCTGAAGCTCAGAAAACACTGTGGAAGATGAGATGGAATGAGTAAAAGAGCTAAAAGAGAAGGAGAGAGGGGCTGCAAAATGCCTTTCTAGGCATGATACAAACATAAGCATCGTTGTCTCGTAATAGTTACACAACCTGTGCTAGATCTACTCAAGATCGAGCTGCTCAGCTATCAACCATTGATCAGGGATAGGCTTACAGAGCCCTATCTCTCCTTTGTGAACTATTGGCTCTGGAAGTTTCCTAGGGGAAGGCAACATTTATCTTCCCTGGTGTGCCATCAGTAAGCCCATGCAACTCCAACAGACAGTTTCAAACCCATGGTCTCCCAAAGAACCCTGGTCAAACTCAGTGGTTGGATCTGAAAACAAGATTAAAAGACATGAATATGGGAAAGGTGCTTGGAGGAAGGAGGTGGGTGCCGAAAGGGTTCAGAAAAACTAAGAAAGGGTCAGAATGTGAGTGGTCAGTATGTATTATATTCATTCATGAAATTAAAGAACATATTTTAATAATAATTACAAAAAAAAAGATTTTTAAACAAAACATTCCATGAGTCTCACTGTGAAACAAGTAGGATGTTAGTGCTCATGCCTGAAGTATGTCTCAGCTTGGCCTTTCTTAGACTTTGACAACATAAAACTATTTCTTTTTACTCTGCTGCCCACAAATACTCCATCTCCTGGTATAGTAAACTGGTGAACCATTGTGACTGATACTGGACCCTACTTTGCAAACCTGATTCAGTCTCCAGAGACAGCCTGGAAGTAGATACTTTTTTAACCACTCCAGGGAATTCTAATGTGAAGGAAAAGCTGAGTTCCCAGCATTAACATTTTATCTTAGCTTACTCAAGCTTTGAATAAAATAAAGTGCCTTAGGGAACACACTTCTTAAATGAGAGTAACAAAATGAGACAAAGAAGAAGAAATTCAAGTATTAACTGTGGGCTGAATAGAAGAAAGATAAACATAAGAAAAATGAAAACATGATTAGAAGAAGCAGAACCACCCATGAGCCTAGAGAATTCAGACATAATAAGTATCAATCTTTTTTTTTTCACTAATTTGTGTTCTGAGACATTTTATTCATTTTACCCACCATCATTAATAATATAAATTTTCCAGACATAGCTTCTGGCTAAGATGAAAGTATCTACAATCGGCACTAAAGGAACTGGATTCACGCTATTTGCAATACACATTGTCTCAGTTACAAGACAAAAAAGAAAAATTAATGATCAGTTTGCTAACATGAACATTTCATTCCCCTGATGGATTTTGCACTTTTCTCCTAGTCAGACATAACCCAGTAAGCCCACACTGTTGACTGAGATTTCTGTCCCACCCAGTCCCGCAGCCAATTAGTCACAAAGAAACACACAGAGGTCTACATTAATCATAACCTGATTGGCCTAATAGCTCAGGCTTCTTTTTAACTCTTATAACTTATATTAGGCCATAATTCTTGTCTGTGTTATTCATGTGGCTTGGTACCTTTCAGCAGCGAGGCCTTGTCATCTTGCTTCCTCTGTGTCTGGGTGACTACTGCAGACTAACCTTTTCTCTTCCCAGAATTCTACTGTTCTCATTGCTCCACCTCTACTTTTTGCCTGGTGGCCCCACCTATACTTCCTGCCTGGCTACTGGCCAATCAATGTTTTAGTAAAAATAATACAAGTGACAGGGTAAAAGACCATTCTCCCACAGCACCACACTGTTCAACTTTGTGCCCCCAAGCAATTCCCCTTGTGTGTGTAGTTGCCCTTTTTACAAAACAGCAACCTAATATCTCAAGTTTACTTCACATTTCAACAAATAAGCTCCCCAGATAAAAATCAATAATTTTCAGTTATATTTGAATTTCAAAAAGAGAATAAACTGGGACATGCTTATAATTTAAACTATTTGTTACCTGGAATTCACATTTAACTGGACATTTTTGTTTGAATCTTTTACTTTTGTTGTAGCACGATTAATAAAAACCAATGAGATATCACTACATTCTGTCTTTTCTTCTGTTTTTGTTTTGTTTTTCTATTTCTGGAAATTGTATACTAAATATAGCACAAAAATGCAGCAAAACATTCGAAAAATTTGCTTGGCATTCGAATAAGAGAGATAAAAACCAGGTAGTGTTAGATCACAAGTTAAATGGAAAATCAGACTAAGAAATTTAAATTTCAACGTCTACGATTTTAATTAAAGACTTGAGGAGAAAATTGGTAATCAAGCAATCTTGATGAAAATTAGCCCATGTCAGAATTTAAAAGATCAAATTTAAAAAAAGGTTTAGAAAATGTAATTATCAGCATGATATTTCTTTGTAAAGGTTCCTGTAGATTACTTTTCCATTTAGTTAAAAAATCTTGGATTAAATGCAAAAGTCATGTTAATCAATGAGAGTTACTTTTAAGGTTAAAACAAAAGGAAAATAAGACTATGAAAATAATAATCTGAATGGTCACTTTTGTTTTTGTATTCATTCACAGTCTCCATCCTCTCTTTAATCCCAGATTTATTATGTATCCAATGATAACATCGATCTCTTGCCTCTACCTCCCCTAAATGCTGATATGGTTGGCAGGTACCACCCCACCCAGTTTATGTGATTCTATGGATTGTACCTCTAGCTTCATTCCAGGAAGCATTCTAAAGCTTATTTACACCCCGAGTCACTCAGATTGTTTTCTATAAATATTTATAATACAAAGTTTGATCTTTAATCATTTTTTAATCCATTGGTTATAGTTATTTTATTAAATAATTTGGCTAACAGTTACATGTTTAGTCCAAAAGCTGTTTTTAGTTTTTCATTTTTACCTTTTTTCAGTTGTCTATTACTGAGAAACAGGAATTCCTAAGAAGACTTTAAGTTATATGATGGCATATAGTCAAACCATCTATATCCTTCCGTATCATGTCCTCATGGTAATATTTATACAGTGACTTTTGTAAGATGTGATCAGACAAAAGTCCTCATATGAAAATACTAATTGTCATTGACATCAGAACACTTAAAATTTATAAGTCATGTATTGAGATAATACAAAACAATTGGTGGCATATGCATTTAATAGCATGTCATAATGTTGATCAACTAGAGCATGGAAGTTGCAATGATTCTTATGTCTATTTTTATTTTTCATTTTTCAAAATTATAAAATGAGAAATGATGACTGATTTTTAAAAATGCTCTGAATCTCTTATGATGTGGTTGAAAATAGTATAAATAGAAAAGGGTTTAGACATATTTACTGAGTTAAACTTTAAAATTCTAGTTCACTGAGGTTTGGGGTTCACATAGACACAGATACACAGCACGCACACAAAGACATACATGCACATTTAAAATTAATGAAATTACTCATAAGAAGATGAGCTTACATTTATGGATGTTTTTAATGAACATTGGTTCAAAAGTCAAACTATTTATAAAATATATAGGGGACATAAAGCGGTGACAATGGTGACTTCCATGTTGCCACTACATGAACCTCATGACTTCTACTGGAATCCTTGAGGTTTTTAGGGGTACTATTCTTCTCAGGACTTGTTTTTCAGATGTGCCTAAAATCTTCATTATTGCTATCTAGGCTTTGAATAAACACAGTAGATGGAACATATATTCATTGCAAAACTTGCACTTAACTTTCCTTACTATAGTGATTATCAACTCTCAGGTTAAAGGATATTATTTTTTCATTACTGCAATAAACACTTGTAAGGTATGTCTATCATTAACATGCCTTCTCAGAAGTACTCTTGCCTGCCATTGAACATTTCTAACCAGTTTCATAGGTGGAGTGTTGGAAGGAGGCTGCTAGTTAGTTCCCAGCTGCTCAGCTACAAAATAAATCACACAGAAACTATATTAATTAAAACGTTGCTTGGCCCATTAACTCTAGCTCTTTTTTTTTTTTCAAGACAGGGTTTCTCTGTGGCTTTGGAGCCTGTCCTGGAACTAGCTCTGTAGACCAGGCTGGTCTCGAACTCACAGAGATCCGCCTGCCTCTGCCTCCCAAGTGCTGGGATTAAAGGCATGCACCACCATCGCCCGGCCTAACTCTAGCTTCTTATTGGCTAATTATTGCATCTTAATTTAACCCGTTTCCATTAATCTGTGTATTGCCATGTGGCAGTGGCTTACTGGCAAAGTTTCAGCATGTCTTACTCTGGCGGTGGCTCCATGGCGTCTCCTTCTCTGCCTTCCTTCTCCCGGCATTCAGCCCAGTTTTTCCTCACCTACCTAAGTTCTGCCCTATCAACAGGCCAAGGCAGTTTCTTTATTCATTAACAAATCAAAGCAAAACATAGACAGAAGGACCTTCCCTTCCACTCCAGTGGAGTTTCTTTCAGGTTCCCTCAGAGAAATCTGGAGTCTAGCCTCAAATGATGAACTTCTACCAACTTCATACCTGGCACAATAGTCTTAGCATCTTTGACTCTTTTATTAGTACCCACTACTTTAAAAAGTCAATGTCTGTTTGCCACATGACAAAACCTGTTCTCTGTAGAGATTAAAGGAGACCATCAGATCCACTAGAACAGGAGTTATATGTGACTTGAGCCACTATGTGGGTACCAGGAATTGAACCCTAGTCTTCGGCAAGAGCACCTAGTACTCTTAACCTCTAACCCATCTCCCCAGTTCCAGGGTCCACTACATTTAAAGACTATAAGAATGGTGCCATGTATTTCCTGTTTCTTATAGTGGTGTTCAACAAGCACACCATGAGTTAGTGCTTTCATCATGTACTTGTTAGTATTTGGCAACTTAAGACAAATTAGAGACACCTGGGAAGCAAGAAGCTTGATAGACAGATTGGCTCCATCAGATTGGCCTGCAGACATGCATGTGGGTGCTTTATTAATTACTAACTGATAGGAAAGCATCCAGCCCTGAACATGAGATTGCAAGCAAGACAATAAATAACATGCCTTCATGGACTCTGCTTCAGTTCCTGCTATGAGGTTCCTACTTAAGTCCTGACCCTGACATCTCTCAAAGACGGACCATGACCAAGACATAGAAGTCAAATAAACCCATTTCTCCCCAAGTTGGTTTGGTATTTATTACAGCAACATAAAGCAAACTAGGACACATAGTGATGGGTTCTTTCTAAACCAATGTCATGTTCCAACACCCCTCATGTTTAGTGCCCTCCAAATCTGCTCTTCAAATTCTCTGTACTCCTTCTCCTCTACTGGTTCTGCAGCTCTGGGGCACAGGCCCCCAGTATTCCACAAATAAGAATATACTGTAAGCTGACTCTGGATAATTTCTTATGCCCGTAAGGCATTTCCAGTGTTTCCTTGAGGAGAATTTTATGAGAGAGACCTCTGCACTGTCCAAACAAAAGATTGGAATCCTAGGCTTCAAAAACAAAGTACAGGCTGGTTCTACAGGTTCTGAACTGACAGTGGTCTGAAAATTCAAGATTTTCAAGTACATTAAGTCAGATATTTCCATCTCATGCCTCAGAGTCAAGCAATTTTGTCATCAAGATGCTAAGTCTTTACAACAGTAGGGCAGAACACTCTCTGGGAATAATTCTGTTCATTGAATGAGTCCCATGCTTTATCCTCAGTGATCTAGCTGCTGAGATGAAAGTCTTTAGATATGCAATGGTTGTAAAGACCACCACACTTCAGAAGACATCATAAATTCCTTCTCATTTTCATTTTTTCTTCTAATAACACCCAGAAAAAAAAACAGATTACTTTACACTCCTTACATTAATTTCTTCAAGCATCTGATTTCAAAATATTATTGTCCAAATATGGGTTTAAATAGATGCTTTCATACTAAAATGACCATATAACTAAGGTCATTTCACTTGTCTTCAGTACAAACACCCCTGAAAAACTGTATTGAAACATTTCTATGATTTCTACTAGGAAACCTCACATATTAGAGGTACAGAATGATGAAGAAGCAACTCTGTGGAAAAAGAAAAAACTGCAGATCACACACACACATGCACACACACACACACACACACACACACACACACACACACACAAAACTTGTTTCCAAAAACAATTTATCTACCCAAAATAATGTATGCAGAATTTTAAAACATAAGTTTGGACCCTTGAATTCATCAGATCAAAGACAAGTGTGATGGGTTTGTTTCACCCATACTCCAGTTCTACTCATGTATGTATCTTTAGTTCATAGGTACAAAGTGTTAGAACTTACTTAAAGTAATTATACTCTTTTTGTCTTGTTTTTCAAGACAGGGTTTCTTTGTGTGGCCTTAGTTGTCCTGGAACTAGCTTGGTAAATCAGGCTGGCCTAGAACTTACAGAGAAATCTTACAGAGGCTTGCTTCTGCCTCCCATGTGCTGGGATTAATGGTGTGTGCCAGCACCATCTGAATTAAATTAACCCTACTCTTGAATTAATCTATAGACACATCTTCTAAACTGGAACATGTATAATATCAGTACTAGAGGTGATTCATTAATCTCACGAGCAGATGAAAATTAATTTGTGGAATAATTATACTTTGATCTTATTACAAACTTAAAAAGTTAAGTACAGGATGTTAAGAATATTATTAATGTAAGTTAGAGAGAATGAAAGTAATTTCAAGTCCAGGTTTAAATTCTATATTTAATAACATCAGCATAGAAAATTGTCTTAGACTAAATTTGCATGCTATTTTGGCAAAGATTTTCAACTCTTTCTCAGTTATCTCACTAAAAAAAATGCTTTGTGAGATGATGAATAATTTATACATAACTATGGAGAGTTAAATTCTTTAAAACTCAGGTTTTAAACAAAGGTTTATTTATTTGGGGATAAACTCACAGAAAGGGTAGCAATCTGTAGTCCTCTGTGTATGCTGGAAACTGGAACTGAATCCAGCAACTAAGAGGTCTGCATACACTTTTAGTCTGCATTTATATATGAAACCACACTCAAAATGGACTGGTATCTTACAGGGTATTGGCTGAAGAAGTTCCCACAGAACTAGACCACAACTCAAACATCAGCCATGCATCTCAACTTTGTGTTTTATTGTGTTCCACTGAAACATGACCACTTAATTTAGCAATACACTCTGACTGACTATCCCCTGCATGAAAAGAGTATTCAAAGATTCAACATACTCTGCAATTTCACTCATGCATTAAAGTCCCCTTGCAGCTGGTTCTACAAATCTACCAATCTAAGATTGCCTTATATTAGCATGTCGGTTTGTAGGACTTTTTGTCTTATTTTTTTAAATTTTTTATTATTATTTAATTAATAATATGATAATCCAAGTTCCCACTCCCTCCCATCCTCCTCTGATTCCTCCTCCTTCCTACCACCTATCCCCCTAACCTCCTCAGAGAGGGTAAGTCTTCCCATGGGTAGTCAACAAGTCTAGCACAACACTTTGAGGCAGGGCCAATTCCCCCAGCTCCCACTATTCCTAGGTTGAGCAAGGTTTCCCTCCAAAGAAAATGGGCTCCAAAAGGTCAGTTCAAGCATTCGGAATAAATTCTGATCCCAGTGCCAGTGTCCCTCAGACTGTCTCAGCCATATTCAGAGGGTCTAGCTTGGTCTTATGCTGGTTCCTCGCTGTCAGACTAGAGTCAGTGAGCTCCCATTTTTGAACTGTAGATGCTGACTGAAACCATTAGTACCTTGATTGACAAATTATGGATTTTGATTACTTTTTAGCTGAGTGAATTTAATTCTAAACTCAGTTGGTTTGATGACAAAAATGAGGTGACTCGATGTACTTCAAATCAAGACAGGGTTAACACATAAAATTTACAACCAGAGCGTCATCTCTTCTTCTGTTAAACATTTCCTTGTGGCTTGCTTTTAGGGTTGGTCTTACCTCCCATACTTCCTGCCCCTTTTGGAAGAACAGATTAGTGATTTATCCAGAAATATGAGGTTGATCTTTAGAGACTAACACAAAGTTTGGGGAATATATAAGACAAATAATGTGTGTTTAATTTTAATGAAAATCTATAATTATGGGATTATTAAAACCATCTTACACTTTAAAAAACAAAAATAAAGCTCAGAAATCATATATAATGTGACAGAACAAAATATGCAATAATCTGTCAGTACATGGTGATGTTTCTGACTTCTTGGATACTTCTCTCACAGACCACAACAGAATTCTCTACAATTACAACATCAGTAAGAAAATGTCTGGCTTCTTCTTTGGCTTGTTTTCTTGTACATTGTAGAAAGAACTAGTCCTTTGGTTGGTTGGGTAGTTTTCTAAATAAATCTTGGCCATTGAATCTGAATTTTCTGGACTCAGCTGCTCACTGGGTAGCACATTACCTGCACATTCATCCTGATCATCCTGACTTTCAGAGCAGCCAGATGAGAAAAGAACATAATGGTTAATGGTGTTAATCTGGACAAATATGAAGTCAAGTTCTGGCACTATCACTCTGGAGTGCGTAACTAACCTGGGTCTAACTACTTAATGTCTCTCCATGAGGTTGTGCACGTAAAACTCTCAACTGGGCATGTGAAGTGATGTAAAACGAGTGTTCAGTAAAGACGAGTATAGTGGGGCTACTGTTTTGTAATTACCACCCATCGTTATTATGTTCTTCCAGTGTACCCTCCTAATCCTGTGTTCTGAACTCATGTCAAATAGGGAGAAGGGCAAATAAAAGTTAGGTAAGCAACATTAAAAACCGAAGACCAGAAACAATAGTTCTTTCTTTTCTTCATAATTCTCACTAAAACTGCTGTCAAGTGAAGAACACACATAGGAATGGAAGGTGGATTAGTGATTAAAAAAGTAGGGAAACAAAATCACGCTCCAACTCTTTCCTTTGTATGTGAAACAGAAAAAGAACAAATGACTAACAAACGTAAATGCACAAGTTACTTAAAACCAGATTGATGAATGGAACAGTGAGCCAGAATTTACTGATGAAATGCAGAAATATCTCCTTCTGATTAATTTTTAATATTTACATGAGAATAATTTTAACCACAGAGCCAGAGGCACTTTGCACTCTATGGTTGTTAGGTAGACCAGACCAAAATTCATTTTCAGAAATCAAGCATACATTTGCTTATTGACTATGGATAAAACTCAGACTATGCTTTTCAGAGTGCTCACCTTGGTCCTCATCTTCTATAAAGCTGATGCCTACTTAACTAATGAATGGTGTGTCCAAAACAAACAAACAAAAGACTGATAAAAGATTCTGAACAAAGGTCAGTTCACCTGTGTCCTTATATCAGTATTTTGTGACCTGAGGTAGATTGCAGGCTATCTCTGGCCTCATTTCTTACCCATTAAACAAGAATTCTTTTTTTTTAAATTTATTTATTTATTAAAGATTTCTGTCTCTTCCCCGCCACCGCCTCCCATTTCCCTCCCCCTCCCCGAATAAAGTCCCCCTCCCTCCTCCGCCAGAAGAGCAATCAGGGTTTCCTGCCCTGTGGGAAGTCCAAGGAACCCCCACCTCCATCCAGGTCTAGTAAGGTGAGCATCCAAACTGCCTAGGCTCCCACAAAGCCAGTACGTGCAGTAGGATCAGAAACCCATTGCCATTTTTCTTGAGTTCTCAGTAGTCCTCATTGTCAGCTATGTTCAGCGAGTCCGGTTTTATCCCAGGCTTTTTCTGACCCACATTGGAGCACCGGAAAGAAATCTCAAGGTCCAAAGCAGGAGTAGGAGAGAGAGCACGAGCAAGGAACTCAGGACGGCAAGGGGTACACCCACACACTGAGACAATGGGGATGTTCTATTGGGAATTCTATTGGAAGAATTCTAATAGTATCATTTATGGGATTTTGTAGTTAACAAATCACTCTCCCATATAGTATCCCATTTCATATATTAGCATATTTCTATCCCAGCTCCTTAGGTTGCTGTGGGAGATAAACATATTAAAAGTTATAAAAGCTTTTGTGAAGTTAGAGGCCAGAAAAACTCATGCAGCAATAATGTTTTGACAATATAATTAGAAAATACTACACAGAAGAACTATGTTCCCAATGCTTAATGGGAGTGTTCTTAAACCATTAACACAGACCTTTGCTAAATATTTATGATCACTTAATTTGCTCTGATGAATTCATCATCAAGCCAGCCAGCCAGCCAGTCAGTTTTCTGTAACACAGAGGTCAGAGCTTTTAATGGAGAAGATCCCTGTTAGCTACCCTCTCCAAGGCAGTCTCTGGCGCATTCCGAACAATAATAATGTGCCACTTTATTCCTAGGAAGCCATGCAGTGTGAAATTGCTTTGATTTTACTGTTCCCCACTGGTATAGTGAATGGGAATTCTTTGCCAATGATTCATAAAACACTATGCCACACACATATAGGACTTACTCTGAGATTAACTGTGATGTATGTAGTCATTAAAACCGCTTGGTGCTTTCCAATTCTTACCTTCTCTCTTTAGGTTTGTGATTTAAAAAATATTTACATAATGAGAAGCAGATAATTGTAGGCAGTTTAAAACATGCAGCGAAAATACAGCTTGAGAAGACCTAGACTTGGAAAGGAAGCAGTCTACTTTATCTTATTCATAAAAACTTACTAATCTAAAAATCAATTATTATTATTATTATTATTAGTAAACATGGCAGCAGTATTAAGCAGTCAATGCCATTTGGGGTCAGTTACTAATGCATTACAGACTTGCTCTCTGTTATTGCCATTTTTTATATTTTAAAATCACTTTTGTGTTTTATGTTTTTATGCATATGAGAAAATGATTATACATATAAGCACAACTATGTTCATAAATGTGCTTGCATGTTTCTGTGTACAGATGTGTATATTTGTATATGAAGGATAGGAGACAGAAATGTAATCCTTTATCCATGCTAATCCCTCATTCTTCAAACCAATAAAAACACCAGCACATCAAACAGGAGTTTGTCAGAATCCTGGTTTTGATTTATTATAACTCCTCATGTCTGAGGTAAATAGAAATTGTCTCTCCCAAAAAAGTCATACATTCATAGAACTCAGGTATCAATTTTGAAAATTCATTGAAAAGATTCAAAATCAAAATGCTGAGGAAATAACACATTCCCGTTTTTATTCTAGGATTATTCTTGTTTAAGCAAATTAAATTATGATATATAAAGTAATGGAGTAAAAATGTAGTATGCTTAAAAACACAATACTATTAAGTTTTAGAATATTCATAAAGTGCTGCCATTTGTTTGGATGAGTATAGTGTAAGGTGGGCACACAAAAACAGCTTTTGATCTCAGTTATATGTGGAATCTAAAGTAGTCAAGCTTGTAGAAACAGTGTGGGATTGTGCTACACAGAGACTAGGTGCGGATAGGGGAAAGAGAACATTGGTTCAAAGGTAAAAGCAATACAAAAAAATCAAACAAACAAAAACAAAAGCTTCGGCAAGAAGATTAAGTCTAACATTTATTTAATAATAAGATATTGTCTGTTTCAAAATCATGGAAAGGTGATTGTTAAGTGCCCTAATCACAAAAAATAAGTCCAGTAATAGATAATATTATTTTGCCTGAGCTGTTCATGCACAATGTATAACTGTAAATGACATCCCATGGTAGCTCCAAAATGTACACACATATATGACAATTAAAAGTAAAATAAAATGTTTATATCTCATTTCAATTATTCAGGACAAATTGGACCCTGAATCCATAAAGAATCGGTGAGCCTTAGAATGAAAGGGGTTCTCTCTACAACAAGAAGAGAAATCAAGAAAGCTGCAGAGTGCAGTGCATTTTCAATGCCAGGATAACTAGAAGGGACAGGGGAGTGCTTTGATTGTGCTTTTCAGAAAGCTTCATTCTTGCAGACATTAGGTGTGAGAGTTGAAGAGAAAGCGTAGAACTGTTGAAGACCAAAACTGTTTGGAGTTGCTGGTGCGTGGCAGGAGAGGAAGTTGGTGAATGAATCCTAGATACTAAACTCCACACAAGTTGAGATCCTAAATTTTACAAGGGTATTCTGGGAAATTATGTGACTTTACTAGTGTTTATCAGACTGTATTTGGGTGAGGAAAACGATACCAAGGAATAACTGACATGGGTTGTGATTCTCCTAGAAGGGGTGAGATAGAAGGGAGCTGAGGCAAGGATGCTAAGGGTGATAATAGATTCAACGTCCAAGGATGAAAGACATTGGCACTTAAGTTTTCTTGAAGTGGATAAAGATGAATGGTCTGAATATAGTTGAGAACTTGTCCACTATCTGTTTACCAACCAGTCTTTACACATCAGCTTATACATCGTCAACAACAATTTCGTTTGTCATAATATTACTTTCATCTCTTTGTAAAGTTGGGGCTCTCAGAGAGAAAGGGATGGATACCAAATACAATACAACTAGAACTCAGTAGAATCAGGGTTCAACCAAGATGACTACTTGAGTTTAGGAAACCCAGAAGGCAAATGAAATTAATGTGCCTTGATGAAAGTAATCAGTAAAAATTTTTCCCCTATAAATGTCTATCTCCATAGAACATGCACACACTTTTGAAGATGTAAAGAATTCAAATGATAAAAATTCATAGATCAAGATAAAGGACATTGGCTATTGTCAGACAGTAATACTTAACAGCTGTGCAAGTCCTTAGTGAAACCAAATAAGCTTTATAAATGTTATCTCAATAATCAAAAAACATTGTATGAAGTAGGTAGTTGGTCATTTGTGTTTTCTTGGTTTCCAGAGTTAAGGGATATGGAGAGTTTTCTAACTACTGGGTTTTGCCCTTAGTTTTTGTTTGTGAAAACCAATGAAAGCTCAAACAGGTGACAACTATTTATAGCAAGCTTATATTTTATATATGATGAACATTCTAAAAAGGTAGGCCCAAAGTTAATAATGTCGCTTTCACTATTTTATTATTGAAGCTATCAGGACTTGTCCAATGTTGAAATTATTTTTACTTTACTTTTGGAGAAAAAAAGATCTGATCTCTTCTTATAAGTCAGCCAAGCTGATACTGAAAAATAGTACAACATCTCTTTCATGTGTGATTTGAGTCCCTTTGAATCTCTTACTTTATAGTGGTCACAAGTAGACTCTTGAAGATCTTCTTTCTAAAACGCCTGAGACACGCTTGTTTCTCTCTGGACACCACCTTTTTTTTTTCATGATAATACTGATACACAGAAGTAAAGAAATAGGGAAAAGGCAGATTTAGAAATGCTTGTCTATGGAATAAGATATAAGAAGTTTATAAGATGTAAACTGGGGAAGAAAGAATTATAATGACAACCAAGAAAACAGGGACATTTGAAGCACAATTAATAAAAACCTAAGAGAGAGAAACTGGGGTTCAATGTGAAGGTCAGAAAAGCAAAGCATCCAGGCACTGGCTCTTACCTCTACCTCAGTCCAATATAGCGATCCTGCCTCCAGGAATCTCAGAATAAGACTTTGCCTGAAAATTGTTTCCTCCTGTTTTATAATCCTATCTAGAACTGGGATTAAATGTGTGCACCACTAGGATTAAAGGCATGTAGCGCCTGGTTTCTATGGCAACCAAAGTGGCTACTGGGATTAAAGGTGTGTATTACCACTGCCTGGTGTAAGGCTGACCAGTGGGGCTGTTTTACTTCTGATGTTCAGACAAGCTCTATTTATTAAAATACAAGTGAAATGCCACTACAAACATTTGTTCTCCTTTCCACCACAGATTTTGGATTTAGCTAAATTGCTAATACAGGCAGATTATTTTAAGCTTTTCTATTCCTGACTAATAAGAAATTTTGATGTGTACAACCTCTGATTGAGGCTAAAAGAGTTTAAACAGGTATTTAAAATGAGTTTAATTTTTATTAATTTTATTGATAATATCAATTCTATTTGAAAATTCTCAATATTACTGTTTTTTGTTTTAATTAAAATTTTGGAGCTTTGAAAGAAATAATGTTGATTTATCTGAAATATCTTATAATACATATTTTATTTAGTGGAGCTAGTAAACAAATGAGAGAGCAAAATGATGCCAAATGATGATGTTAAACCTAATGAACCAGAAATGACAGTTATTAGAAATCTGTTTTCAGTAATGCCAGCTCTTGGCTTGCAACTCTGCAATTGTAGACTAAGAATACAGAATTGATTTAAATGGAAGGGCTTTAAGCTTCTGTATATCTCAGGCTTCATCTAATAGTAGTTGATTAGAAAGACAATCAGTATTAAGAGAATGCTTAGTGTAAGAAAGAAAAAAAGTAGCAAAGAAGCACTGAACAGTTTCTGTTTTTCTTTGTGGATTTTCATTGTATTAATTGTTTAATAGAAATGTTTGTTTTCTTTCTGTGTGTTTATTTGTTTGAAAATAGATTCTTCTTTCCTACAATATGTTCTGACCAGTTTGCTCTCCCTCCACTCCTCCCAGCTCTCCCCATTCTCCTATTTCCCTCTCTCCCCGAGATCCACCCCCCTCCCCGTATCCTTTATAAAAGAGCAGGCCTCCAAGAAACAACAACAAACAAAAACAAAATGCAATAAGACCAAAAGTTCTCACATCAAAGCTGGACATAGATACCCAGCCAGTCCCACAAGTTCTGTGCCACCATTGTCCTAGCATATCTTTCAGGTAGGACAGATCATAGGTCAAAGGTTCTGTGACTGGATTGGTTTCCAGTTTTCTCTTTGGGTACCCGCAGAGTAGAAAATTGTTGTGGGAATTCAATGACGGCCAATTGTAACGGGGAGGCTTGATCCAATGGGATTAGTCCTTTCTGGGGATACATGACCTGGTAAGAATTGAAGGATATGATTACATACTCTCTTTTGGACTGTGGAGAGCTCGCTGGAAGTAGTGGCTTAATGACCTTCTGCTGACCTCCCGGATCGTCTTTGGGAACCAGAGGATCAGCAGCTGAAACAGTAGCAGGGTTGCAGCCTTGTTCTCTATTGAGTGTACTTTATAATCCGTACCTGTTTAATAAACCTAACTTAAACACAGAGATCCCTCCCACGTTCCCTTCCCACACCAGAAAGACTAGAACACAGGGCTGAAGACTCCGGAGCAATCATCATCTCAACTTCTTTACATTCAATGAGATGCTGGGACCATGTCCTCGGCGATGGCACAATACTCCATCCTAGCATCAGCCTGATTTGTTTGCAGATCTTCTTGGGACCACCTCTGCCAACAACTCAAATAATGCAAACCAGTGCCACTATTGGAAGCCTTGCTCGGATATAAAAGATGGACATTTGAGACTCCATATCCTCCATTACTCGGAGTTCTCACTGGGATCAACCAGATAGATTCCAGAAAGTTTCCACACCACCCCCAAATGCCCTCCAAATCCTATAGTCTCTCTCACCACTCTCTTCCTCCACACAATTACCCCGCCCCCCCCCCCACGCCAACTTGATCCTTTCTGCTCTGCTCCCTACTGGTCCTGTTGCCAGTTCACCACAAAATCTATTCTATTCCCTCTTTGAAGAGAGATCCATGTATCCCTAATAGGGCCCTCTGAGTCTGTGGATTGCAACTTGTTACTTTACAGCTAATATTCCTTATACCTGAATACCTACCATATTTGTCTTTCTGGGTATGGGTTACATCACTCAGGATGATTTTTTTTCTAGTTGCATTCATTTGCCTACACACTTTATGGTTGCTTTTTTTTTAACAGCTGAGTGATACTCAGTTGTGTAAATCTACTTTTCCTTTGTCTATCCTTCAATTGAAAGACATCTTGGTTGTTTCCAGTTTTAGCCTATTATGAATAAAGCCACCGTGAACATAGCTGAGAAAGTGTCCATGTGGTAGGATGGAATGTCCTTTGGGTAGATGTCCAAGAGTGGTACAGCTGGGTCTTTATCAATTTCCAATTTTCTGAGGAACCAACATGTTTCCATAGTGGCTGAACAAGTTTGAATTCTTCCCAGAAATTCAAGAGTGTTCCCCTTCCTACATGTCCTGTTTCTTGTATTTTTGATCTTAGCCATTCTGACAGATGGAAAATGGAACCTTAGAGTCATTTTGATATACAATCCCATGATGGCTTAGGATGTTGAATTTCCTTAAGTGTTTTTCATCCATTTGGGAGTCTTCTATTGAGAATCATCTGTTCAGATCTGTACCCCACTTTTATTTGGATTATTTGGATTATTAATATCTTGTTTCTTGAGTTCATTATATATTTAAGTTGAATCCTTTATTGAATGTGAAGTTGGTAGAACTGTATTCCCATTCTGTAAGTTATTACTTTGCTTTGTTCCGTTAATGGTGTCCTTTGTTTTACAAAAGCTTTATAGATTATTGAGGCCCCATTTATTAACTGTTGATCTTAATGCTTGCACTATTGGTGCTCTGTTCAGGAAGTTCTCCTCTGGGCTGATGTGTTCAAGGCTATTTGCCCCCAATGTCTTCTGTCAGGTTCAGTGTATCTAGCTGTATGTTTAGGTCTTTGATCAAGTCATAATTTCAACATAAGGGTAAAATAATATAATTTACAAGAGTCCCCAACTAATAGAAAATTAAGTTGCATCTCTATAATTTTATCTGTCATCTAAACATTATATTCATTTCCAAATCTTAAAATAAATGTTCAGTGCTTGTTCAACCACATGTACTATCTGATAACAGTTTTCAGTAAGTAACTAAGCAATATATAGCAGTAGTGCAGTCTACTGAAATTAGTTGTATTTTCTTTTACAGACAGATACAAATATCTCAATCATTGAAGTGTATATCTATTTGGATGAAAGTGTCTTTTTTACTTTTTTGTTTTAGGAAAGCCACTTGTTTGTTCCTGGCTGCTCAGTCCCAAAATAATCACATAGAAACTATATTATTTGCCATACTGTTTAGCCAATAGCTTAAGCATATTTCTGGCTAACTCTTACATCTTAAACTAACCCATCTCCATTAATCTGTGTATAGCCATGAGGTTGTGGCTCTCCATGTAAAGTTCCATACCCAGTGTCTGTCTCTGGCAGGGCTACATGGCCTCTTTAAAATTTGCCTTCTATCTCTCAGCATTCAGTTTAGTTTTCCCTGCCTACCTCTATTCTGTTCTGCACAGGCCTAAAACAACTTATTTATTAACCAATGATATTCGCAGAATACAGAGGGGAATCCCACATCATTTTTTATTTTTATTTAAAGTAGGATTTTTTTTTACAATTACATTTTGATCAGTCTCCCCCCCACACACACACACACACTACTCCTGAAAGATCTACCCTATCTCCTTTTGCACCCAACTTCATGTGGTCTCTTCTTCTCACCCTGAAAACCAAAAACAAAGGTCAAAACAAATAACAAAAATCAATTAGAAAAACAAATAAATTAAACAAACTATGGGGTATATTTTTTGTTGGCCAACAATTCCTGGGCATAGACCTGCTCTGGAGTATGGTTGATATAACCAGTGACATTCCATTGGAAAAAAAGTAAAGTTTTTCTTTCCCAGAAAATATTAATTGCAGACTGCTTCTTGGGAAAGTGCTGGACTTTCTGTCCATATCCCTTCACCAGAACAGAGATTTTCTCCAGTTTGAGCTTGTGATGATCTTATTAGTGCTGCCAAAGCCTCTGAGTTCACATGTGCATCAGTCCTGTTGTGTCTTTTAGACTACCTTAACTGTCATCATAGAACCATCATCCAGTAACTGATGGAAGCAGATACAGAGATCCACAGCTAAGAACTGGACTGATCTCCTGGAGTCTAGTACTAGAGAGGGAGAGCCAATATTATGAGCAAAGGGGCCAAGACTATGATGGTGATACACACAGAGACAGCTGATCTGAGCTAGTGGGAGCTCACTGACCGCAGACTGACAGCTAGGTAACCAGCATAAGACCAAACTGGGCCCTCTAAATGTGGGCGACAGTTGTATGGCATGGACAATTTGTAGGGCCTCTAGCAGTGGAACCAGTATTTATCCCTAGTTGATGAACTGGTTTTTTAAAGCACATTCACTATGGATGTATACTTTGCTCAACCTAGATACAGGAAGGGGGATGGGGAAGGGGGAGGTAAATGGGAGGAGGGGAGTTGAAAATTTGTAATAATAATAATAATAACAATAATAATAAATAAAAAAATGAAGGCTTCCTGATGCACCAGCAAGAATGGCTCTGATTCTTTCAGGAGGTCTGGCTATGGAGCATTTAAATGGGGTATGTGAACAGAGTGCTACAACTTGATTAATGGCAATATAGACCTGCTGGATGCCTAAATATGTGGTAATTTACAAGGCTCTCAGAGGCAGTGAACATGGCTCCCCCATGTTGTACTCAGCAGAGCAATCAAGCAGAGCTGTGTTGGCATTAGCCACTTATGTTTATCATTTAAAACATACATTTCTTCTAAGAAAATAATTACAGATAATAATAAAGACAGATTCAGACAAAAAGGACCTCTAAATCGGTCACAGTGTTAGATAAATGTATGTAAACTTGGGAGAAAGAAGTAAAGGAGTATAAAAAGGAGTAAATGGTTTTTAAAAAATAAATTCTCTAAAGAGATAGAGTAAACATGTAGAAAAAGTAATTGTAGTAAAAAAAAGTAGGTCATGTGGAGATGGAATAAACACAGAGAATCTGGCTTATGTATATTATTGTGTTTTCTTTGAATTTTTTGACTATGAGTGAGCTAAATACAGAGAGAAATTTCATAATACAGACTGTAAGCTAAAGCAGCATATATATTTTATAGGTATCTTGACTTCAAAAATTGGGTCTAAGGATTTGTTGCTTTGGAAAAAAAGTTCTGCTTTTATTTCCACAGAGGATGAGAATCTGTAGAATCCTTCCAGACTAATGCAGTTTGATGGACCAAGATCACCCAAAAGGTCTCTGTAAACACCCTAAAAATTACTTCACCAAATAAACAGCAAAAAGTGATTTGGGGAGAACTATGCCAAAATTCTCAAATATTGTTTATAAATGTTTGTTTACATTTAAAGGGGGATGTACCATAGGGATGAATAATATGCATTCGTACAAATTTACAAATTGATTTATTGATACAAATTTACGATCAAGTCTGTTATATATTTATTTCTTTTCTTGATTAACGTATTGTGTTTGTGCAGCTCATTAAAAAGTGTAATGTATAATTACAAAATATAGTTTACTAGATAGTCATCTATAATAGTCAAGTTTGTAGTCATATATCTAGAAAAGATATATAGAAATATATTTTAGTTATATAGGTATTCTTCATATCATTCAAACACTACAGAATATGACATTTTGAATGTTTTAAGACCTTAGGATTTTTCATGACAATAAGACACATCGGCTCCTGGCAGCACCAATTACTTTAAGAGTATGATGGGCATTGAATAGGCTCCTCATCGAATTTGTTAGTCATTTGAGCAAGAACTGCTCTTGCTTGAACTATTTGACTGGACTTGTGGAACCCACAGAAAAATGATTGCTGAAGTTGTCTAAACAAGGTGAGACAATCCTTTGGGGCTCTTGCTTCATAAAAGAGTTTGTCAGACATTCTGCAGGACACAGAAGAAAGTGACTGACAAGCTGCCAATATAGTTGGAGCTGTCTTTGAAATTTCTTGTTTCATGAAAAAAATCTGACTCTGGGGCTGTAGGCTGAATACAGATGCTCCAAAGTTACAGAAGAACTTTGGGTTACTGTCCAGACAATAAGATGTCTCTGCCAATTCTAGAGTTTTGGAAGTTGCTTACAATGTACTTCTAATTTTACTTAGATAGTATTATATCCTCCTGAAGTCTTTGATGGTGTTGAAGAATAGATAGATATAACTGTAGTTTTCCTTAGTTATGATCAAAGATAGATACATACATTATAACTGTAATTATTGCTTGATACCTGTCTTGTTATACATAATTTTATTATGTTAAAGTTAAAACCTTCCTTTTTATTTATACAGAAAAGGGGAGGTGATGTGGGATTCCCCTCTGTATGCTGTGATTACTATTGATTAATAAAGAAACTGCATTGGGCCTATAGCAGGGCAGAACAAAGCTAGGTTGGGAAAACTAAACTGAATTCTGGGAGGAAGAAGGCAGGGTCAGGGAGAAGCCATGTAGCCCCACTTGAGACACATGCCAGGGATGGAGTTTTATCTGGTAAACCACAGCCATGTGGTAATACACAGATTAATGAAGATGGGTTAGTTTAGGATATAAGAGTTAGTCAGAAATATGCTTAAGCTATTGGATAAACAGTGCTGCAAATAATATAGTTTCTGAGTGATTATTATATAATAGGGTGAAATAAAAAACTCCAACCAACACAAATTAAAATGCTATATAAATGAGAAATTCACAAATGAGTAACAACAATGAAAATTATTTTTATCTAATTTAACTTTTGAGAAGGTGATAGAATAACTGAATTATCTGAAGCTCTAAGTGGAAGCAATGAACCCTGCATTAGCCCTACACCAGTCTTCTCTGTAGCATCCCATTGTGTGTGTGCATTTACCATTTCTTATTTATCCATTAATGTGTTCCTAGAATTTCATGTTATTTGTGTAGTTTGACTCTTTTTAATAATGCCAAGTTCCCAATTTCACTACACTTCACTTACCCTATACCAAGGACTGTAATTGATGAATGCTATGGTACTTCTATCCTAAATGCTTTCTTATATCTATAACTATAGTTGATCAGAGTTCCCTTTTGCAAATATTTTCTTTCTTTCCTTCAGCTGTCTTTTACTCTATTCTTTATTTCCTTTGATGTTTAGAAGCTACTTGACTGGTTTTGTTTTTGTTGTGTATGCTTGTACTATCACAGTAATACAGATTGCCCAGATCAAAGGTTTGAAGTTTTTCCTCTGTTTTCATCTGTACATTGTAGACATTACTCTGGATTTTGCCTTAGACATTGATCCATTTTAATAGATTATTTTTCAAAGTGTTAGATAAGATTCTAAATCATTCTTTTATCTGTGGATATACAATATTAACAGAACCATTGATTGATGCAACAACACTTTGTTCATTGTATATTTTTGTAAACATTGTCAAAGATTAGTTTTCCAAATGTGCAGGAATTTATATATGCGTTCTGACACATTCAGAAAAAAATATTCTCTGTGTTATTTTGTGGTACTGACTCTACCTCACAATGTGTTAATATACACTTGGAATCATGAGAATTAAAAGAGAAAAGGGAAAAAATCTCTACTGATATATCAAGTAATATGATGTACAAAGCAATATAAACTACTAAGAGAAAAAATATCAGTGCAATAAAATTGCCAAATAATGGGGGACAGAACACCCAACTGGGCATTCCATATCCCCAAATGAAGCTTCCAGTGAGAGGACTGGGTTACATCTAATCAAACTGTAGGCCATTGGGGTCCAATAAGAATTCCTGAACAACCCATACTGTTGCGAAGACTACAGGTTACTCTCAACAAACTGAATAGAAAACTCCATTGTTGAAGACAACATGGAGCAGTTGAGATGGTGCTACCTACCTATAGTCTTCATCCCTACTGTCTAGTGTTTCTAGTACTGGAATGTATTCTGCACACCATCAAAATAGAAAGGTAAACACCAACTATCTACAAATCCTTTGAGCTACAGTAGTGGTCTGCCTGCAATATATACTGGTTCGATCATGGTACTAAGCTTGTGGGAGTAACTAACCAAAATCTGATTTTTTTAAGGATAACTTCATGAGATCGAACCCATACTGACAATGCTTGGTTGGCAAAGAACCTGAGACTAGATAGGCCAAGGATCTAGGAGAAAACCAAAAACTATCATTCCACTAAAGGAACATATCCAAGAGCCTTAGGCTGGAGAGAAGACTTAGAGGTTAAAAAAAAACTGACTATTCTTCCAGAGATCCTGAGTTAAATTCCCAAACATGACAAAGTAGCTTATAATCAACTATAATGAGAACTGATGCCCTCTTTTGGCATTTAGGTATACATGTGGTCAGAACACAATATAAAACAAATAAACAGCAAAATAAAAATGACTTCTAACTACATTCTGCTATACTCATAGATATACTCAGTATCTTGCTAAGCCATCAGCAAAGATGCTCCTTCCTGCAGAAAATGAGAGCCCTTGGGACACTCAACCCTAAGTGGGATGTTTCCATCTTATCCCTCCCCTTGGGCTCAGAGAACTCTGTGGAACAAGAGAAAGAAATTATATAAATGTATAAGAAAGAGTTTAAGAGCCAAAAGAGATGGAGGACACCAAGAAATTATGGCCTCTAGACATGGCATGACTGATGCTCATATGAACTTATGGAGACTTTCTTTTTTATCTTACACGTCCTTTTCACATATATTATACCTTCCAATTTTGTGTTTTATGAGATTTTTATGTGTGCAAACAACTGTATCTCTGCATCTGTCTATGTTTCTCCTGATTTTTCTTTGGATATTTTTCTTCTGTTTGTTTTCTCATATTCTGATTTATTTAGTTTGTTTTACATTCCTGTACTTTATGATTTTTGAGGTGTTTGTCTTTTTTTTTAAAGGAGAGATAGACATGGTGAAGATCTGGCTAGAAGGAGAGGTCGGGAGGAACTGGCAGGAATTGGTGGAAGGGAAACAATGATCAGAATATATTGTATGAAAGATGTTTTAAAATAAAAGAAAAAATCAATCACGGTTGATGAGATAGCTTAGATTAGCAGATTGATTAGTATATTATATTATTAGATTGGTAAAGAGTTTGTCCTGAAAGCAAGGCAATCTGGATTTAATCTTCAGAACTCAGTTTAAAACTGAAGTGAAGCATTGCATATCTGTAATGCAAGCCCAGAGGAGAAAGGGACAGGAATGTTTTGGGAGCTTACTGTCCAGCTGGTCTAGCCAAATCAAAGAGCTCAATGCACATCAAAAAATCTTGTTCAAAAACTAAGGTGGGAAGCAATGGAGGCAGACATCCCCCAGTGAATCCCAGTCTCCAGAAATTTTACCACAAGAGAGTGCACTCACATTCATTTGCACACAAGCATGTACCATATGCACAGGCACACACACACACACACACACACACCAATAAAATAATTAAAATTGGAAAGCACACTGAAGCACAGCTGTTCTTGCTGACTTCTAGTTTATGCTGCCATCAACAAACGTTCCCCTCTGCTTATGTTATCTGCACTCTTTGTTGTGATTATGTATAAATTGTCCATGTGTTTCTGTAAAATTTTCCTACTATGTATCAGCCTTTATAAAAGGAGAGATCCACTTTGTAACTTGACTCCCTGCCTCTATAAAGTTTCTCCCTTCACGTGCTTAAACTCTGGGATGAGATTCTTCTTACCTAATTTGATCCTATCTCTCTGTAACTCAAGCAGAACCGGAGGTATGGTATATAATGTGAATCCAAACTTGCAGATTGTTTTGTGAGTCTTTCCTTACTGTTCAATGTCTTCTTAGCTCCATCTTCTTGCCATTTTCCTCACTGATTTCCACCCTTGCTCAGTGTTCCTCATCACCATTTCTGCTTTCTATCCACAATAGCAGCCTCTGAATTCTGCCCTCCCACCTCAATGGCATCTTATCTGCCAAGCTTTCCTCACTCCTCACCCGCTTCTCTTTTTTCATTGAAAAAAACCAACTTAATCCAATACTATCTTAGTGACAAATGTCTAAAAATAAAACCTCATTATGTTTTAAATTGTTACTAAATGTCCTCTATACTCCACCAGCATAATTTTCACTTAATTTAAGTCTAATTCCAGCCTCTCCTTAGATCAGTATGTACTAGTCTTTCAAGTAGAGCTTCCTTTATTGCCAAGAATTAATTCTGATGTGTACCTCACCAGCACCCTGTCTCCAAGGGCCAAAAAGACTTGTAACATCCCCAGACATTCTACTCTGGAGAGGTAAGAGGCATATTCAGGCATTAATTAGCTGAGGGAATTCAGCTAACTCTTTCCTGGTTCTTCAGGGAAAGACTGCCTAATAATCCTGGATTCATTTGTGCATCAAAGACTCTATTAAAACACATCATATAATTAATAAACAATGTATTTGCATGTGAATAGGAACACCATGACCCAGAAGGCAAGAACAGAGTGAATATCTTAAAGAAGGTCACTTAGCCCGTGCCAAAACAATATGACTTAAATCCAACAATGACGTGAGTCAGAGAAGGCATGACAGCCTGAAAACACAGTTTCCTGGCCAGGCTAAGTTTGTATCACACTTTCAGCAGACACTTCTAATAATATGCACTCAGAAAAAAATAGCGCATTTTCCAAATGGTTCCCCAGACACACATGCTTTGACATCAAACACGCTTTTTGAGTGTCACTCTACTAACAGACATCTAACATCTGATTTCTACAGCTTTGGATTTTCCATGTAACAGTTAGAATTAGTCAAGATGAATAAAAACAAAAAAGGAAAAGCATCATCAATTAAAAATGGAACTGAGAGCAGAACATTGAACATTTAGAAAAGCAATATATATATACATATATGTGTATGTATGTATATATATATTATGTATGTATATCATATATACATATATGATAGTGTTTTGATAGTTTCAAGATAAGTCATCATGGATAACAAAGGAATGCAGAGAGAAAAAGTTTCTGTGTACCTTCAAGTTTCATTTCCTTAACCATAAAAATTGAAATAAATAACTTCCAGAAAAGAATTCTAAATTTTATGGGGATTTTCTTCTGTCTCAGGGAAAATACAAAAAAATATCTTCTCTTTTTGTGCAAAAATTATGTAAGGTTCTCTTACATTTTGGGCTTGATTATTTCACTTGTCCAAAATGAGCATTCATGGTTGTCAATAGTATATCCCATTCCCAATAATTGGGGATTTTTAAAACTCAAAATGTTATTTAAAAAAACAATAATCTTGCAGGGCAAGTATAAATACAAGCACAGTATTATTTTGTAAGTTTCAATAAACACTTGCTAAAGGCCTTGAATAAAAACAGAACCCATCAATTTGGTAAACATAGCATCAAACTGAAGAGCTTTCTATACAGATGTCTGTTGGCTGGTTGCTGAGGGATCATAGTGTGTGAGTGTGTGTGTGTAAGTAAGCAAATAGTCCAATTAACCTTCCCTCATCCATCTCTCCAAAATGATCCTCCAATATACATTGTCATTTCTCTTGATAAATGTTCACTGGGTCACTCTCAAAAATATTCCTATATAAATTTTATTCTCAGGAAGGAAATAATTTATCATAAAGATATGTAAATGAAAGATATTTTAAGCAAGGCTTAAAATCCTACAAATACCTGAATAGTTATTATGCACCATTATTTATTGAAAGTATATCATTTAATTTGTGATTTTACTGGGGCTCGCAAGTTGGAGACTGCCTTGAGCCTCAAAAAAAATTTTTTGAGCATTTGGACAAATGGTAAAACTGGGAGATTGTAAGGGCTTTTGAAGTTGAACTAACTTAGTGCATTTTGAATTAAAAAATGGTCGTGTTCGTGCTATCTATAAGAGAAATGCTTGAGTTTGGATATGAGCTTCACCTAGAAACTCATATGTGTGTACACTTGGTCCACTGTTGGTAATGCTGCCTAGAAAGGTTATAGAAACTTTTGAATATGGAATGTAGCTGGCATACATAGTAGTACCATAGGAACAGAATTTGAGACTTTTTTATTTTAATGGTAGTTTGGATTTATTTTCTGGTGCTGTTTGTATTGTTTTTTCAAAAGGCAGTACCTAACTTAACCAATCAGCAGTATGAACGCTCCAGTTCACTCATAGGCCACAACAGGCATAACTTACACTTTTGCTAATATGCAGGATAAAACTGTTCTTTTATCATTACAAGCATCAACATTTTCTCTTGTGTGTATGTATGTGTATGTGTGGTGGCTTGACACTAATGTCAGAGTCTTCCTCCATCTCTGTTCCAACTAGACTGGCTGGCCAGGGAGCCTGCCCTTCCCCATCAGCTGTCTCTACCCCAATCATAGACACACAGTCCTATACATGGCTTTTACATGGATGCTAAGGATACAAACTTAAGTCCCATGCTTGCCCAGCAAGCACCTTACCCGCTGAGCCATCTCTCTAAAAATTTTCATGTTGACAGTGGTTGGTTCATTCAGTGGTTGCCCAAATGGTTCTTTGAGGGTTCTTAAAGGTCATAGTCATTGTTAATCACATTATGAAAGCTTTAAAAATTTTCTTTGACTTGGGAGAGAATGGATTAATTATTTCTATCAATTAAATTTTTTGATAGATGGCTTCTAGCCTCTGCTTTCATGTCCCTACAAATAGGGCCTTCAGTGCTCTACAGTACTGAGCTGGCCTCAGCTCCCTGCAGCTTTTATGCAGTCCCAATTCCGCCTTCATAAGTAGCAGACTTAATGCTATCCCTGCTTCTCAGCTAGCTTCTTGCTTCCTATACGGTGAGGCACATACTCACCACCACTCACCCACTTTAGTCTCTATACCTTTTCTTCCATGATGGACTCCATCTCTCTAAAGTGTGAGCCCAAATAAATCCTTCCACCCATAAGATGCGCCTGCTAGAAATTTTGTCACAGCCATGAGGATATTAACTAACATGAAATTCTTTATTGAATTTGGCATGTTTTCAAAATTTGGCAACAGAAACTCTAATGAAATTCATTTGCAGTAGTAATATACCATCATTTTCTACCAAATACGAATGTGTCACCTATAAATTTTACTACAAAGTACAAACTTAGTTAGATGCTGAATAACATTCCAAATTTCACTGTAAAACCAACAAGTCAAATGGATGCATGTAAGATGAAGCATTGTAATGGCTTTTTTATTCACCCCATTCTAATTTCATCTGCTTCCCAGCTGCTTAGCTCCTCCTGCCTCCCATTTTAGAATCCATTAGTAAGAAACCTATTTCTTTTCATATCTTAACAAGTCATTTTGTACTGAGAAGATCTCATAACCCACAACTAACACTCAAATGTTACCCATTTTGTAAGCATTTCTACTAAATATCCTTTAAAACACTGCTGTATTTTATCCTGTTTATTTCCATCTTGTCTACTTGGAATCAATTCTCTTAATACAATTATATAGTTGCCAAATTTCTGGAAGTTTCTAAGGACTCCACCCATTAACAGGATCATTTTTCCTGATAATGAACCTCACATATGATGTTAATTTTCACAACTATGAAAGGAGGAAATGCAATTGAACATTGAATTTATTCGCTGTTCTCTTCATGTTTACTCTTCTGAGCTTTATAATTTCCTCATAATTCTAATCTTTGCCTGGTGTTCTGACCTTTATACAAAGCTTCCCACATTCCCCTGCCCTCTATGATTCTGTGTGCTGGCGATCAGATCCTTCCCTGCCCCTTTTGATGGACACTGGGCACTCTGCCAGTTTGAACTGAAGCTGGCTGTGTTGCTTCTCCAGTAAGGTCTTCTGAAGGCCCTCTGTTAACTTATTGCTCTTCCAATCAGTCATGTTTAGATCTTTGGAAGTGGGATGTTTTTTCTTTTATCACTAATCACTTGCTGAGTCTAAATTGTGTTCAGTCCTAACTAGATGCCTCACTTCCTCATAAGCAGTCATTAACTACCATTATATTAACCTTCTCAGAGCAAAAAAATCAAGGGCATGATTCCTTCCTCCTATTATATAGAAACATAGTAAAATACTTCAGTTGAGATCCAGAGTCCTCTATGCTATAAATCAAACTTCCATTTCCAGTCCTAAGAAATGGCATTGCCCTCTATCTGTTCAATTACCCACTTCTTAAAAGTGAAAATAATTATTAAATGTGTGAAGTGCTTTGCCACATGTTGCATGTCCTAGTTATTGACGTGACCTACTCTCCATCTCAACATTAAAGTCCTTACTCTCAAATTAAACCTAATCACTAGAAAATAGTCTTAATTTATTCATTATATTATCTACTTTAATCTGCAGAGTCATATAGACATCCATTCTATAATATACCAGTAATGTATCTATTTAAAGTACAACCACTGAATGAAATAAGCAATGAACATGAATGAGGAAAAAAGAAAACTAGAAGTCAGGATTAAGAGAAGTAAGAAAATTATGTGCTATGAAATAACAAATAATTCTGATTATTTGCCAGAAAATGTAAACAAGACCTTTTTTTCTTTTTAGATCTTTTACATAGTTTACCATGATGGCTTGAACCTAGGAAGAGATTAATAAATGTTTTCTAATTGGCTTAATTGCCTTTAATTATTTAAAAAGAAATAAAACAAAAGCCTTCAAACATATATGTCTGTTCCTAGTAAACAAATTGTATCTCTTAGAAAAATCAACTTTATTTCTGAATATTAATGTTCATGAGTATGCTGAGTATTAAAATGAATAAATTATAATATGCAAGTTATATCTCAGTAAATTTTTAGAAATATAAAAAGAGTAGACTGGAGGAACCTAACGGGGCATGATGGAAACTCAGGTTTGCTTTATGAAGCCAATTCCTGCCACACAACACCTGAGATCTTTGCTTCCCCCAACAGTTAAGTGTTGTATGAAATGAAGTGGATGCTTTAGGTCCCCATGGCAACCTGTAGATAGGAACCCTGGTTGCCAAGGAAAATAGGCATGTGGTTAAAGAATTGGAACTTTAATCCCCATCCCTTACCTCCAAGGAAGAGAGCAGAGCCAATGTAAAATAATTTAATTAATTGTAGCAACATAATGAAACCTCCGTAGAAACCCAAAATGATAAACTCAGAAAGTCTTCATGTTATTTAAATGGGTGATGCTCTTACAATGGCACACACCGGCTCCACAGTGACAGAGGCTCCTGCATTTCTGTAACCTTTACTTTAGCAGTTCATTAGAATCCTTTCAAGTATCAGCCTATGCTACACTGGAAGCAAGCTGGGTATTTCCCCAGTTCCACAAGTCATTCTAATGCTAACAGAGATACTGTCGGAATACCTGATTTATAGTCAGTTAACCAGAAGTACTCAATGTTTGCATATGAATTGGGGGACAGTTCTGTGGGACTTAGTCTTTCCCCTGTGGGATCTGAATTTAAATCTGGATAGACAATGTTATATCTGAACCATCACTTCACGTGATGTTGGAAAGCTGACTAGTATGGAAAAGAGTCCATGGAACTACAGTCTTAGAAGGTTTACACGTTGAGTGTCAGTAGTAAGGGACAAAGCATTTCTTTCCCCCTGATATATGTGCGTGTGGGCATGTACTGTACCTTTTCATGCTGAAGTACATGATTATCTGTTCTTCCAAGAAACATATTCAGGGTCTAATGTTCATGGGAATGTATATGCTGTCAGATTCTTTCAAGATGCAATGGATCTATCTACTTATTAAAAAAAAATAAAAAACAATAGCCAGTTGAGCAGGCCATGGTAGCACGTGCCTTTTATCTCAGCACTCTGGAAGCAATGGCAGTTGGCTATTTGGGAGTTTCAGCCCAGCCTAGTTTTCAGAGAGAGCTCCAGGACAGCCAGGGCTGTTTCACAGAAAAATCCTGTCTTCAAAAGCCAAAATAAATAAATAAATAAATAATAAAAATAAATGATAGCCAGTCAAGATGCAAGTTAAGTTAAACACAGCTTGGGCAAAGTGCTATTTCCTTAGTCAAGCATTCTATAACTCCTCATCAACTTCTCCAACTCCATCTCCGCTCTTCTTTGAACAGCCCCCTGCTCTGGGGCAAGATCAGTCTGTCTTTCCCTGCTGCGTCTTTCCAGTTCATCCAGAAGTTTAGAATAAGAGCAAAGTGTGTTTTATTCATGTAGAAAATAAGTGTACAGTTTTAGTGACATATGTCCAGTCGGACAGCAAACAAGCATCCTGCCATGGGCGAGAAAGGGTAGGTTTTTCAGTAGGTGAAGGCTGGTGACAGGAAGGCAGCAAAGTGAAGTAACTTATTTGAACAACTTTCATTCACCCCGTTGCACAACTTGTTTTGAACGAATTGGTATCAGCCCTGGGACGCTGTTTATACATTAAGCTATATGTGATTGGCTCCTAGGGTTCTTTCGTAATCTTTTCAGTGAGGAATGCCTTACTGAGGCAGTCACATGCCGGTAGAAGGTCTGTGGTTGCAAACAGATAAAAAAAAATCTGTAATCTTGCTAACATTGTTTTTCCAGTCACCATATATACCAGGAGGTTAAAGATTGAAGGGCCTTTATTTGTAAAGCAAACTGTAGCCTGTCAAACGTGATCCTTGAGGTTCACAGGTGAACTCTTCTCTCTCTGTTAAACTCCAACCATCTTCAATTTTTGTCTGCACCTTCAGCAGAAACCAATGTTTTCTACCTTCACTGCTTAAATGAAACAAGCAAAAATATGCTTCCTCAAATTTTCATTTAATTGTTTAGGTCAGTGGGACAATTTTTCTTCAAAGCTTTCTTGACTTTCTTGCTTCCATTCACCCTCCCACCGTAATGTTGTTCCTGCATCAGTCAGGCAACCAGTAGCAAATCATACCTTTGGGGGATCAGCTTCAGTCATTATGACAAAATGGCTTAGATAAATTCATTTTTAAAAGAATAAAAGTTCATTTTAATTCATAAATCAGAGGAGCCACCATGGTCGCATAGTACTCGTGATGCCTTTGGACATTTTGCAAGGTACTACATAAAACGATAGGAATACGTAGTAAGAAAAACTAATCTCTACAAAGTCATTACCAGGAGGCAAAAAAAAAAAAAGAGAGATACAGAGGGGGCATGGTTCCAGTATCATTCTCAAAAGTGCCACCACTGCCCTCACTTCTTTCCACTAGTCCCCATTTCCTGAAGGTTCTGCAGTTCCCAATAATACCACAGAGAGATGTCCAAGATTTTAACATGTGGGCTTATGAGAATACTAACCCAAACCATATCATTTTTCTTTGTCCATGCTGAATGAGCATTTTTCTATTTGTATAGTCTGCTGGAAAGTTTGAAATCAGCTCAGCATAAGCTAAAGTCATTTGAAAAGAGGGAACCTCAATTAAGAATAAGCCTCCATCAGATTGGGCTGTAGGAAAGCCTTTCAGAGCACTTTCATAATTATTGATTGTTGGGAGAGATCCCAGTCCACTGTGAATGTGGCCATCCCTAGGCTGGTGGTTCTAGGCTTTATAAGAAAGCAGGCTAAGCAAGCCACGCTAAAGCAAGCCATGCTAAAGCAATCCAGTAAGAAGCACCCCTCCAGGCCTCTATATCAGCTCCTGTCCCAATAGTGGGCATTTCTACCCCTGGGCTAGTGGTATTGGGCTGTATCAAGCAGCAAGTTGAGCCCGTCACAGAGACCAACCAGTAAGTAGTGTTTCTTCATTGTCTCAGTTTCAGTTTCTAACTCCAGGTTCCTGCCCTCAGTTCCTTTCCCGTCTTCCCTTTTTGATGGATTGTTGCTTTTGACTATAGTCTTTTATTATTATTATTAATTTATTTGTTTATTAAAGATTTCTGCCTCCTCCCTGCCACCGCCTCCCATTTACCTCCCCCTCCCCCGATCAAGTCCCTCTCCCTCATCAGCTTGAAGAGCAATCAGGGTTCCCTGCCCTGTGGGAAGTCCAAGGACCACCCACCTCCATCCAGGTCTAGTAAGGTGAGCATCCAAACTGCCTAGGCTCCCACAAAGTCAGTACTTGCAGTAGGATCAAAACCCAGTGCCATTGTTCTTGACTATAGTCCTTATCATAGCAATAGAAAACATACAAATGAATAAAAAGTGAACTAAGATAGTAGGCTCTGTGGGATCCTGTCTCAAAAACACAAACACAGACAAAATCAACCGATCACCCAAACAAAAACAAAAACACATGTCATTTGCAACTGCATACATGTTAGTTAAAATATGTCAGACACAGACATTAAAACCCTTCATAAATTCAGGAATAATTAATCCAAAAATGTCACACTCAGGAGTAGAAAGTTAATATGGGCCAGTTAGTAGGATAGAGATTGGGAAGATGTTTACCAAAAGACTGGAAATGGTAAAGAGAATAGATTTTGTATGTTCAAACCACAAAGCAACCACATGGGGGGGCTTTGACTTGTAAATTCTGTGATTA
>NC_022012.1:54918499-54924859 GCF_000317375.1 Microtus ochrogaster | reverse complement strand
AATTGCGGTATTATATTCAATAGTTTATAATATTTTCATATTATAATGCAGGCAATGGAGAAAACTGTCCATTTGTGCCTATAGTTTAGTGTAGAAATAGAGAAAATCAGATGTTCCATATATCTGGAAGGAGAAGTAGCTGGAGTCCCTGACTAAAATAGAACAAGGTGCCTGGCATTCAATCCTTTTCTCGCTCTACACTCTTCCTGTGGATAGTTCTATTGAAATACTAACTATCTGAACATTCCTTGCTAGCCAATATTTCTCTAATAAATTCAAGATCCGCGTCCCCCTGACTGTGTGATGTAAATCTCAAACTTAATACGTGCCAAAGTACACCTGTATTCCCACCCTCAGCTTTGTCCCTCTTTGGGGCTCAGTGGTTCAAGCTCACTAGCTAACAAACACCTTCGTGCCTTCTTTCTTCAAGTTAATCAGCAAATGGTGTCTGTGTTTTGTCTCCTCTACTGAACTGTCCTAGGTCAAGCCATCCTCACATGTAGACACTTTCCCTTGCCTCTGAACTCACTGTTGGTTTTTGTTTCTTTCTCTCAATTCTCTGCCATATGTGTCTCATACAATAGCTAGATGGGTAAAGTGACCCTCACTCCCATCAACTCTAAAGCATCTTGTGTGTCCTGTAAGTGCTCTATCATCTTGACCTACCTATTCTTCCTGGCCTTTTTCAGTTCTTCAAATTCATCTAGATCGTCCATAGCCTGATTATTCCACGGGATGTTCTTTCTGCTCAGAATGATCTTTCTTGACCTCTTCCATGGCTGAATCTGCTGGGTTTGACTTTCGGTATTAAATGAGACATATATTTGCAGGTTCTGCCAACCACTCTTTGCTTTGTCTTCCAGTACATTTTGTAGATTTCCAATTGGGTTAAATTGTTAAATAGTTAAATAGACCTCTTTATATAATTCACAAGTCCCATATACGACTACGAAATAATTTATTTCAACAATTCCCTAAATATAAATCTCTAACTTGGACCTTATTTTGCAAAGTCGTGATGATTGTGAGAACTTGGGAGAAGAGATGTCTGTTAATAGTGAAGCTTTCAAATGAGCCTGATGCCAGGACTTTACCATAGCTGCAAAACACAAGCTTCTATTGCACTCATAGGTTGAGGGCTGCATTTTCACAGGGACCTGCTTGCCCTTGGTTTCCAGCAGGCGCTAGAACTGAGCTGTGGCCACCAAGGCTAATTGATTTTAACAGTTGAACAGAATGTGAAAATTCTAAAATTTCTACAAATATCAATATGACTTTCCAAAGGCTCTAGCCTACATTCCAGAGGATATCTGTTCTAAATATTAAATGAAATTATCTGTTCTTAGCATTAAAACTTAGCACACAAATATCTTTTCAAAACATTTTAGAATAATTTCATCTTTCAAAAAAATTTTCCCCAATCAATATTTGGCTACCTTTGAAGAATCTGGCAATTTTGCATTATTTGATCATGATGAGGTTAGGCCTACTCACTGTCCTTCTGCTTTTGAAACTAAATCTCAAGAATATTATTTCCTTCATTCCGAAAAAACATCTGGCTAATTATGTTCTCCTTCTCAATTGGGTTAAAAATTGGTATAGTCATATAACAAGACAATCATATTACTAAATGCAGGCAATTCTAAGTGTAAAGTAAGTGGAACAATAAAGTAAGATGTCTGAAATGTAAACCTAACCAAAGACTCAGAGACATGCAGTCAAGGCACACACTGTGATATCTGGTGGGGCTATTTGTTTCTCTGAATGTTCTAATATTATTCTATGGCAATAAAACACTCAAAGGGGTGATAACACATTGGTTCTATAAAAAATTCATAGCTGAAACAGCCAACAGCTGTGACTGATTACTAATGCAAAATTCCTCCTATATAGTGGATAAACAAAAGATACTGACCTTCAAAACAATGGAAGCTGAGATATTTATTAAGATTATATACATATTTTAGACACAAAAATTACTGTACTGATGAGTGATGGAATATGTATAGAACTTAGAGAATTTCCTGCTAATTTTTAAAATTGAACTATGATTCTATTAGATGACAGTTAAGTCCTTATAATTAGGATTAACTAGTTTGTTCCTGTGAATGACTCTCTGAGATATTTTGTTAGAGATTTGAATGATCAAAAAAGAGTAAGAAAGAAAATAAACAGAAAGCATTCCAGGATATAATTTGCAAGAATATTCCCGTAAAAAATAAAAGTACACCAAATTATATAATTGTAGAGGTAGCAGGTAGAATTCCTCACTTCCATAGCTTATCATTTATAAACCATGTATTGTACACCCTCTCAAGCCAAGGCTAGATTTTGTATACCAAGTGAACATATTATGTTGTGCTCACAGAAAGCTTAAAGATTGATGGGTAAAGAGATAATCCCATGGAGATCCATAAAAACAAATGATGCTATTAAGGACATGTGATTGCCAAGTGATTAGAAGTCACCCTATACTGGAAATAGTTCATACAGAGAATAGTGAAAGATTGCTCAGACTTAATGAAAGCTAAATACCTAGATGAAAAAGAAAAGCATTGGATGTCTGAACTAGCCTTCAAACGAGGTGACAGTCTTCTTTCTTTCTATGAGAGTCTCTTTAGTATGGTCATAATTACATTATTAACCTGGTATTCATGGGTAATGTCATTACTTAGAGAGGAGCCAAAATCTTACAACTGATAAGGAAGATAGTCTTTTCTTGCATAATTTTTCTCATGTGACTTTTAGCCCAACACCTAGAGGTCAATCCTCTGAGCATAGCACCACTCAAAGGCATTTAACTCTGTTTCAAGAATGACAGTCACAAGCTCCTCCAAGAATTTAAACTGTAACACTGTAATGCTACATCCTCTTGTTTTTAAGATGTGAATGACCGTGTTCCCTCTTCTGGGTGTTCTCTGCACGCCTCAATCCCTGTTTCTCTGGGAGTTAGTGGAGGAAAACGGTACGGCTCTTTTCCTTTTCTTTAGTACATCTGTCTCTTCAGATGCTGATGAATGGCTCTACTACTGGAAAATTTCAGACTCCTTGGAAAAACAGCAAATGACATAAATCCAGAATATATTAGTAGGTAGGAGATTTACACTCTCCTTCCTTTACTTTGGCATATTTGGGTAAAACATCGAGACACTGTAAAGTCTAAGAAAATGGAAACCTTAGTTTGAAATAACTATCTCTCTCTTCAGAATCCAGTCCTGTTTTCTTCCAGTGACTTTCCAACAGCCACAGAAAGGAGCAGCCTCCAGTCTCTGAACTTGGAAATGATACCACACTATGAGCACACTTATGCACTTCTTTTTCTTTAGCATGTGTTTCAGTGGATTGAGCCATAGGATCAAACAAGATTTTATTCTTGCTGTCCCAGGTGTACTTGTATAAATTGGGCAGCAGGGACACAGACACACATATAGACATTTAGACAGCTGTGCAAATGCAGAGCAATGAATAATTCATAACATTTCAAAGGGTTAGTAAATATGGGTGTTGTGGGGAAAATAAAATTAAGAGGGGACTGGAAAGCCTTTGGACCAGTAGAGATGGAAGTGTCTTGGAGATCATCAAGGTCAGTGGCCTCCTTGGATTCAGAAAGGAAATTGCAACAAAAGCCAACAGAGGAAAAAGAATCCATCGTGCATCTGCCTATTGGTAGAAGAAGTCAGAATACCCTTTATAAAGGGCTGACTTTCTTCAGTGCCCTAAGTATAAAGATTAGACTCTCTTTTTCAAAACCATTACACAAACAACAACCTCATATGATGACTAAGAGAAAGAAGAAATGTAGAGGAGTTGGAGAAAATGCTTAGTTGTTATGAAAACTTACTGCTCTTCAAGAAGAGCCAAGTTCAGTTTCCACCACCCACAAGAGACAGTTCACAATTCTATTTCCAAGCAATCTGATGTCTTCTGGTTTTCACAGGGACCTTCATATACCTGATGCATGTAGATACATATGGGTACATATACATACATAAAGTAAAACATACATATTAAGATGTTTAAAGTGATATCGCCAAGAATCCATCCATTTTTCCACTTCCAAGCAGCTTGCCAAATCAGGAGGGCAACTGAATGATTTATCGACCAGAATGCTAGATAAAAAATATCTCCCTCCCATGTGTACTGGGAATTTGGGCAAACTACTGTTATATCAAGACAACCTGCTTCCTGCAGAGACACCAAGTCATATATTCCTTCAAGTGCTGGTCATCTAAGACTAAGGCAAACAGAGCTAATGACACCACTTCTTTTTAGTCTAACCTTGAAAACCTTCTCTCTGTAGCAATGAGGCACAGAAAAATCACCACTGGATAAAGGGCAACTGTTCTAGTGTGCTGCCACAAAATCTTTACTGTGGATGTGAGTGCTACTCCAACTCTTGGTCTGCTTTCCTGTCCCAGTGATTTGGGAAATTTCCCATCTAATTCTCTAACTCTCTGCTCTGCTCAGATGCCACTGGACATTTAGCCTTGTCAGTTAGTTCATCTCCCACATTATCCTCATCTAACCAGTCTTGTTTAAAAAAATAGGCCTTATATTAGTCTTTATTTCTCTCTCTAGGTAACCTACCTCTTCTGCCACAGTTAGATCTACTAACTTGTGAATGAACATTTTTATCTAAATGTATTCAATGAAAATAAAAACTGCTAAATTATTCTGTCAGTTTGAAAAAGTTTTTTTTTTTATTTTTATTTTTCGAAACAGAGTCTCTCTGTAGCTTTGGAGCCTGTCCTGGAATTAGCTCTTGTAGACCAAGCTGGTCTCAAACTCAAACAGATCCACCTGCCTTTGCCTTCCGAGTTCTGGGATTAAAGGCATGTGCCACTGCTGCCCTGCTTGAAAACTTTTTTATGTACTCCTTTAAACACAGTATTTCTTAGAATCAAACATTAAGTAAATCTTTTACTTTCATCCTAACTGTCCTGGGTATTTGTTTGTTAGATTTTTGTAGTTGTTATTGTTGTTTTTCTCAAATACAGAGAAAACAGCCTCTAGGGAGGATTTCAAGATTTCTTTATGGTCAGTGTTTCTCAGCAAGCATTTCTCACTTCCTGAATAAGGGTTGGTAATACACTGTATTTCTGTTACCAACACTATTTTTCTTTATGTGTAGGCATGATTATGATGCATATGTATGTGTGAGGGAAAGAGAAAAAGAAAGGCAGAGAGAGAGAGAGAGAGAGAGAGAGAGAGAGAGAGAGAGAGAGAGAGATCTCCAGACATCAGTTTATACCTTCTATTATGTTTGGGAGGTGGGCAGGGTCTCTGTTGTTCACACTGTATCTACCAGGTGGCTAGCATACAAGGTTTCAAGACTTCTGTCTCTAGTTTTCATACTAAAGATACATGCAGTAGTGCCAGGTTTTACAGGAGCTCTAAGGATTTGAACACCCACTGTCATGCTGTACAGTGATCATTTTACCCAATAACTATCTCCCAGTCCCACCCCTTCTTTTTGAATGGTCACAACCAATTTCATATCACCAAAGATAAAGTCCATTATCCTCAATTTAAACAAGCCAAGTTCAAGAACTCAGGTACAGAGGACCACATAACCTATTTTATTCCAAACTTTGTATCTGGATGCGTGTGTTTGTGTGTGTGAAATATTTAAAATTTACATTTGCCTGACCTAAATGCAAATTGAAGTTTCAAACCAAAGCACAATTTTCTAAGTAGTAGGATAAGAAGAATTTGAAAGGAAGTGTAACAGGAAAACGTGGAACGTGGTCCCATTTTGGAAACACAGTCATTTATTTACTGCTCAAGGCTGTCATCCTCTTGAATCCTGACAACAGCATCCCTAAAATAGCCAGCAAGGAGTCTTGCAGCACAGCATGCTCTGTCAAGCTTGCTCATCCACTTCCTGACTCACAGATCATGGCTTTGTGTCATCAGTCGAAAGCATTTTCCTCTAAAAATAATTTGTGTTGATCCATGGACCTTGAGAATGAAAAGGCACAGCATATTGTTTCACAATCTATCACCCTGATTTCCCTTTTAAACATTCAAGGGGCAACTGAAGCGCTCTAATTGTCAGTGACGTCCTAATTCATCCTTCTGTATCTCAGCTTATCATTTCTCTTTGGGCATTAATAGAAAGATTATAATAGAGAATATTTCATTCTTTTATGAGGTCTTACTTGATCATATTTCTCCATAAATAGCATTGTTATATCTAAAGAATTAAATCATTAAAATTATGAACTAAAAGATTTTTCTCAGAAGTGGCCAGCTTATCATATCAAAGCTGGAAGAGTACATACTGTTATTTTTATTTAGTTTTTTTTTAATTCTGGTATATTTTTATTTTTTTATTATTTTTTTCTTTTTTTTTATTGA
>NC_022012.1:54909532-54911191 GCF_000317375.1 Microtus ochrogaster | reverse complement strand
GGACAATCCGCCCCTGGATAGCACACACTCACCCGTCCTGATGGGATTCCTCAGCAACTAACTTTATTTAGTTTTTTGAAAAACACTCAATCTACTTTTTTTTCTATTTTGATGAGAAGCTAAAAATATTTATCTGCCTTATCCCATTCCATGATCTGTGAACTACAGGGCATTTGTCGTCTCTCCCAGTAGAAAGTGTGCAGAACAAATAAAACAGTGGGAAAAAATTGAAAAAAGAACTTAAACAAAAAACAAAGAAGGGTAAAGCTTGGGTTAACTATAATAAGTAAATGAATATCTTACCATAGGTTTTTTTTTATTTTTTTACTTTTAAATTTTATTTTATTCATGTTAAATTTTCTAGATATACAAAGATATATTTCAGATAGATAGGGATTCTTCAAATCTTTCAAAGACTACAGAATATGGCATTTAAAATATTTTAGAACTTAGGATTTTTCATGACAATGAGATACATCTGTTCCTGGCAGCACCAATTACCTCAAGAGGAAGATGGGCATTGAACAGGCTAATTATGGAGTTTGCTAGCCATCTAAGCAAGAAAGTGCTCCTGCCTGGACTGCTTGACATGCAAGACCCACAGAGAAATGATTGCTGAACTTGCCTAAAGATGAAATAATCCTTCAAGATTCCTGTTTCATGAAAGAGTCTGCCAGACATTTTGCAGGACACAGACGAAAGTGACTGACAAACTGCCAGTATAGGTGGAACTGTCTTTGAAACTCCCAGCTTCATGGAAAAGTCTGCTAAATATATGGGCCTGTAGGGTGTAGATGAATGGCCTAGGGTACAGAAAACCTTTGGGTGACTGTTCAGGCACCTAAATGTCTCTAGACAATTCTAGAGTTTTGGAAGTTGCTTACAATGCACTTCCTATTTACCTAGGTAATTTTATATCCTTCTGGAGCCTTTGATGAAGTTGAAGAGTAGATAGTAATAATATAACTTTCCTTAGTTATGATTGTAACTGTAATTCTTACTTGATACCTGTTTTGATATATGTAATCTTATTATGTTACAGTTAAAACCTTTTTTATTTAAACAGAAAAAGGGAGGTGATGTGGGATTCCCCTCTGTATGCTGTGATTAGCATTAATGAGTAAAGAAACTGCTTTGGACCTCTAGCAGGGCAGAATTAGCTAGCTCTCCATTTTCTGTAAACATTCTCCTGAGTTCCTATGATAAGTAGATATTTCCATTCTAGTATGCTAGCTGCCATGAGCTAATATTGTGGCTCAGTGGTGAGAGTATTGAATGTTCTAAGAATGTATGTACCTGTGCAGGAGAGCACCTGCCTGCACAGGACTCTGCTACCAATATAACCTAAACCAGTCTTTGTCCATGCTGCAATTTATAATAAAATAGTCCCACACTAGCCCTGAATGGAGTATAATAAAGGTTTATTTAATAGGAGGTGAACTCACAGAAAGGGTAGCGATTCACAGTCCTCTGCATACACTGGGAACTGGAACCAAATCCAGCATCCAACAGGGCTATGCATACTTTACATCTTCACTTACAGTACATGAGACCACACCCAAAGTGTGTAGAAATAGGAGCGGCGGGCTGCGTCCCGGCACCCGGCCGCCCACATGGCTAGCTCTACCCGAAATAATTACACGGACACTGTGTTCATTT
>NC_022012.1:54885530-54906502 GCF_000317375.1 Microtus ochrogaster | reverse complement strand
CACCCACCTATGTTCTAAGCTATGAGCCCAAGCAGTTTGTTTATTACTTAACCAATGAAATCAACAGATTGATATATGACACTCCCACATCAAAAGTGGGTTGGTATCTTAAAGACTATTGGTTAAAGAAGTTCCCACAGCCTGTCTGATTTATTATAATGTTTTACTTACAGAATTATTTCTCCTCAAACTTCACAGTCAAGAAACACTGCCTTCCTTTCTTTAGTTATTATTGTTAAATCATTAATTAGCATTCTATTAGCTTATTTTCATTTTATTCTGGAAATATTTGCATATCTCTGATTTTCTTTGAGTTCCAAATATTACCAATTGCTTGGGTATATAAGTTTAAAACCTGACTCTGCCTTTCTTAGATTAATAGGAATTATCACTTTTAAATATTAAAAAACTTCTATGTTTTCTTATGTGTACAATCTCTCAAAACTAAAAAATATCAGAATTACTGAATTGGCTTTTCAATTAATCATATCAAACTTTTTTCTCAAATTCCTATTCTTGGCTTTATAAGTTTATCTATTTTATATTTAATAACAGATCATCAATTTAGTGTATTTTACTTTCTATTGCTTTTCAACTTAGTTTTTTTTTTCTTGTAAAGGTGCTTATTGTAAAAAAAGCTTCTTGGTTCTGATTGTTGTCTTTTAAGGTGCTTTTTGTTTGTTTGTTCATTTTTACTTCTATTTTAAGGTAATTATTATACATCTCAACCTCTCTGTGAAAATGATCAATGTATGTTTTTATTTTTAACTTGTTTAGATTTTTTTTGACTTTTTATCTGTTCTTTGAGAATTTTGTTCAGTGTGTTTTGATAGTATTTGTACTCCATCCCGATTCCTCTCAGATCCATTCTTCTTCTTTATCCACCCAACCTCGTGTCTTCTTTTTTTATTATCAAACCTATTAAGTACAGTATTAAATTTGTCAAATGCTGTGCATATACTCTTGAATGTGTGACCTTCACTGAAACATGGCAAATCTACCAAGAACCTTATCTATAAAAAAAGCTCCCTATCCCCGAAACTATCAATTGCCAATATCTTCTTATATATGGGTGGGACTTCGTGCCTACTTCCTCCCTCTATGCTGAGATTTTGTCTGGCTTGAGTTTAGGCAGCTCTTTTGTGTGCTATCACAACTACATATGCTTCCTTGTGGTCATCTACTGTCTCTGACTCTTATAGTTTTTCCTCTTCCTCTTTCACAGTGATCTCTGAGTCTTGGCAGGACGAATTCAGAGATGTCCTGTTTAAGTCTAAGCATTCTGTGGTCTCTTAATCTTTGCACTTTGACCTGTTCCAGAGTCTCTGAAGATTCTGTTCAAGTCCAGTAAAGAAGATACAGAGACCACTGTATCAGTCCTTCCAGTGGAGGGGAAATGCTGGGTTTGACTCTGCACATAGGATGGACAAGACAAGTGCAGCCAAGGAACAGGGTAGTAGTTAAGGAATGGAAAATTACTCAGAGGAGGAGGAGTAAGGCAAGAAGATAAATGGTTTCTGGCTAAACCAACCTCACAGGACTCTTGCTTTAAATCTCTGTGGGTGATTGTATAACTCATGAAGGGAACCAGAAAGTAGGACCCTTAATAGATGTCCATATTTGTCAGACATGAAGGCTCTAGTTCAACTGCTTACTACACTTTGGATTTTACAAGGAAAGACACAGGTGGGTACATAAGAAGGTTTTTAGTGGTAACTAAAGTATTTTCAAGCAATTAATCTTTGTCAGAAAATAAACAAATTTGCCTACTAGTAGGAATCATTTCAGATGTATGGTTAGGGAGAAAGCGGGTATACTGCTCAAAGGTCAAAACAACACTACTAGTATGGAAATTGATGTAGTTTTTCTACTTGCTTTTCTCCTAATTTGAGGTTTATTTATTTTTTTACTGCTGCTGTATATGTCTAAAGCCCAGACATTCCTGAAAGAAAGAAAGATGTGCTCTCTCAAGTGATGATGTCACACTGAGAACACTAGCCCATCTTGTGTCCTCTACTTAATAACTTTACAAGGAGGTTCTCTGGCTTGAACAAGGGACTAAATGTCACTGCTGTCATTCACAAAGGGGAGGTTCTGGGGAGCCACACTGGTCCTGTTAGATCACAGACCAAGTAATGATTCTGATTCTGTTTCACCCTTTCCTTTTTCTCTGAAACTGGAGTCTTTCCCAGAAAAGCTATAAAGTCTTCTTTGAACATAACAAGCCATTCCTTGGTCCCTCTAATATGGATTATCTATTAGCAAAGTTTTGTTCTCAATTAATAATTCAAAATTTAAATTTCACTTCTATTGCCATTTGCCATTGCAGTGGAGCAGTTTTCTTACAAAGGACATGAACCTACTTGATATGCGCCTTGGGTTCATAGCTAGTGTTTCGATTATTTAACTCTTCACTTGGATTGTGGACCTGCAAAGCATCTGTTATCTACTGTATATTTAAATATTTATTTAAATGATTTACCCTACTCTAGAGACCCTCAAATGTCTAATTATTAATCGTTATAAATGAAACACTTAGAAAAGATAGATTCACAGAGATTGTCTTCTGTAAGCTGTAGTAATTTCCAAACACATGATCAACTAGCAAAAAGAAAACCAAGTGGGACAACAACCTCAGATTTTTCTAATGAAAAAGGCAATTTATATCGATCAGATAATATGAATTTTGTAGATCATAAACAATCTGTTTAACCAAATAAATTAAATTAAGCTTCAACTGAATGCTGCAACTAACACTATCCATGACAGCTTTTGAATGTGAGATACAGAGAAGTTTCAGTGTGTTGAGGTGAGCCAAGACATACTTAGTACCAAAACTGAAGAAAAGATGCCATTTTTAATATCTCATTTTTTTATTTTGTCCACTTCAGGGCTTGATACTATTTTTAATTTTTTAAATCTTGAGTGAACATGTTAAAATGGCTAGTTTATGCTCATCACAATTAGGGTACTGTGAACGGTTAATGCCCAACTTATTCATTTGTTCTGAAAAGAATAAAAAACAACCACCCTCCCAAAAAAAAAACCCCTTGTTTTCAAATAGATGACAGTATTCCTTGTTGCCTTGTTCTTTCCCCCAAAAAGAGAACTAGAAAGTCAAGAGTGTGAAGAGAATTCAGACTAAAGTACTATGGTGATTTTCTTACCTTTGTACAAGGACATATAGCTATTGTATACTTGGCCATTAAAATAATACTTACTAAATTATTAATCAATGGTGGTATCAAATTGCAGTTATTACATATAGTCATTCTAACTCTCAGAGAACTAAGTTATGTTAACATTGACATACTTATTAATTTATATGTTTTCTTTCACTATTCTGTGGTATTCCTAAAGGCAAGAATCTTGTATTATTTACTTCTAATTATCAGTGTCTAGTAGAGCTCAAGCACTGTTAGATGGTCAGTATTTCTATGTGAATTCAAATTAAATGTACTGGCTTCAAAAAAAAACAATCTAATGAAGAAATTTAGGTAACTCCCTGATTCCATAGGCTGCTAAGCATGGTATTTTTTGGGAAAAGTGTTTAGAAATATTAATTTTACAAAACCTGCCATTTTTGGAAGACAAACTCCATGAAAAACACAGCCCAACAATGGAGTCTTCTATAGTCATATGTTGCCTTATGGATCTGGTTCAGTGCTTTATAATTATGAAAGTTGAATTTGTCTTTTCTTGAAATTTTCACCCAGGCCTTTCTGTCTTTGACTCAATACTTCTGCATGGGGTTACATGGCATCTCTGAGGCCCATCACCCACCACTGGGTAAAGTTACTTTCCATCTCCACAGTCAAACTTTCCATCTAAGCCAAGGTCCCAACCACTACATATGTTCAGTTAGCACCATCTTAACTCAGAGTCCAGACAAAAAAGTGACTAGGCGAGTTCCAGGTCACTGTCATCCAGATCGTGATGTACGCACTACTGGCCTTGGCCCTGATCCTAGTATTTAAACAGCAAAACACACAAAGATGTTACCTGAGCTTGCCATTTTGCACATGTGCAAACATACTCCCAGCCTGTTTTCTCTCTTCTCTTGAACAAAAGTAAAAATTCCCCAAAAAGTAAAATTCCTCAATCAGTACTTACAGATCAATTACTGGACAAATTGTCCTTTAGTAATAAATAAGTATGTGTTGTATTCTGCTGTGGATCAAGTGCATTGCTCGCTTTGGATGAGCCTTTCACTTAAACTAATCTGCTTTTGTGTTTTAAGCACCTGTTTCCCCAGAGGAAGGGAAACGAACTGTGTGCATTTTCTTTTTCTAGATTATAGGCACAATAGATTGGCTTTCAAATAGTTTGGGAGATTTTTTCTTGTCCATTGAAACTGGAGTTAAAAGTGACTTTTGCTTTGGCATGACAGTCGAACTAAGCAAAAGAATCTTTTCCATCTCCAGCTGGAATCGTAAAACCTGATGAAACTAAATCCTAAAGAAGAGAATGCCCTTCACTGGGGAGAAGAGGCACAGCTTCTTTCATTTCTGCAACAAGTGGAAGAAGGAGGAATCTGACACCAAAACAAATAAACTAGCCAAAACTTCAGGAACATTCCAATAGACATGAGCAGACTGACAGAAGAAATTATAGGTTCAGGAAAACCCAGCCAAACAGACTTGCTCACTCTTCAACATCACTGTTTCTTAAGTCTCCACATGTGATACAATATATGCTTGAAGTATAGTTCAAAGTGACCGTTCTGAGACATGGAAAGAAGTGAAATCTCTGTATGTCATTCCACCCTTCATTGGACGTGGTGTGGCTACACTCTCAAAGCTAAAGTCAAAGTAGAATAGACAGAACCCCTAGAAAGCAAAATGTCAGAAGTTTCCCAGAGAAACTATCTGAGCTATACTAGAGAATAGAGTTGCTATCACTTTAAAACTCATGACTGTGATATAAAACACAAAGATACCTTTGGAATCACGTTATGTTGCAAATGTTAGAATTATCAGAGAGACAGTACAAGACAGTTGCAATAAAATGTGATGTAATCTAGTAGAAAAGTTGCAGCAGGTATGGGGAGTAATTTTGACAAGTGCCAACTTTGATGAAAAACCAAAAGCAAATAATAGAAATGTAAAATATATTACCAAAAATGAAGACTTCATTATTTAGCCTTAAAGGTACATACAAGATCAGATCAGTTCACTGCTACTAAGATATTAGAACAAATCAAAACTGTAGCCTAAAGGTGGAAAGAAGGGAGAGAGAGGAATGGGAACAGAGATCAATTGGTAGCGCTTGCCTAGAATGCAAGAAACCTTGATTTCAATTCCTAGCACTTTGTAAAACTGGGTCTGGTACAATCCCAACACAGGGAAGATGTAGGCAGGAAGATCCAGAAGCTCAAATTCATCTTCATATATAAAGTAAGTTCATGGCCAGTGTGGACTGATGTATCTTAGAACAGAGAGAGAAGAGAGAAGGTAAAGGTGTGAGAGATAGAGTTAGTACCTGTAGGTCAGTAGCAAACAGCGTACACATAATAGTAACTGTGGAGTAAAAGAAAAGAGAAAAAATAATGTACTTTAAAAAATAATATATCAAAAGTTTCCCAAATTTATAAAAGGCAATAGTCCAAGAGATCCTAGAGGATCAGTGAAAACAGGACAGAATAAATAGAAAGACAAGTCAGTATTGAATATTTCATATATAAAACACTGAAAACCAAAGGTAAAGTACAGATCTTAAAAGCACTCTGAAAGGGTTGTGGAAGGGAAGAGCACTTGACCAGCAAGCTTCAGGTTCTGGATTCAGTCTTCAGTATCACAAATGTTCCAATGAAATTAAACAGTCTGTTTAAAGATGTCTAACAAGTACAGCTGTCTCCTCATGGAAGAAAAAAATTTAAGAAAAGCAAAGAAAATTGAATCTCCAGTGCACTAAAAGAAAAAATTAATATAATGCCCTGTATTCAGCAAAAGAATATCTTTAGTAGTGAACAGCACCTGATTTTGAAAAAGAAATGATGAGTATTAGATATAAAATCTTAAAAAACGGGGGAAATAGCCGGGTTGTGGTGCACATCTTTAATCCTAGCACTTGGGAGACAGAGACAGGCAGATCTCTGTGAGTTTGACAGAGTGGTCTACAAAGCAAGTTCTGTGATACCCAGGATTATTTCACAGAAAGACCCTGTCTTGAAGAAACCAATAAATCAATCAATAAAAAATAAAATTGGAGGAAATATAACACACCTCTCTAAAACTGTTTTATTCTGTGTCTGGTTATCTTTAAGAATCTCACTGTATAAAGCAAGAGTAACAACATATCTGAGAGTTATAATATATATGCAAATTAAATGCGGCTTACAACACAAAGTAATATTGTCATAAAATTTGTAAAAAATTATTAACAATTATATGCAATTATTTAAAAAGAGTGTGATATATTAATTATTTTCCAATTTACAGTAGTCACACACATATGCATGAAGGAAAATAAATAGAGGAGATAAAACAAAACACTTAAATGGGTAAATAAAATGCTACCCAATCGAACCAAAAAAAGGAAAGGCAGAATGAAGAAAATTTTAAAACTGAATAAATAGAATAAGGCACTTGTACATATTTAGATCACAGGATACCAATAAGCACAGTAAATATAAATGATCTAAGTGAGAAATCATATGTAGAGTGTTGGCCTGTCATACTGGTTAAAAACGAAACAAGGCCCAGTGAATACTAGTGATATGAAGTACTTGAGAAACAGAGATTGTGGGCTGAAAACAGCAGAATTTGAAAGGACACATTTACAAACACCAAGTACAATAAATCTTTTGATGGGTCAAAAAAGAATGTTTTAAGACAAATGAAAAGCTAAGTGAATATAAAGATAAACAGGTGTCTGGGGAATAATAAAAGAATTAACCCATTAAAGAGGAAAGGCATGACAATCCTGAACAGACATGCATTTAAATATTTGAGTCCTGCTCATATACCTGAGCTAGCTACTCTATGCATTATTATAAATATTAAAACTTTGCAATTAAATGTATTATTTATAGTAAGTCTTGCATAGGCCAATCATATAAAGTCTCAAATATAATAAGGAAATTAAAGTCATAGACAATTGTATAAAGTTGAAATAAGAAATCACAAATTAGGTAGGTTTAAAAAATTCCAAACTATTTGAAAAGAAAGTCAGTAGAAATAAAGAAAGTATGTTAGCTAAAAGGATAATGCTTTAATAGAAAAACAAAATGTCATTAGTCTGTAAGAGTAGTGTCTAAAGAAAGAATTATAGCTTTAGATATAATCATAAAAGAAAAGTGAAAGGAGGGTGGTTTGCTGGTGAGAAAAGCATCTATTCACAATTCTATGGGAAAAAAAACAATTATACTCTAAAGCAGTAAAAGAATGAGAATTATAGAAAGCTCCAAATCCATAGAAAAGCAGAAAAAGTATGACTAGCCTGTGAACTTTAATTGGTGTATTTAAAGAACTAGACTCCTAAAAATAGGGTAATAGAAGCTCAATTTAACACTGAACATATGTTCATGTTAGAAACACAGGTGGATTATCTACACTCTGGCTTCATCTTAATACATTTATGCACAGATATTGGAAAAATGCAAATGACAGAGGAAATGAAAAACCAACGATTGCTTTTTGAAAAGCATAATAAACTGACTAACCTCAATATTTAATAAAATGAAAGATAACAAAAATTGCTACATTTCTGTAAATCTTTCATTTTAGTAGAATATTTTTGTTACTCTAAAAAATAAATAAAAATAAAAGATAGCGAACTTAATAAGGAAGTAATGGGTCAATGGAAGAGAGTAATAATTACCAAGCTAAGTATATGTATGCTCAATTGTTTGTGTTTTTTTTTCAGCCAATGTGAAACAAACAGAATGGGGAGGGAAAAAAACTATCATTTTAATCAGTGGTACTGTAACAGCTAAGTTTTGTGGGGAAAGAAAATAAACATTCTCTTCACATTCCGCCTTAAAAATTCAAAGTGGTTCATGTTGGAAATCAACATAGAACCACTACAAACAAGAAAAATCTGTTTAAAACAAACCATGACTTCTACTTCTGTCCAACATGAACTAAGAGAGACTAGATTTACTCTCATCACTGAACCAAAAGCCACAGAAGACACGTGAGAGAATAGTTTTGAAGACACTGAAAATTCAAAAAGAACAGCGATCAGTGCCTTGAGGGAAGGTAGGACTCCCCTCAGACCATACAGAGCCCCCTCAGCAAGAGGACTTCACAAGGCAGAGCTCAGAGTACAGACTTCAGAGGGTGCAGGAACTGGAGGATGGTACTTAAGGAGAGTACTACAAAACATCATGTTATGCTGCAAGTTTTCTCTCTTGCTTTCCTAAAGGTAATTAGCTCAACCTATTAACTTGTTCCTCTTCTAGACATCTTACACAGGCTCAAAACTGGCAGGCTGAAATGGTCAGTGTGGTAAATTGGTGTTAAACCTTCCTGATTCCAGTGACTAAACACATGGACATCAGAAACAGTCATGGTAGCTACGCTTCCCCTGTGGATGGCTGTTTTCCTATATCACAGTTTAGTTCCTTTACTGTTTCCAATTCAAGCACAAAGACAGAGAAGTTACTTGGTGCCTACAGCTGTTCTGTTTCATGCTCAAACTGACAGCTGAGTTTCAGCAGTGGATGAAATCACTTTTGCTGCCAAAAATGAAGAAGGTCCGCAGAGATCTTTACTACTTGGGCTGGAAACTTTATAAGGCATGTGACATATATCCACCCACCATTTTCAAGCTACTTGTAAATTAAACAATGTCACATCTGTTTGGAGTTAAAATTGTTCTTTCCATGGCTTTTCCATTTCATCTTCATGTTCCCTATTCTTATAAATAATGTATATGTAACACAATAAATTGCAATTAAATTGAGATAATTCTAGCCATACCATTGTTTCTTTTATATAAAAAAATGTGCCCTCCCTATATCATCCCAGATAATATGTGAAAAGCACTTACTCTATATGACATGGGAAATGACTGTGTCTTATAAAATCTTACTCACACAATTCATGCTTTCAACAATATTTAGTGACTTTGCATCAAGCAGATATTTTTATTACATGGTGGAGAACAGAGAACATTATGGCCATTCTTCTCAAATATATCCCATTATTTTAAAATGTAATGGCAAGAGATTTGCAAACAAAGATATTGGAAAACAAAGTAGGCAAGAAGATAAAGTAAAGTGTAACATAAAATTTGGAAAAAGCAGGCCAGAGTACAGCCACAGAGATACACAAAGCTAGCAGAGGTGGCCTTAGAGACTTAAAAAAGGAACCACATGTTCAAGAAGAGACTACTCTCTAGTTGGGTTGGACCCATAAATGGGACATCAGTGGCGACATCAAAACCTCAGTGAGAATGTAGTCTAAAGGATGTTTACTGTTTGTGCCAAACTATAAATATTTCTCTGAAGTTTGTACATATTTTCTGCTCGCAGAGTGGAGCTTCCAAAAGCTCTTGATGCTTACGTCTAGAATGACTAAGAGAACTTTTTTTCTTATTTTTTTCTTTTCTGTAGGCTCTGTCTACAACTTCACAGGATCAATGTGTGCTTGTCTGAGTACTTAAGGACCGCAGCTAGTTTCACCTGTGTGAACCTGGGGAATTAAGATTATCCTTTGCTGTGCTTCAGTTCTCTTCCTCTAAACCTTTATGTGATAAACTTAATCTCTAGGGCAACAAGGTAAGGAAGTGAGTTCTTCTGGAAGCTATTGAGTCCATGAAAGAGATCTGCCTTCAGAATGGGCTAGGATCAGTCACAGAGCAGAATAGAGCTGGTTTTCTCATACCTTGGCATTCTGTCTTGGGGGTCCTGAGCTTGATGTGATCCTCTCAGAATTTGATTTTTCAGCCTTTAAAATTTTATACCTCATACATTCAATTTCTTTATTCATTGTCCAGTCCATGTAGTCTTTTAGAACAGCACACCAAAGACTTGGTCTCTCTTGACAAGGAAAGCATCAAGTTTTCTCCTTATAGCTAAGAGCACTTTAGCACAATATGATGGTCTGTGCCATGGGCAGCAAGCCTGCAGCCTGCCAATCATTTTGATGTTGTCAGTCTCTTTTTGTTCTTTGCTGTCTCAAGTCCTCACCCTTACTTGAGACACATCAGGTCAGCAGATGTTCCATATTGAAAATGTTCTTCTGAACCAGAGTTAATTATTTTTATTTAGTCAATATTGTTTCTTAAACTTACCTGTATAGATAGCATTTGTCATTTATCAGTTGGTTGGGTTTTTTTATCCTAAAAATTTCCCAGAGTCAAAAATTATTCTAATTTTTTATCCCATCACATCCTAATGTCTCTGTTGAAAACCACTCTCATGTTGAGAAGGCTGCTATGCACATCCTTGTTCTGTCTATATGATCTTTACTATGGCATTGCTGATAATGCTGGAATTAAGAGCTATGAGTATTGCAAATGTGACAAAATGGAGCAATCTGACAAGCATGAGCATGTCCATGACTTGCTGGTGAGTCTGAGTGTCAGACAGGTACATTTCAGGCATTCTTCTTATAAGCCATAGTTGAAAGATGATTTGACTGAGACACAAACTGTAGACAACTACTTTCATTGCTCCCCTTCAAAGAAATTGAATCATCTGAAGGTATAACACATTTAATGTCTTTAGTGGGTCACATCACCAATCTTCCATAAGAATAAATCTTATAAAAACTTGTATAAACCCATATTATAAAAAATTCTGCTTTCAAAGACTAAATAGAAAATGTCCTTAGAAATTTACTTCTATATGTGATATGAATCTTCTGGAGAAATTTGTTTAATTTCACATGTATTATCTTCTCCATAACATATAGACATTATCTGAGAATTTTCCAGGTTTTGATATGTCTTTGACTTAGAATTACAGTCATGGACTTTTGAGCTTTCCTTATTTCTTTTATTATGGTTTGAACAGCAATACTTTGAAAAATGACTGCATACTCATATGTATAGTATACGTAGAGAATGAGTGAGTGGAAGATTACATTGGGGCAGTTCAATTTAAGTGTTGTGGGCTTTGGCCTCTGAACACAGGGTGAGTTGTGACTTCCAAGTGGCTTCCCAAAAGCTGGAAGAAATTTAAGAGATGATGAGAAAAACTAAGCTTTTTGCAAAACAAAACTACATTTTTAAATACTAAGTCCAAAAAGGGGTATGTCATCACTTTTGCTGCGGTTTATTCACTGAAAGAAAGAGTTATTAAATCTGGTCCTCATAGCTGTGGGGATTACATAAAGGATTGTAAGTGGATTACTAGGTGTCATCTCTGAGTTGACTTACAAATCACCCTCACCAGTATTGCAAGTAAGCTCACTATTCATACAAATTGCAAATCTAATGATGGTAGGAGTTGTGATAAGTATTTATAAAAGAACAATCTGATTTCCACCAAGTGTACTGCAAATTCTTATACCAAGTTATGCTAGAAAACATGCATAATCTCCAACCACTTAGTCTGTTGCTTCTATGGAAACAATGATGTCCCCTCATTCCATCCTCAAAATTCTGCTGAGAAGGAAGGTGCCTGATCTAGTACCTGTATCAGTGAACCACTGATTGAGGAGGGGGGGTGTCAACAGAGTTACAGCCCAAAAGATCGCTTTGGTTCTAGTGTTGTGGGATTCCCCTTTGTATGTTGTGAATACGATTGGTTAATTAATAAAGAAATGTCTTGGTCTGTGATAGAGCAAAAGAGTAGAGCTAGGTGGAGAAAATTAAACTGAATGCTGGGAGAAGAAAGGGCAGAGTCAGAGAGAAACCTCACAGAAGACAAATGCCAGAACTTTAGCTGGTAAGTCACAGCCACATGGTGATATACAGATTAATAGAAATGGGTTAAATTACTATGTAAGAGTTAGCCAGTAAGAAGTTATAGGTAATGGGCCAAGCAGTGTTTTAAATAATATAGTTTCTGTGTGATTATTTGGGGGCTGAGTAGCCAGAAACAAACAAATTGTGGCCCTCTTTAACCAATTGGTGCCCAACGTGGGGCTAAATCCATGTAAAACCTGAGAGGGTTTGGAAAGGAATTCTGGACACTAAAAAACAAAGTTTAGCTGCATTTATTTTTCCTGAATGGGCTTTGCTTACTGGTGGCACACTGTGGCTCCCTTAAGAGAGGTTTTCCTGATTTAGTAGTAGCAGGGAAAAAAGCCACGGTTTTGATATGCCTGCTTTCTGGGCCATGCTGCATGTACAAACTCTGACTCTTTCTGGAGGTCCAACTATGGAACACTTGTATGCTCACTTGGGAAAGTAGCTGAGACAATGCCCACAGCTCAGCACCCCCTACCTGGGCAGGCAGAGGGATCAGGACTGATAGGAGTGGACAGGCAGGAAAGCATGGTGGATTCCTGCTGCCATACACAGAGATAATTTCAGGCCTCACCAGCATATCTAGTTAAAAGTCAAATAAAAAAGGTTTATGTGATGCATGCTCATTCTTAGAGTTAAAGTGCTAAGTGTGATTCTATCTTGACTTAAGAATTTGAGTCTAAGGATTTGTTGCTTTGGAAAAGATGTTCTTTTGTTTCCACAGAGGATGAGAACTTGTAGATTGCTTCCATACTAATATGGTTTGATTGACCAAGTCCCCCTGAAAGGTTGCCATGAACACCCCTTAAAAAATTACTTTGTCCAATAAAAAGTAGGAAGTAATTTGGAGAAACAATGCCCATTTATCCAAATATTGCTCATTAAAGTTTCTTTACATTTATAGGGGATATACTATAGAGATTTGCATTGGTATGGATCTTGGTTTATTGATACAAATTTAAAGTCAATTTTGTTTAACTATATATATGTATATTTCTGCTCTTGATTAAGGTATTTTTGTGCAGTTTATTTAAAAATGTAATGTATAACTAAGAAGTATAGGCTAATAGAGTGTCATCTATGATAGTCCAGCTTGTCGTCATGTTAGTTAGATTTTCTAGATGTACAGAGATGTATTTCAGATTAATAGGCATTCTTCAAACCTTTCAAAGACTACAGAATATGGCATTTAAAATGTTTTAAGAACTTATGACAAGGAGACAAATCTGCTCCTGGCAGCACCAATCTACTTCAAAAGGATGATGGGCATTGAAGAGGCTCCTTATGGAGTTTGTTAGCCATTTGGGAAAGAAACTGCTCTTACCTAGACTGTTTGATGAAATGGACATGCAAGATCCACAGAGAAATGACTGATGAACTTGAAGGTGAAATGGTCCTTCAGGGTTCTTACTTCATGAAAGAGTCTGTTAGACATTCTGCAGGACACAAAAGAATGTGACAGAAAAATTGCCATATAGATGGAACTGTCTTTGAAATTTCCTGCTTTATGGAAAAGTCTGCTGGATACTGCGGACCTGGATGTTGAAAGATAGATGGCCCAGTGGTACAGATGAACTTTGACAGGTAGCAAGATGTCTCTGTCAATTCTAGAGTTTTGTAAGTTGCTAATGTATTTCCTGTTTACTTAGGTAAAATTATGTCCTTCTGGAATCTTTGATGGAGTTGAAGAATTATAATTATAATTTTCCTTAGATATAATAAAATATAAAGTATATTAAATATTATAACTGTAATTCTTGCTTGATACCTGTCTTGTTATATGTAATTTTACTATGTTAAAGTTAAAACTTTCTTTTTTATTTAAACAGAAAAAAAGAGGTGATCTGGTATTCCCCTATGTATGCTGTGAATTCAATTGGTTAATTAATAAAGAACTGCCTTTTCCTAGAGTAAAGCTAGGTGGAAAAAAATTAAACTAAATACTGAGAGAAATAAGGGTAGAGTCAGAAAAGCCATGTAGCCCCACTGGAGACAGACGCCAGAACTTTAGCCAGTAACACACAGCCACATTGCAATACACAGATTGATAGAAATGGGTTAAATTAATATGAAAGAGTTAGCCAATAAGAAGCTAGAGTTAGTGAGCCAAGCAATGATTTAAATAATATAGTTTCTGTGTGATTATTTCAGGGCTGAGCAGCCAGAAACAAACTAGTTCCCTCCTTCAATATTCCAGGTCTGGTAATATTTTTTGCTGGGTGGTCTTCTTGTATTTAAGTGTAATACATTGAATTATTTCTTATGTCATGCCATGGTCCAATAAATTAGTTAAAAGTGTAAATTGTTCATGATTCAGAAATAGTATTTTTCTGTCCATATAAAGGTATATGTGAAAGTTTTATGTGAACCTGATGTGGGATTCCCTTCTGTATGCTGTGAATACTATTGGTTAGTAAAGAAGCTGCTTTCAGCTTGTGATAGAATAGAGTAGTGCTAGGTAAGGAAAACTAAACTATATGCTGGAAGGAAAAGGGTGGAGACAAGGGAGAATCTACGTAGCCCTGCCAGAGACAAATACCTGAGGGAAATTTACCTAGTAAGCCACAGCAACGTGGCAATACACAAACTAATAGAAATAGGTTAAATTAATATGTAAGAGCTAGCTGATAAAAAGTTAGAGCTAATATGTCAAACAGTGATTTAATAAATACAGTTTCTGTATGGTTATTTTGGGAGTCTGGGTAGCCGGGAACCCACAAATGGCCTTTATTACAACATGAACCACTTAAACATTTAGTGAAACTAAACTCTTACAGATATTTCGATATTAAGTTCAGACTGACCTAAATATTGAGAAACTGGTAAAGCTAACAATGTTGGCACATGCCTGTAATCTTAATACCAAAGGGGTAGAAACAGAAGAAATAGAATATTAATGTCTCAAGAAACGAGAAAGGCATAAAATTCCGTATTTTATTTGTTCCTGTAAAGAATGGTTCAGAAGGTGTAACTGGGCTTCCTTATCCACCTTGAGATTGACATGTTTCCTTGTGAAGAGGATTCATTCTTTGCATGTGTGGTAAGTTTTAATGTTGAGGTGTGAAGAATGGATTTAGAAATTTGAAAAGATCATGCAGGGAGTTTCAATACACACTTTCTCTAATGCTAACTTGCTTGTCATAGTTCCTTTGTTAAAAATGGGTAAATTCCACCAATTTTTGTTAATTTCCATTTTAGCTCCAGGATCAAGTCTAGAACACCACATTGAAACTGGGCACCTGCACTACAAGCCTTGATTATGTGATGATTTCTCAGTCTATCTTCATTTTCCATGACTTTGACACTTTTAAGGAACAATTCTTAGTACTTTGAAGAATGTCTCTCAGTTTGGGTGATGTTTGCCAAGCAATTAGACCAATATTGTGGACTTCACGGGAGAATTCCATGTCAGTTTGCTAGCTTTTTCTTATCACATATTTTTCAGTACAGAAGGTTAACAACATGCATTATTGCAGACAATATCACTTTTATCAGTTAAGAAGATGTATGGCAGCCTTTTGAAAAGTTCTTTCCCTCCTATATCGATTCAAAGTTAGCTATGAAGTCCAGACCATATTCAAGTGATGCAGGATTCATTTTATTATGCCCTTTTTACTTAGTGACAAAGTTTATTTTGTAAATTTCAACATAATGCATTGATGTATTTTCTCTAAATGTAAATCTACAGTTTTATAATAATTTCACCATAAATAAATTTTACTCTATACTACCTACCTTCTCCTTATGTATATCAAATGTAGGATAATCTAAGCACTAGAGAGAGGTAAGGAGCAGTTAATAATTATGTGTAAATATATGGAGAAAAATTGGAAGAAAAAGCTACATTAAAACTGCTAAAATTGCACTCAAGCAATTAGGAATTTATCTTCAACCCAGTGACTGTTGCTTCTGATCCTGTTATACCTGAGTGGAAAAAGTTCAAGAAATATGAATGGTTCCACAAATTTGTTCTACAGCAGAATTTTAAAAAATGTCTCCTAATTACAGTTTTATAGAGTGTGCTTTCAACCATTCCTATTTTTAATGACAGACACTGCCGTTAAAGTTCCCAACTCAAACATGCACAACTAACTGCATTTTCTTGAGCTCAAAAGCTATGTTCCCTTGAATTTCAGTTTTTTCTAACTCAGCTACATGAACTCTGACCACAGTTATGAAAGCGATCTTGTAAAAATTCTCAGTGCTGGAAAGTAGCTATTTGTTCAACAGAGCATCCACTTCCCCTGCTTTTCAAAACAGCATCTTTGCTCTCTGTCTTCGTTGTGTAATAGTTTTTGTAGTATTCTCCAGGTAACGATTTGCTAAACAATTCTGAGTTGCTGGAAATGATCTTTCTCAAACAAGAGTTTTACAGATGTGAGATGGTCTCCCCCACATGCAGCTTGAATCTGGAGGCACTTCGAGTATGAAGTAAGAGTCTTTACTTTATTGGCTCTCTGTGGGTTGTTTGGTTTCTTGGCAGGCATGTTTTGCATGTTGAATATGCCCCATGAATACTTTCTTTTTTGTTTAGTGTTTTGTAGCCTCCGGTACTAGTAGGTGACCAATAAATTAAGCAAAACAAATTAAATATCCCGTTTTTCATGCTTTGGTTATACAGCTTTAAGAGATGAGTATTTAGGGCCTAAATTTTCTACTTAATTGACTAAATTCTTAATTTTTATTTTGCTTCTTATAAACCCTCAGTAAGTTTGTGATTTCCTTTGAGGGTAGGGATTATCTTGTTTATTTACTCCCACAAGGCTCCATACAGCACTCAGAACAAAATTGAACTTCAAAGTGGGAAGAAGAAAACTTCTTTACTTTAGGTTTTACTAACTCCTAAAAATGTTGTAAAATGTTTGCCAAGAAATTAATACTATAAAATTTAATCAAGGACAGTTCAAATACCTAATGGTCAGAAGATACATAATGATAAAAAAGTGTTTTCTTATATGCCACTTTCATTATATACAAATGACTTTTATTTACCAAAGTAGCCATTTTCTAAATTTTGTGCTTTTCTAAACTCTGAATCCCACATGTATGTATGTATGTATGTATGTATTTTGCTATTCTGCCTCTTCAGCTGTCCTTTGTGATAGTTATACCAAAAAAACCAACCAAACAAGATAAATTATAATAGTTCAGATACATTCCTATCTAACCTTGAATGTTTTCCTATTGTATCCCTTTTATTTCCATCTCCTTGAGATTGGCTCTTCATCACTAGTGAACTGGTCATTTGCATTTTAAGAGCACCATTTAGACTATACTATGTACAAAATGGTGGAAAGGGGCTGGAGAAGGTATTGTCTAGGAGCCCATCTTAGTTGAGATTCAGGACGTGGAGAGAATGAGATGCAATCAGAGTTTAAGGTCCAAGATGAGAAATGGGGATGGAGAGGGAAGATGGAAAAGAGAAAAATATGCTTTAAGGCTGCTTGCATAGATGGTAAAAAATTTCATCTTGACTACTGATAAAGTGACAATGTATTACTGAACATCACACACAGTTGGAGAGGGAGAGGTAGTTGATGGAGTATGACTTGAAAGCAGGCTGGGTTTATTTCTATTTTTTGAGGTTGAAAGTCCCGTAGAATGTTTCAAAGCATGTTATTTAGCATGGATTAGGCAAGATTCTGTGTAATTATTTTGAAAAATATCCCATAGTGTCCAGTCCATCACCTTTAGTTCTTAATAACTATTTTTTAAGTAATTGACACAACAGTGATTAAGGGAATCCATGAATGGTTGTACTCAGGGCCCCAATACCAGAGACATGTTTATAGCTTTCCATATTCCATCCTCTAACTTAGATCATGGTTAGCTCCAGGAGAGCAAATCCCTTGAGGCAGCAATGGTCATATCCCATATATCTTCATCATGAAAAGAACTAAATACAACCAACCAGTATTCACCAACCAGCTTGTCACTGCCCACCTCTATTTGGTCTCTAATTTTTTGTTTATTATATTGCTCTGTTCTTCATATGACTCTCTAAGTATCTTTAATTGTATTTCAGAGACTGAAAAAATCTGCAAAGAGATGGGCTGTTCCTGGCAGAAGGAATCAAAGTAATATGAGAAAGCTAGACTTTAAGTTGGGCATGGGAGTGCTAAGGGACAGTCAAATAAAATGTGCTTTGCCATAACTGAATATAACATTGTTTTTTTTTTTATGTTTTGAAATACTTAAGAGTCCTGTGGCACCACTACTAACCAGGAACTTAAGAATTTAAGTCTTTTTCAAAAAAAAAAAAGTATAATCCTTCAGCTTCACACCCATCTATCCCTAAGCAAGAATGGGGTATATTGAACATTGCCTAGTGCTTTGACAGCTGTCAACACATAAAAACACTTTGATTTCTGCCTAGCAAATGACGGCTATCTTCTGTAAAGGCAGCCATGTGGAGAATACTGGCAAATATTTGAAGGACTTAGACAAGAAATCATCTGGCAAAAAAAAAAAATCTCACTCAGTAAATACTGGATGAATTAATAAACTTATCCAAGGGAACAAAGCTGTGTGCGTGCTAGCTCTGGCCTGATGAAGTCACTCCATTTTTTTCTGAAGTCATTCAACAATTCTGTGTTGAAGTCGTATTGCAAAGTACAGGAAACTCTTTCAATACAGTCATGCTTCCCAGACTGCAAGTTAGGTGTTGATAAATTGCCTTGCCTTCCCACAGCTAAATTTCTTCCAAGAAATAGACATGGCAGCACCTTCCTCCTTGGGTAAGAAGCAAATATGATTGTGAGTTAATAATTCAGCAATCCTGGTCCTATAGGTCATGGTAGCTGCTACTGTTTTCTCAAAGAACACTTGATGTTCCCCCAAGAAATAAAATAAAGTCACAAATCTGTAGCATTGCACTTCTATGGCAAAAATAAATAGCAGCAGGACACCCATAAATGTCATCTTGATGAAAAATGAGTGAACTTTGTGATTTTGCCTTCTCTGCTGCGGATTCATCACATGTGATTTTCTTTAGGTGTATTGAAATCCAGAGCTCTTTTCGCAGATAGTGTCAGCATCATGTGCCTGTGGTACTCAGAGGCTTTCAAGTCTGATGAGGACCTTCCCAGAGACGGTGCAAGCCGAGTAACTTCTATGTTCCAGACAATTCTGGCGAGGGCTAGAGAGATGGCTAAGCAGTTAAGACTGTACAGAGTTCTCTGAAGCGGACCTGAGTTCAGTGGCTAGCACCAGTAGCAGGGGGTTCACAACCTTCTGCAACTTCAACCCCAGGGATATCAGATAAACCTGTCCCATGCTTACTAGTGGCAATCCATAGTATTAATTATTCTTTTAAAAAGAGATTTATTCTTGAGTGTGTGCGCATGGGCAGCTAAATGTCCTTGAGACAGTCAGGCAACATGAGTCACCACTCCCTTAGGTGTCCTTTTTGTAAAGGTGGACAACAGGTGGCACTTAAACAAAAGACAGAAAAGCATGACTCACTATTCTAATTTAGACTACTTTATGAGCAGGAATTTGGAAGGGAGACAAAAACCCCTATTATTTTTTTTGGCAGCTCTTTTGCTTGTTTTTTGACTCTGCTTATCTCCAAATTGGATAAAGTAGCAGAAATAGAGGAAAGGTTTCTAGAGAGGCTTAGATAAGAGAAAAGCCTGCGAAAACATTGTACCTGAAGTAGGACAAGCAGCTTCTTTTTGTAGCATGGCAAGCTTCTTCCTGGACAGACAAGCCAGAGGAAGACACAGGCTCTTTTGTCCTGCCTTAATTTATGTCACCAAAGGTATAAAATCTAATGCACTTGTTTTGGCTCAACTTAAATATAAGTGTTATAAGAGGTTTTCAAGATATTTTTCCCATCAACCAATATTAAAACCTCCTATCTCTTCCTAGGTGATTTGATAAGTGCTTATCTTTTTTTGTTCTCCTTTTTGTCTGTTGTCTTATTTTGGTTTACAGACTTGTAGAGAACAGATTAACAAAAAGTGATGGTGACTGTAAGAAGCAAAAGTGACAGCCGGGCATCAGGCTGATGCGCAGAAAGAAAGCCTTGTTTAGGGAACAGGAGAATGAAAACCTACTTCGGGGTGGGAATTGGGGGCTGTGTGACAGCAGGAGGTAGGTGAGCATCAGTAACTCAGCACACAGGGTCCTCTGTGCTGTACCAAAAATAGAGCTTTTGATCATATTAAAATATATGCTGTATTTTACGAATATATAGGAAAGATTTCTGTTGCAGTTTCTGTAACTAGACAATCTAGAAAGAACATGGGAAGACATAAGCATAACACTTGAAGACTGAAGTGCTACCCATTAAAAATATTTTTTAAAAAAAGGAAAGTGGCTTAGTTATGCCTAGGTAGCTCTCCCTAAAGCTCTCTCTCCCAGTAGCCTGGTGGTTCCCAGACTAAAGCAGACTAAAGTTGTTTCCGTCCATCGTCCCAGATGGCTGTTGTTTCTGAACTCAGTCCAGAATTCTTCTTATCACTGCCTGAGGCTCCATAAATTAAAGTTGTGGGAGTCCTTTGCTGACCTGTTTTCAGAGGCTGTTTACAGACTGTGGAGCTGGTGAGCATTTGAACAGCAAACATGTGTGCAGAGACTCAACAGAATCTGTGAAAGAAAACTCCTCTCACTGGTTTTAAAAGTAGATCAACAAGGCTGGAGCAAAGGCTCCGAGGTTATGAACACTTGGTGTTCTTGCTGAGGACAGGGTTTTGGTTTCCAGCAACCACTTGGTTACTAACAACATCTCTACCTTCAGTTCCTAGGTATACAACTCCCCCTTCTGGCCTCTGAGGGCACCAGGCTCATATGTCCTGCACAGACTTAGATGCAGACAAAACACTCATACACATAAAATAAGAATAAATATTTCTTTAAAGAGCAACTTCAAGCCCTAAAGTAGGAATGTTAGGATCAGAAAAACAGAGATTCCCAAAATACACAGAGTGAGCAATACAAAAGACTTACAAAAACAGGCTAGTCTAAAATTTACAGAACATGGAATTTCCTTATTGAATGACTACTACAATGTAGTTTTATGGAAACTATACATTAGAAACAAAGTTCTACAAGTTTTCTTAGAAAAAGAATATCCAACAAGAAGGACACTTACCCCACCCCCCCAC
>NC_022012.1:54835552-54885430 GCF_000317375.1 Microtus ochrogaster | reverse complement strand
AGAGATCTCCCCACCCCACCCCCCAAAAAAAACACTATTAGACCGGATTCTTCTCTAGCTCTTATCACCAGTGTCTATCCCAAATCCTCCCCTACTCCTACCTCATAGGAGATGAGATGGACTCAGTGCAGGATAAACTATTTACAAAAGTAAACCATAGTTGAAATACTTATATGTATAAGTGATTTTAGTTTTTATAAGCCACAAGATAATTTCTGAAATTTGTAACTACAGTTTTAGATGATAAAAATGAAGGCCACTAAATGACTTAATGGCTACAGATGTTTGATGCTAAGTGATCAGCTGAGTTTGATCCCTGGGAACCACATGGCAGAAAAAGACAAGTGATTCGTGCAATCTGTTTTCTGACTTTCACATGCAGTGGAACACTCATACAGTGCCCTCATCCACACGCACAAGTAAGCAAACATAATTAAAAAATAATTATAGTAATTTTTGCTGTCAGGCAGAGTTCAATTTTGTGGTAGTAAGTCCTAGAATAAAATATTTTATACAATGTAAAAGTCTCTGATAAATTTAGAAATAAGCTTGTCAAATAAGGAGGAACTTGTAATCAGAATACAGAACAATTTTCTATATTGTTGTCAACTTTTACTTATAGTTTTAAAGTTCATAGGTGAAAAATTACGTGTTAAAATATGCTGTCCCTGGAAGCCTGGGAGAAATGTTCAGTGTCTAAACAGCCATCTGATAAGTCAAAAGATGACCTGATATTAAGGTTCCAGGAAGAAGGTAAAGTACAGATTTCTTTAGGCATACTGTCAGCAAAACCTTCAGGGAAGCCCGGAGGACAGAAGAAGCAAAACTGACAGCCTTGAATAGTTTAGGTTGTGAAATGGGCAAAATGTGAATTTTAGAATGTGAAAATTGTAACACTTGGTGGAAGTGTATAAATGCTCTCTCGCTTTGACTATTTAGCAGTCTGACAAGCCTTTAATGTTGGGAATAGTGAGCAATGGTGTACTGTAACTATTAAAAAGCTGGTCTTATGTGTTGTCAGGGGTTTCCATAATTCTGCTTCTGTATGTGCTCTGGAAGCTGCTCTGTTCTGTTTTTAGTTACAGCTTTACTTTGCCAGAGAAGATCAGCATTAAAAGAACACCAGACTCAACTCCAAACTCTCAAGATTAAAATGCATGCTATTTCCCCTTTAAGTATTTGACAACTATCTTATATAATTACCCAAGAGGAATTTTTATAGTATATAAGACTGAAACTTTCGAGGTTATACTATTTGAAGAAATAGAGTAAAGTTTAAAAATAGTCTCCTTTTCCCAGTTGTTACAGTTGGACATCATGGTTTTCAAGTCTTCCATCTATGATGAAGAGAGATGGAGCATCTTGCTAAATTCATGTAGAAAATAACCAGAAGGCATTTTCTCAGTTTCCTATCAATGTTTGGAGAAACTGGTGACAACTGAATCTAGCAACAAATTTTTTTTCATGGTTTTTAGTATTATTGCTTAACTTTACCTTTAATTTTGAGACCACTGTAGTCTCACTTTCTGGTATGACAAATGACACTGTGAGCTCTATTCCAAACCTCACTGGTTTCTCGCAGTGATTACTCTTTCAAAGTGTAGAATACTAAGACCAGAATATCAGCACTAATTACTCCCTTAATCATGTTTTATTTTTCTTGTGTTTATCTGCATGTATGAATTCGGTTCTATGAAGTTTTGTCTTGTGTGTTCTTCAATGCACACAACACTGTGACATTCTACGGAACTAAGGCATCAGTCTCAGGATGCACTGTAGGACACATTCTTACCACACTCGACTTCTAGTTCTTTACTACCCTTCTCTTTCTTTAACTTCCTTATTTGAATAATTGAGGGTAGTCATATTGATGGCCTCTTCATGTTACACATGCAGAGAGAGAAAGCATATCTCCTAAGTTCATGTACTATTGCTCATCTCATTGCAGTCAGAATGATGGCCAACAAGAGAGACAGCAAAAACTTAAGAAGATGCATAGAAAAGGAAATCCTCAATCACTGTTGTGGGGATTGCAAAACAGGTCTAGCCATGATAAAAAAGAAAGTACAGAGGGTTGTCAAAAAGCTAAGAAGATTTACTGTGAGATCCAGCTGTACTATTCCTGAGCATGTTCTTCAAAGGCCTCAGTAGCCTCCTACGGGATACTTGTCTGGTCATGTTCATTGCTGCTCTAGTCACAATGAGTAGGAAATGGTAGCAAACTAGTTGTGACCCAACTAATAAAATAAATAATGAAAATGTGCTACATGCACACAATGGAATTCTATTCAGAGCTAAAGGAAAATAAAATTTTCAGGTAAATGGGTAGAACTACAAACTACTATGAGTTTAGTAACCCAGACCCAGAAAGAAAAAGGCAAAATGTCCTGCCTTATTTGAGGATCTAGAGTACATTTCAAGGATACTTATAAATGGATTATGTAGAATGTTTGAGAGTGGCTTTTTATACTCATTGTAATGTCCTTTGCAACTCAAGTTATACAGAACAATGTAATTTTAAGTGTTAAATACTAAATTAAAGAAGATAATTTGAACCTCAGTCTTCACACAACTTTAGGATTGTTAACTTTTTCTTCTGTGAATGGTCTAGCATAGTTACTCAATCACCAAGATGGCTTGTTAAACCAAATTGCAGCCTCTAAATCAGCCCCTAAACCAGTTTTTGGCTAAGTAGTCTAGAAATGCACTTAGATTAATACAGTTGTATTAAAAATTCTCCATTGTTGTAGGAGGCTGCTTGTTTGTTCTAGGCTGCTCAGCCCTGAAATAACCACACAGAAACTATATTAATTAAAACTCTGCTTGGCCTATTAGCTCTAGCTTATTATCAGCTACCTCTTACATCTTAATTTAACAATATTTCCATTATTTTATATTTTACCACAGGCTCATGGCCTACCGCAAGGTTCCAGCTGGCAGCTCATGTCTTTCCCCTCTGCCGCCTACATGGCATCCCTTGACTCTGCCTTCTTTCTCTCAGCATTCAGTTTAGTTTTTCCTGCCTAACTCTGTTTGTTTAAGCCATTGGCCAAAAGCAGCTTCTTTATTAACTAATGGCAATAAAACATATTCACACCATACAGAGTGGAATCCTACATTACTCCATGAAACTGATGCTTCTGAGATCACTTTGATAAGCACCATATAAATTTATAACAAAGAGCCCATTATAATTCTCAATTCATTGTTCTCGAACACTCTATTTTCACTCATGCAGCACTTGAAGTCATGGACCTAAGAATATGAGACTATTTCTTGGACCTCTGAAGGAATCTTCCTTTAAACAGACTATGTAAATCAGATATAAAATGAGCAAATGGAAAACAGGAATAATTTATAGAAGAGAAACTATAGTCAATAAACATATGCAAATGATAGTAAAATCAATAAAGTGTAACTTAAAAGGAACTCATAACATTTTATTGGCAAATTATTTCACTATTTTGGTAACATAATACGCTGGATAGGAAACAGAGAAACTTGGAGTGTGATAGCTAGCAGCTCAGTTCCTTCCATGGTCATTGTTTATAACTTATCAAGGTTAAGTTTGCTTCATGGTTGAGCTATTACAACAGCACATCTCTTCTCCATAAACAGACAAAAAATTATTCACAAAAGTAGAGTCTAAGTGGTTTGTTACAGCTCATTGAAAAACTCAGCAAACCTAAACATCTGTCAATAAAGAGAAGATAAATTGATAGCATTCAAGCATTTTTCTTCATTCTCCCTGAGTATAGGGGTTCGCACCTCTAACCTCAGCACTCAGGAAGCCAAAAGACCACAAGTTCAGGCCACAGAATGAGACTCCATCTCGAAAGAAAAAAAAGAAATGAAAATGAATTCATTTTCCAACTATTTAGGTAGAAATGTTTAATAATGGTGTGTTAAAGTTTTTTCCACAAAACAGTATATATGTATTAGGCTGCTTAGGTTTTTTGTCTACTTGACTCAAGCTAGGGACCTCTGAGAAGAGGGAACCTCAGTTAAGAAAATGCCTCCATCAAGTTGGCCTATAGACGAGCAAATAAGGCATTTTCTTGAATAATGAATGATGTGTAAGGACCCTGCTTACCTGGGCATATAAGTCATATAAGCAAGTCATAGAGAACAAGTCAATGAGCAGCATTCCTCCATGGCTTCTGCTTTAGTTCTGGCCTCCAGGATCCTGAGAAACGTGAGTTCCTACCTAGGCTTCACCCCATCATTTACTGTGATGAGAACACATAAGACAAATAAATCCTTTCCTTTTCAAGCTGCTTTGGGTTTTGGTTTTTATCACAGCAACAATACACAAACTAGAACACACTGTCTGTCCTTTAAAATAGCATCTCAATGATTCAAATAATAGTACATAATTATTAGTCATCCACATGTTTTGTTCTATATTAAGTGAATTATGTTTGTAAATAATTATTATATTGCAGCTCCGTGCACTGAATCCTCTAAAATCATTACTGGTACTTCCAAGTATTTATTATGTATGCTAGAGATTGTTGATATTATTCAATAATAATATTAATGTATAATACTCAATAAAATATTCTTTTACTCATACCAGAAAACCCTATGAGGCAAATATTACTTTTCATGTATGCATTTCAGAGAAGCCAAGCAGGTACTCAAGAGGCTTTAGTGAGAAGCCTTACAAAGCAAGGTGAGGCTGGGAGCATGCACAGCCATGGTGTCCTTCATTAGAAAGAAGGTAAAGATATTTTCAAGAGGAGAGATCCATTGACAAGAGATTTTGCCTTGTGTCAAAAGTCAAATTCCCAATGGAGAGGCTCACGTTAGCTTCCGCTATTGACGTCTCCTAGCCTATATCTATCTATCTCTTCCGTCAGCAAAGTTCCAGGACCTAGTCCCTGGAGCCTGACCTACGTAAACTGACTTATCTCTCTGAGGTGAGAGTTGATGAGCATAGGTCAGAAACATGATTCTAAACCAGGAAGTTCTCCCAAAGTCTGTCTGTCTTAGGGAAAAAAGTTTCTGAAGGCTGCTGATGGTGATTCGGCACTATAGATTCAATTAGGATTTACAAACACATCTCAAGCACCCAGGCTGGGCCTGACACTGCTGTACCATGATTGTTTTATGAGTATTCTTAAGTAGACTCTTCTCCTTTCCCAGTCGCAAAACAAATACAAAGATGTAAATGTAGCAGACTGTATTCTGTCCAGCCTCTACAGATGAAGAAACTCAAGCTGACAAATGGCTGGCCCAAGAGTCATATGTTAGAAAAAAGGGATGGCATTGGGACTCTGCACCAGGACTTTCTATCCATAGACTATCATCTTCCTCATACATTAGAATATTCAGGACTGACTTGGCAAAGAAGAGGCACTAATAGTAGCCTATTTCTCTGAGAAAGAGGATGCTAATGTCCAAGGAGATGAGTAAAAAGATCTGGATGAACAATTTCTCTAGCTATAAAATGAGATGGATAACAAAGGAAATATATAGCGAAAGATGCAGCCAGTTTATTAATACAACATATATGATAAATAAAAGTAATAAGTAAAATAATATTTAAGCCTAATTTAAGAAACCCTCTATATGATATAAACAAAAATTTCCTCTGATAATACAAAAACACTCCATATTTATATCAAGATAAGGAGAGGTACTACCAAGACAGCTTCAGCTTAATGATGAAAATCGGTAGTAAAAATGAAGGTCTTGATCTTAAGACTTTTGGAAGAGGTACATCTAAGGAATTTCTAAAGTTAGCACTTGTAGATACTCTTCACTGCATTCAGCTGCCACATAGAGATTAGATTAGAATTATAGAACAAAAGAAGATATTATCAGGTCAACATCACGTTCTTCTCTTCAGTCAGCTCAGTCTGTGAGCAGGAAATGGTCCAAGACCTCCCTGAGGAGAGTAAGGCATAGAAATAATGAGAGTAAGGACTAGGTTAGGCACTTTTTTCTTTTTAACTACAAAAAAAAAGTATTTTCCCTTGCTTCCTTGATGTTTCCTTCCAGAAAAAAATCCGATGCTACCTCTAAATGCACCCCTACATATTAGTAGTGGTCGTCGTCATAGTGTATTTTTATTCAAGCAATGTAGATAGAACACTGTCATTCTCAGGGTCTCCTCTTGCTATAACATGAAGGACAATATTCGATTCGTCTCTTTAGCTACCAAATGATACTCCTGAGACTTTAAAACACAACCCTCTCATCACTAAATGTATCCTGCAGGTGGGTTCCAAAGACATTAACATCAGTTCACTGAATGATCAGTGTGTAGTCCCTCTCAATCTGTGGCAAAGGTTGGGTTGCTTTAACTATATTAGCTTACTCTCTTTTAATTTAAAGAAACCCTTTTTCTGTTTCTGTGGTGCTAAAGATACTTTCATACTTCAAAGATCTTGAAAATGGCAGAACAATGTCCCATATTCATAGTGGGTAATCAGTGTTTGACACAGGAAGCAGTTGCCAGGTCACCAACCGTTTGAGCATTGTTTTTTGGGTTTTTTTTTTGTTTTTTTAAATAATTTTATTCAGAGAAGACACATGCAAAGAGCACATTTTCTTTTTCAATCCACTTTTTTTCTATAATCATTTCTTTTTTATTTTTTATTATTTTTTTTAATTGAGAAAAGGAAAAAAAAAAGAATCTGCCTCCTCCCAGCCTCCCATTTCTCTCCCCCTCTTCCCATCCTTCTCCCCCTCCCCCAAACTCCTCTCCCCCTCCCTCTCCAGTCCATAGAGCAGTCAGGGTTCCCTGCCCTGGGAAAGTCCAAGGTCCGCCCCCCTCCGTCCATGTCTAGGAAGGTGAACAACCAAACAGGCTAGGCTCCCACAGAGCCAGAACATGAAGTAGGGTCATAACCCCTTGCCATTGTCCTTGGCTTCTCATCAGCCCTCATTGTTCGCCATGTTCAGAGATTCCGGTTTTATCCCATGCTTTCTCAGTCACAGTCCAGCTGGCCTTGGTGAGCTCCCAATAGATCAGCCCCATTGTCTCAGTGGGTGGGTGCGTCCCTCGTGGTCCTGACTTCCTTGCTCATCTTCTCCCTCCTTCTGCTCCTCATTGGGACCTTGGGAGCTCAGTCCGGTGCTCCAGTGTGGGTCTATGTCTCTATCTCCATCCATCACCAGATGAAGGTTCTATGGTGGTATGCAACAGGGGAGCACAGAACCACAGTTCTTAGTTAGGGGAGCCACTTTAGGGTTGGCAGGAGACTTGACCCTGGAGTGGCTCCCAGGAGCCCATGGTGATGTCCCCAGTTGGTCCCTTGGGCAGCTGAGGTTAGGCAACCTGAGAAGACCCTATCCTATAGCAATACCGTTTGAGCATTGTTGTGTCTGGGGAACGAAGAGGGAGGTGAGGCAAATGGCAGTTGAGAGTGGGAGAGCGTTCTATACATTTTCCTCTTTCTAAACGTTTCTGTGTGCTTTAAATCTTTTACATCAACAATGTATTTATACATGACTTGTGTGATTTTAAGAACAATAAAATAAAAAGTTCAATTAAGTCGATGAGATGGGGGGATTTCCTGCATTAAGTTGGCTAAAGGTTAATTTTTGAAAGATTACTTCTTCAGTTTCTCAGGCAATTATTTTTAAGGCTGTGTATTTTTGTTCCTGAGAGATTTCAATTTTTTTCAATGGTTTGCTAAACTGTGGCTAAAAGTAATTTTTAAATGCACTTAGAAGCTTAATTTTCAATATTAATACACCAAATATGTAAAAAGCTTGGAAATAATAAGAGCTGCTCTTCTAGTACTCTTTACAAGATGAAAGTAAGAAAACACTTGTTTGAAAGACATTGTAGTTATTTCTTCCTCCTTTCATAGACACTTACCAACCAATTGAAAGTAGCCTAAAGATTGCCTATGAGTGCCTGAACCATTTCTTTGCTTTGTTTTGTTTTTCAATGTTGTAGTCTAATAATTGACAGCAGGGGTTTTTCTAATGTGCTTTTAATAAGTGTTACAGAAGAAAGGAGAAGCATGTGATTTATACCATGAATATTGGGGACCCCAGGTGTCTCTTCTTGATCTTCTCTTCCTCTGAAGCTTTTCAGTTACTTTGCCTTTGCTCAAGTCCTCATCATGTGTAAGCTAAGTCATCTCTAGCAAAGGTTTTCATATCAGATGTTTTTTACAAAGCCATGAGTTACTACCCCTAACCGCACTTGCACATCTCTAAGCAGAAGAACTCTGAGAACTAGAGACTTAGAAGTTACAGAAATAGATCGACCTCTTTCACTTAAATTAACTGTGCCTTTCATTTACCTGTTTGTTCTCAATCCAGGACAACTCTGTCTGCAAGTGATGTTTGACATTATCTGGAGCTATTTTTAATAGTCACAACTAAGGGTAGGGTAGCACACCTGCTATTGTTTCATGGATCCTGGAAGGCTAGTGAAGAACTTTGATTTATAAGAAATTGCCTTTCACATATGTAACTCAGATGTTTCTGTGCCAAAATGTAAACAGAACCAACTTTGTAGGAAGACTAATTCCTCAAACGGTTGTGAAATGGTTAGAGTAATGCTAATGCGTAACTGGTTAATTCACAGAGAACAAGAAAACTACTCTCCATCCTTGACATCATCCCCTCCCTCTTGCTTCCTGCTTCTAGAGGCTTATCTGTCCCAGCTATTCTAGAGTCAATAAACCCCGTGTTTCCATCACCACTGCTTTGACCTAAAGTCATAACGTTTCCTGTATTATATTACACCACTTTCACTTGGTTAATCTCCTCTCTATCAATCTCATTTCACATTAGGGCTCTTCTGCTCAGAAAATTTCCAAAAATGCAAATATCTTCATGTCACTTTTCTGTAAAGATTGCCAATGATTGCCACCGCCAGAAGATTATATCCACTGAAGGAATCCTCTCCTTCCATGATGTGTGTGTGTGTGTGTGTGTGTGTGTGTGTGTGTGTGTGTGTGTACTTGTATGCCCAAGCACATGGGTCCTGGTCAGAGAACAATTTGTAGGATTGAATTCTCTTTTACCATGTGGGTTCTGGAAATCCTTCTGGAGTTTTCAGACTTAGGGACAAGTGTTTTCACCCACTAATTCACCAGCTCATGTATAGCCCTTTAGTTTTTTGCTTCCAGAATCCTTCAAATCTATTCTGAGTTTCTTGATCCACCATACATGTTAATTCTCAAAGATATAGAGAATTACTAGCTATCCACCAGTCTTGGTGGCTTTGTACATCATGTAAATGCTACCCTATTCACTCTTCCATTTTATTGTTATTAAAAAGGTTATTTGGGCTTGTCTAATAACCTGAGTTTAATCCTTGGAACCCATATGATGTTAATCAAATTGTCCTTTGACCTCCATGTACCACAACATGCATCTGCTTTTATATGAGTAAATACACATCATAAATAAATATAATTTAAAAGTTAAAACTTATTATTCAACACAAAAGTTATATTTAACTTTGAAAATAACTCCTCCCATCCCAGCTAATTTAAATCTCTGCTAAAAATACCTGTATCTATCATTGTTCATGATTGTAACATTAGAACAAGATCGAGACAATTTAAGTAGGAAAATAATTTCTTAAAATAGTATTAGTAAATAATCCTATACAATATAGGAACTTCTGAAGGTATCACAATCCCTGACATCAAACTCTGCTACAGAGCTACAGTACAGAAAACAGCCTGGTATTGGCATAAAAACAGACAGAAGGACCCATGGAATCAAACTGAAGACCCAGATATTAATCCACATATCTACAAACACCTGATTTTTGACAAAGAAGAAAAAATATAAAATGGAAAATAGAAAGCATATTCAACAAATGGTGTTGGCATATTTGGATATCAATATGTAGAAGAGTGAAAAAAATCCATATTTATCATTATGCACAAAACTCAAGTACAAATGGATCAAAGATCTCAACATAAAGCCAACCACACTAAACCTCATAGAAGAGAAAGTGGGAAGTACTTTGAATGCATTGGCAAAGGAGACCACTTTCTAAATATAACACCAGTAGCACAGACAATAAGAGAAACAATTCATAAATGGGATCTCCTAAAACTGAAAAGCTTCTGTAAAGCAAAGGACATGGTCAATAAGACAAAACATCAGCCTTCAGAATAGGGAAAGGCCATCACTAACCTCACATCAGACAGAGGTCTGATCTCCAAAATATGCAAAGAGCTCAAGAAATTGGTCATCAAAAGAACAAATAATCCAATAAAAGGAAATAGAGTACAGACCTAAATAGAGAACTCTCAACAGAGGAATCCAAAATGGCTGAAAGACACTTAATGAAATGCTCAACATTCTTAGCCATCAGAGAACGCAAATTAAAACAACTCTGAGATTCCACCTTATACCTATAAGAATGATCAAGATCAAAAACACTGATGGCAACTTATGCTGGCAAGGTCGTGGGGAAAAAGGAATACTCCTGCATTGCTGGTACGGGTGCAAACTGGTACAGCCCCTTTGGATATCACTATGCAATTTCTCAGAAAATTAGAAAACAACCTTCCTCAAGACCCAGTAATACCACCTTTGGGTATATAATCAAAGGATGCTCAATTGTACCACAAGGACATGTGCTCAACTATGTTCATAGCAGCATTTTTGTCATAGCCAGAACTTGAAAACAATCTAAATGCCCCTCAGCCAAAGAATGGATAAAGAAAATATGGTACATTTACACAATGGAGTATTACACAGCATAAAATAATGATATCTTGAAATTTGCAGGCAAATAGATGGATATAGAAAACATTCTATTGAGTGAGATAACCCAGACACAGAAAGACAAATATCATATACACTTTGCTTTTAGACATAAAGCAAAGAAAAACATCCTACAATTTACAATTCCAGAGAAACTACAAAACAATGAGGACCCTAAGAGACACATGCATGGATCTGATCTACATCGGAAGTAGAAAAAAGACAAGCTCTCCTGAGTAAACTGGGAGCGTGGGGACCTTGAGAGAGGGTTGAAGGGGAGGGAAGAGGACTGGAGGGGAACAGAGAAAAATGTATAGCTCAATATAATTAATAAAAATGAAAAAGAATAATAAAATGTATTAGTAACTCTAATGGGATGAACAAAGTATCCCTAAAATTTACATTCTCTGGAAATCTCTGAATGATTCTTGATTTGGAAATGGGGTCTTTGTAGGTGTGATGAGTTTAAGATGTGGCCATCCTTGGGAGGATGCTCCCTAACTCACTTATGGCTGAAATCCTCCTAGAGAAGGGACTCTGGAGCAGGGAACACAGGAGATCATACTGGATGTGGAGACAGGGAGGAACTGGAGCAATACATCTGCAAGCCACAGAAATAAAGTCCTGCCAGCAAGCCCAGGAAGCCAAGGGGAAGAGCCAGGAGCAGATTCTCCACAGCCTCCAGATGTTAATTCACACACTTGATTTTCAACCCCTGGCCTGTAGATCATTTACTTTGATGGTTTAGAATCCTCTGAGTGATGGTTATCCCCATAACCCTAGGAAGGACTACCATCCATAGCCTATATTATCACTCTAAGGATTAAGTTGTATTCTCTAGGTGATAAATTAAGTCAAAGTCAAAATCATGCTCTTGGAGTAATTTGCTTAGTAAGTTGTCTTGATCCTTGCCTGCAACCTTGTTGCTTCAGAGACATTCTCATGTTACTGGACTCCTCAGCAGTTCCATCTCTTAACTGGATCCTCACATCAGCTCCAAAGAGCATCAACTGTTCTCAAGTAGTCCTAGGACCCAGTCCCACTACCTCAAAAGTGGGTGATATAGTACTCTTTTGAAATATAACTTGAGGATCCTAATGAAAATTGCCAAATATTTGGCCTTTTACCAAAAAGTATTAATTCAAAACAGTAACAGAGCACTAGGTCAGATGCTTCTTGCACATATCACTGCTGAACCTGGCTCTGACATGCTCCGTGACGGATGCAAAGCAGACACTTGAAAGGACCCAGAGACTTCTATCCATTCCTTCCTGTGTTTACCCCGGAGAAAAAGATCCTTACTCTCTCTCATTCTCGAATTCTTCTGATATCAGAATGTGATCTGATGTGTGGGGAAGAAAAAACAGATCGCTAGGGTAAAGGCTGCACACTTGACCCTTAGTCCGCATGCTGACTGACTCTCAGAGTTGTCTCCCCTGTGAAAACTCTTAGACAGCGAATGTTGAACTGGGTAAGTCAGTTATCATTTCCTGTTGCTAGCAGCACTTTAAAACAGAGATGACTCCCTTAATGATATGGGAAGCTTTCATTTAAAAAAAATATGTGTTGGTAATACTGAGGCTTTTATTTTACATGCGCTGAATTGATATAGGGAATGATTTGTATGGGACCTTATACTGAAGGCACAGTCGATTGATTAAAATGCAAACTGTTTTCCACATTCTGTCTTTTGAAATATCAACCATTTTAAACAACTTCCATGTGTCTTCTTTCTTTCCTAAGCACTAGGAAAGGACTATCATTTCTGACATCCCCCAAATGACTTCATGTGCTCTTCCAGTTTCTGCTCTAACTTTACTAGGCAATCCAACGTCCGGAAAGATTGGATCTGAAGACTGAATGAACTCTCCACATTCTCTTTTAAAAGATAAACATGCACTCTATAAACTTCATCGGCCTAAACAACAGAAACATCTGTTTAGATTCATGAGCAGCATTTTGGCTGCGTTCAGCAAAAGAGAGGCTTAGGAAGTGTGTCATCATCCACTGTGTTCCACAGCACCCAGACATCATCGCTGGTCACAGGGATACACTGAGAGATTCCCAAGCCTGGGAAGAACTAAACTGGGTCACTATCCATAAACAATCTTTGGTAAATGCTATTACACTGTTACATGTCACATCTCATGGTTCTGTCTTCAATGTAAAAGAGAAATGTGGAAAAACACAAATATGAAATGCCAAAGATCATTGAGCTGGTTATAACTGTTCAATCTTTCAAACAGATAAATTATAGATTCCAGGAACAGATTCCTACAAGAGTCTTCTCTAGCCTCATTGCTCACCAAGGCTATGGTCAGTCACTTTTAACAGATTAAATACATTATTACCTTTTGCTGGTTACAAGTATGATCAGAAATATTATGCCAGAATCCCGATGGAATATTCAGGGACTTCGTAGCAAGGGGAGAGCTATCCATGAGTACTGCATGGCAGTCCTACGGGAGAAAACTGGTGAGCTTTGTCATTCATATTAGCATGCTATACATTGGTCTTTAATGTCTTCATTAGATTGAAGTAAGAACTAGAAGTTCCTTCAAGATAAAAAAGTTAACAGAGTGATAAAAAAATTTATCTGTAAATCTAGATCTCTTAAATATACATCCCTCTAATTTTTCTGATACTGCCATTATTTTCATATGCCATATAAACTATTACATTTCCAATGTGTCAGACATCTATATTTTATCTGTCAAGTATCAATTATTTGCCGCAACATAAGTTATTAGGTAAGGTTTTACACAATAGGTAGTTTCCAGAGAAGAAAGTAGAGACTCTTGAAAATGTATCAGGAATGACCAGAGAAAAGCCCTCATAAGGGCTTGCAAGCACTGAAGAAAATTAATCTATTTTACATTTAAAAAGCCAGGTTCAATTCTGTTTCCGTGCATCTCTATTGGAAATGTTAAAAGCACACAAAGAGAAAAGCATACACCCAACTTTACAGAAATGTTCATAAAGACTCCATTCGGGTTCCCATAAGTTTTTTTTGAGTTATATATGTTCACAAATGCAATGCATCCCACCCATGAGCCTCATTGTCTTAAGTAATAACACTTTATATTATTTATTTGTATTTAAGATTATTGTGTCAATATTGCGATGTGTGTATCCATTGCATTTTGTAAGTCTACAAAAAAAATCTCTGGCTTTTATTTCACATTAAAATTTTGGCAAAAACGAGCAAAGACTCAAATTCACTACATCACTACACAAATCATGCCTGAGTCATTGAGATGCAAATTGCAATACAGTCGACTGAACATAATTTAAAAACTGAATCACAAATCATTTTACCTCAAGAAAAAGAGCAAATCATTGTGTACTTCTTTTTTTCCAGAAATATTACTCATATTAAATGACAAAAAAATAAGCTTTGGAAAGTTTAAAGTCAGGTACTTCTTAATTTAATAAGAAAACATTTGAGATTGTTAACTTGTGAGCCAAAAGTCTCATCAAAGTTCATTCAGAGAAATATTGAAATTAAAAAGGTAAGGTGTGTTAATTGAAAAGATGAGTTATACAGAAATTTCTGTATCATTTAACATTCTTTGGTTCTAAATGAATATGAATAAGCATATAGTCTCTTAGAGTAGAAGAAAGTAATTCTCAAAGTAGCATGATGGTATTTTTAATCTCATGAGCTATTTTTTTAAATAGTCTCAAAGAAAATTTTAAGAAAATTTTATGATGAGAAAAAAGTTCAGTCGTGGGGCTAGAGAGTCCAAGAGCACATGTCCTTCTTTCAGAGGACCCAGGTTTTGTTTCCAGCACCTACATGACATATCACTAATGTCTATAACTCATCAATGCACAGATACACAAAAAAGGCAGAATACCTATATACATAAAATAACATAAAGAACAGTAAGGCCAGGCGATGGTGGCGCACGCCTTTAATCCCAGCACTCGGGAGGCAGAGTCAGGCAGATGTCTGTGAGTTTGAGACCAGCCTGGTCTACAAGAGCTAGTTACAGGACAGGCTCCAAAGCTACAGAAAAACCCTATCTCGAAAAACCAAAAAACAAAAAAGAAAGAGTACAGTAAGAATTAGTTATACTCATACTTCTCATGTAATAGAGATCACATTTCATATGAGAACATTTTTGTGTCATTCACTGTACATGATGCTGATGGCATTATAGTCTCTCATTTACAGGCTTAAAAGGCAAGATAGAAGAAAATATTAGTCATATGAAAGCCTACTATTGCAGAAGCCTCTGTGTGTGTGTGTGTGTGTGTGTGTGTGTGTGTGTGTGTGTGTGTGTGTGTGTGGTGTAATGAATTTAAATGGAGTTATCCTATAATAGAACAACAAATAAAAAGCTCACTTCCAGGAATAAGTTACGTCTTTTGGATCGCCAGTAGGTCCCATTAACACCCGAAATCTTACTGTCTATTGCCATTGCTCTTAGTTACCCCCTGAAAGTTGACAGTAACATCCTATTGACAAAAATTTCATAGTTGAGTCAGGGAACATAGAGAAATCAAGCTTCTACTACTCACCTGGAAGTTTCATCTCTTCTGGTTAACTCCCTAAAAAGAACAAATTCTCTAACTGATTTTGGATCCTGACAATCTAATGTAATATAATATGCTCTTTTATATAAAGAACTAAAGTTCTTTAGTTCAGGGTTCACAAGCTTCTAGTCCAGAAGTGAGGACAATGCTGAGAACCCAGCTTGTTTCACCCCGTGTGAAACTTGTGTTTCCTCACACAACTCTCTGGATCAGCATCATAAAGAACATCCTCACCTTGGCAACCGCTCCACTCTGGAAGTTAGAGATCCCTAGACAATTTTATTGGTTGTGGTTTGTTTTTATTTTCTCAAATAAAAGAAAAGAGCTATTCAATGTAACTGAAGCAAAAAGCAGCTTTATAGAGTTGTAGTGAAAGGAGCTCTTTTGGATGGCTTATCTCTGCCTGCTGATTGCTTTCCCTGAGATGATTCTTCTCTAGAAATATTGGAAATGAGTGTCTTATGTCCCACATTACATGTGCTTTCTATCGCTGATAGATCAGTCTTTTTTTATATAACCTTATAGGAATGCATTTGGGTTTCAACATCCACACAATCTGACTATAACCAAATGCCAAGTATTTGATATGATATCCAAGGTAGGCACAAAAACATGCTGTAATTAATTTAATGACAGAACAAGAGCTGTCCTCTATAAGAAGAAACTTTCCTGATATGCCCAGGAAAATGAAACATGTAATCTGGGCTAAATTGTACAAAATGATATATTCAAATCTTATTTCTCAGTACCTTATTATGCAACCTTACTTAAAAACAAGGTTACAGGTACAAATAAAGTAATAATGGAATGGTTTGACTTTCTAATTCAAAATGACCGACACGTTTATAACAAGATAGTTACATTAAAACAAAGAGAAGGCTTGGGTATGGGTAGAAATTGGAGTATGGAATAATTTTAATTGTAATTAAAATAATTGTAAGCCAAGGCATACAATGGACAAACCATTAGAATTTAGAAAGTAGCAAGGAATTGGTGTCCCTGCCAGACCTGATGGGAGCCAGCATTGTTGGATGTCTAACTATAGAAATATGAGGCATTGAAATGTCTTATTTTGAACAGTCCGATTTGATGTGGCACTCTTTGACAATAAATATAAGTGCTGAAAAGGGAGAAGTTCACAATTCCTCACTGTGTTGATATCTGGGAAACAGCTGAAAGAGGGAGGAGAATGGAAAAACCAGGAATACCAGCTCAGTATTTACACAGAATGTAGCATTTGTGAAAAATATGTCCAGTGTGTTCAAAAATATACACATGGCCAGAAGTCACTTGGTGATGCTGTGGGTACTCTACGGAACTGAGGCATGGTCAGAAAATATTTAATTGAAGCATCACCCTGCAGTTATAAAAAAACTTTAATGTTTTTTTTTTCCATTTCAAAGAGTGACTCTCATTTTAGTATTAAATTTTCTGTAGAAAAAGAAAATTATTGACATATTTAAGTAGCATTTTATATGCATGACTGACTTCAATATACACAAAAATCTCATTTCAAATGTAGCAAACACATGTATAAAGTTACTCCAAACGAACAGTATTTGTCTTCAAGATTTTCTCTAGTTTTAATGAACATCACTACTAATTTGTTCTACTTATAGAGAAAGGTGTTTTTAAAATGCAGATGTTTTCTGACTAGTTGTATGTTAGGCCTACCTGGTCATCAAATTATCTAAAGAATAAAATAACCATTTTAATGATTCCCTTAAGTTATGGGATTGGATAATGCCTGGTAAAAACAACTTTAATGTTCTCACTTCTGTACTGGGCCCTCATGAACATTCTTGGGAAATCTAGATTTGAGGCCAACTCTCTCAGATTCTATGCCAGCATCTCTAGATACGAGCTGGAATTTTCAAAGAAATTCCTACATAGGACTTCTAAAGAGACCTGCAGGTGAACAGTTTGGCTAAACATTTGGCAATGGATAGAAGCCTAAGATTCCAGCTCCAGTTAACATTGCTTATTCCTGGCAGAGATGGATGTCCTAAACACCAAAAACAGGGGTGAGAGATGAAGGTGATAAAGGCCTAAGAAAAAGCTCTACTGACAGATGTAATTTGGAAAACATCAGTTTCCAACCAACAAATAGCGTGCTAATATTTCCTAGTAATTACCGTAATGACCCCCCACACACACACACTGGTTTTCTCCTCTCTCTCTCTATATATATATATATCAGCAGATCTACTGGTAGGAAGGAAAGTCAAGGAGAAATTAAGTAACATTAATTCTGTCTAGCAAGTTCCTAAAACTAAGTTACAAATATGCAGGTGGATTAAGTAGAAGAATTGCTAGCAAGACACATATACAAAACTATCAAGCAACAATAGACTTGGTAATTCCTGCTTAAAACCATTGAATGATATCTAATTCTTTTTTAGAATACATTCAAAAAGCTTACAAAAATGTTACAAAGTCTTTATTATGTGTCTAACATGTAACCCATTTGTCTCATGACTTTTTTATATAATATTTATAAATGTATATATACTCCCTTGCTTTTGATGTTTAGGGTCCACTGCAACCTTCTACTAAATTAGCCTATACCTTCCTACACAAATCCTTTCTTTATCCAAATCTCATCAGTACATGAATTAGCTCAAAAACCACAGCTTTCTATAGAACTTCTGCAAATCCCCTGACTAGCTAGGTTTTAGGTACTTTTCCAAATATATTAGTTAAAGAAATGAGTAAAGGTAAAACTAAGGAAAGGAAAACTCTCCTCTCAACATCTTGGGAAGAAGAGGAGAGAGCCTTACAATGATCCTAAGTTTATCTTTGGAGTATAATGTGAGCTTTAGGTTTAAATAGAAAAATTAACACAATAGAGTAAGACTATGCATGATTAAGCAGGCCTGCTCATCATTATTTCAGATCTGGTTCTGCGAGGTACTTAAATGAATTGTTAGCACATTCATCATTATTGCCACCCAAGGGAATCAGTTTGGTTCCCACAAGAATTACCCCTCTCTGTCATGTCTGTACTCAGGATTTACTATTCCTGGAGTTCAAAGAGACTTCAGTTTTACTATAATGACCTATCTCTTCGCCTCCAACATTTAATGTGGATGAGATAGGTTACATAAACTCACTCCTTTATGGTTACCATACTTACACAGAGTCAAGAGTTAGTCTGAGCCAAATAAAGGAAATATACAAAGAATGAAGGCAGCTGTATTGGACTGTTATCCTGTACATAACTCAAGTTAGTAATCATTGATTTTCGGTGAAGGCAGTTTGTAGATGCCTGCAACAATCTGTGAGTCTCCATCTTATAGAACACTAAGTTTAGGTGTGCTCAAGTGCCTCCCATCCCTAAAAGAATGGAAATTTCTAAAAGACAGATAAGAACTCTTACCTTTTGTTATAGCCTTAATCCTCAACACAGTACTTAACATTACAAAGATACGTAGCACACTTTTAACAGAGAAGTTGAAGGAGTGAGGAAAGGAAGCCACTTAAAAAATCACTAGAAAAACCCAAAATTGATTGAAGACTTTTTTTGAAGTGTTGCCTACCTTTTCCTAAGGATAAACATTGTGATGAAGGTACTTTACCCTTTATTTTAGCACCAAAAGTATTTGCATTTTATTCTGCATGAAGGAAACTACACACACACACACACACACACACACACACACACACACACACACACCACTTAGTTTGACTCATTTGTTTGGAATTAGCCTGAAATCTAGATGTCAGTCCTATAGCAGCTGAGGTACGCCAAGTACATTGGCTTTGATATATGCAAACCCACTTCCTACACTCAAAGAAATAAAAAAGGAAAGGGTGATCTAAGAGACAAGGTTCAGCTGGCCCAAAGTAAGCCTTGGGTTAACTTTCTGCCTTTGTCCTGGTACTCTATAGAAACACTAACCTAAACACAAAACAAATGAAGAAATCCACCAAATATTGTGAAAGGAAGAGTCCTTGCTGATTTTCCAGATTGCCTCTCTCTGAATAAAACATGATTTAAAGATTAGTTACTGTTCTGTTTACATGATAACAGGGTGGGCCACTTACAACTCCATTGCCTTACCTCACTACCATTTATTACAACAGACCACAAAGCACTACTCAGACCAGTGGTTCTCTACCTATGGGTTACAAACCCTTTGGGGGTTGAATAACCCCTTCATGGGGGTTACCTAAGACCATCTGCATGTCAGATTTTTATATTATGATTCATAACGGTAGCAAAATTACAGTGATGAAGTAGCAATTTATGGTAGGGGCCACCACAGCATAAGGAACTGTAGGAAGGGGTGGCAGCATTAGGAAGGTTGAAAACCACTGGCTCAAACCTTAACTTCAGTATACTTGGGCATGAAAGTAAGGGATGTCTTTTTGATGCGGATTCACACGTCTATTAAGTTTCCCTTTGTAAAAAGGCTTCTTAGTTTTCCCTTCTCACATGGGCTGGATCGGAAAACCTGTCAACTCCTCCCTTTACAAAGCACATGTAGACCTGAGCGCAAGGAAAGGGTCCCCTTAACATGGGGCCATACACTGCTATTCTGAGCTTTCCTTAGAACTTATGATGCTAAAGCCTGGGCTTTTAGAAAGCAAATCCAAATCCCAATGTAAATATTCCTCTGGCAAAACAGTCATGAACCAGTCATAAGGCATTCACTTCTCTGCATCTTTTCCTTTCACTTATATATGTATGTGGGGCTTATCGCAGGCAAGGGAAATGAATCAGTGGCTTTTTGGATATTCTACTCTAGTAGAACACTGACAGGGATAACAGACAAACGTGTGTATAGGTGTAAACCACAGCACACAATTACTAGGAAAAGCACACAGTGCCACGAAAATCCATCACATGAGGGATAGACCCAATTTCTGAGGCTACTCTGATTTCGTCTGATGGAGAATGGACTGGAGAAAGTGATGTATTTTGAAAAGTTTTTGTTTAACATTGCAGTTTCTGGAGCTGATGATTATTTATTCCTTTCTGTCTTAGTCTGGTCTTCTGATAAGACTCATCTGATATGAGTCATTCGGGTAACATGACTGGAATCCACCCCACCCCACCTATATCTTATAAACATGCATACCAAGACACCATTCTCCAGATAACACTACCTCCCAACACTACTGCCCGCTGCAGTGCTCATGTAATGCATTTCTCTAAGACAAGAAAAAACCCTTTCCCATACTATAGATGCTCAACTACAGCTACAGTCTGGTACTGTAAAATATATTTATGCATTCTTTCCTAGTTGTGTTTCTGGAATAGAATCTCTGCCTGAACATAAAACTACCTAATAGCAAAGACAAGTTCTTTGACTTTCTTCATAGTCATAACCATGCTTATCAGTATGTTAAAGTATGCACCATGTAATACATACACTGAAAAACAAATTCTTGAAAATATGAAAGAGAATCTACAAGTATGCAGCAAATCAACTTGACCACTTGAACAGAGATTTCAAAAAAAAAGTCTTGCTAAGAAAGAAAGACCATTTTAAATCCTTCATACTGCTAATCCTAGTCCCTGGAGACTGAAAATTCATCTTTTGGCAGCACAAATTACGCTGAAAAAAACTGTAAAGAGCTGACCCACATATCTCATTAATTAATTACAGTTGTGTAGCTCCCACTGGTTTTACCACCTCCTGTTTAAATTTCCAGCAGCTCTTGGAAGAAAGAAAAGTGATGCACAATTTTTTTTTAGCTAAAATTGAGGGGTTTTTCTCAGTTGTTCTTACTTTATAGATAAGAATTAGCCTAGAGAGATCAAATATCCTCGAAGTCCCATAGGTAGTTGAGAAATAGAGCAGAGACTTGGCTGTGGACTTACCTGGCCCCACATCCAGGGATCTTTCAGCTGTAGTTTCCTGTCTCTCTAAAAGAGATTTAAAACAAGGTACGAAGACTTAGGGAAAATTGGCTGGTGCCATCACTATAAATTTCTGAATACAAAGAGATCATCAAAGAAAATATCGCTGTGTGAAGTCAACGTGGAAGAAAATAACCCCTCTGTTGTGATATGCTTTTCCAGAGTCCCAAGCACTCATGTTTATAGTATCTTGTATTCCTCCAATACCTCCAAGATGAATGTAGCATCACACATCACTATCATCCTTCAAAAATACTTTCTCAGAAATTATCTACTAGAAGAAAGCCAAAGATGCGATCCTGAGCAGGGCAATCACAGATGAAGGTTTGTAAAGAGGGGACTCAGAGCAAAGGAAAACTCAAAAAAATAAAAGACACCTGACAGATTAACACCAGAGGATGCTGGCCTTAGTATTATGGAAAAGGATATGTGCAAACACTTAAAATAATCTCCTAATCAATCATTCTTAGCTCTCATGTTGGCACAGAAGGCAAGAGTACAGAAATAGAATCTAGAAATGGAGGCTGGTAAGAATCCAGAAACAGGATTTTTTGTATAAAGAAAAGTGTTTGAACTCACTCAAGAATGACATGGGCAAAACGAAAAATGAGTTTTATTTCACAACAACATGGCATTGAGGAGAACATTCTTCCTTCCTTGTCAGTCTTTCTCTTCCACAGATGTACACTTGAGGAAGTGTCAGGACACAGCGTGCCCCTACTGAAAAAGCTCCCTATCCCTAGCCAGTGCTGTTATCTGAAACAGAAATTACGTAAAACTTTACTAATAATAGCCAGTGTTAAGTGAACACTTCCAATGAGAAATCCTAAGGGCCAGCTTATGATTCATCTTGTTCTCTTCCCCTCTGTGATGACCATGGAAGGATGCTAGGGCCTCTGGTATCTAGGGGTGTCCCTTTAGAGACCACATTGTTTTGCTGTGTATACACATTCATCTGTCTGATAACCCACTAATGTTTGGAACTGTTTGTTACCACAGTGTAATCTAGCTCAGTGACTCTCAAAGTGAGATGCTGATTGGCAACCTGAAAGTTGTTTGTAATGCAGCATCTAATGTCCCACTTGGGATCTACTGAATTAAAACCCTGGGTACAGGATCTAGACACATTTTAAAATGCTCCCAACCAATACTTATGCATAGTATGGTCTAACAATATTGATTACATATAACATGTTTATACAGAAAACACTAATATAACATTTTTATAAGGAAAAGCTCATTATTTATTCCCACTTACATTTGAGGAAACTGTAGTCCAAAAAGATAGTCTAAGTGAAAAATAAATCATTCAATATAAAGCTCGGTTGTAGCCATCTGGAGTCAGATGTTCATAAATTAACTGTTTTGCTGTCACAAGTTATACGGAAGGATCAACATGACAATGATCTTGTCATCTAGCCTCATTAGGAAAATCAAACTAGAAACCATTAATGATCTTTATCATAGAAAAACTTCCAGTTACTTTGCATGTCATTACTACTTTCAAATATTTATATTTGCTTCATACCAAAAGAAACAAAATCTATAAGATAATGTTATCTCCAGTATGAGGGCCAAGAAAGAATTCTTGCTATATTCTTTAAGAAGTAAATAGTTATGGCTTATAAAATGAGCATGTTTACAATGTGGTAAGAATAAAAGACAGTTGAAGTAACAGCTCTAGACGTGGATTTTAGAACATACACTTATGACTCAGGGAATAAGAAAGCAGTGTCAAAAGATGGAGAGATAGACGATGAAATATCATCCTCTGAGCAAAAGAGGAACTCCTAGTAGCTGTACATACTGACATTGGTCCACAGGAGTTGTGCCTCAACAGTCAGCCGTGGAAGAAACTCACAGGGTCATCAACTATCTACAATAAATAGATCCTGGGAAAGGGGGAGAGATGGCATTTTGCTATATATTCATTATGATCCTGCCAGGCTCTCACAGCTATTTGCAAACTTAGGGTCACACTAATGACCTTGGTTAAACTCTTCTGGGACACACACACACAAAGAACAAACAAACAGTGACAAAAAAAAAACGAACAGAAACAAAGCTATTAAATAAAATAAAAAGTGTTTGTAAGGGAGGCAGGGACCTGACAGTAGTAGCTAGAAAATAGAGTAGGGTTGGGAGTGGAGGTAACCATAATGATTATCAATGGAAGTGCAATATGACAACATTTACTGATATAAAAGAAAAATAAATTATGTCTATAAGTTTGTGTTTGTAAATAAACCTCCAAGGGATTATTATAAAGATTTTTTGAGGTTAGCTGCTATTCTGGTAATTTAACTTGCCTTTCGTGTTTACTTGACCTTAAAGTTGCCTTTCCTTGGAAAAATTGTACAGCATCATTTCTTGACAGAAGTAACTGTAACCCTGGTGTCATTTAAATCCAGTTCACAGCAAACAGGAACTGAAAAAGACAGAGAGATGTGAATGAGTCTAGAGACATCAGGGAGCTGCATAAGGAGACACAGGGCCTTACGGTGTATAGTGAGAATTTAACTTTCTCTCTGAAAGCCATAACAGGCTGTCCATGAAAAGGTATCCTGTGATAGCAATTCAGTCTTACATTTTTTTATAATTATTTTCTACTGTGTGTATGAGTGTCTCTGTCTAGGTATGTGCACATGAGAGAAGGGGCCCAAGGAGGTTACAGGCATTGGACACCCTACAGCCAGATGGTTTGTGTCATTGAGTAGATCGTGACACTACTAAATACTACTGAAAAGGCTAAAGGTAAACCATATTTGAAGGTTAGGAAAGACTACTTAGATGCAGCTTCTCAGAGCACATTTGAGAGTTTGCATGTTAAGTGAGATATTAGACATCAACACATCCAAGAATCAAGCCTGGGAACAGTAAAATGGCCCAGTAAATAAAGGTGTTGCGACCAAGTCTGATTACACATTGATTCCTGGGACCCACATGGTTGAAGAAGAGAATAGATTCCCCTATGTTTTCCTTAAACTCATACATCTATTGTGTAATAACCCTTCTCAAGAACATGGGCACAAAATAAATAAATGAAATGAAATGAAACTTAAATAAATCCATATCATATTCATAAATAGTATGGCTAAGAATTCAAGTAAAGTGTGGAGGATCACCTGCCCCATCTCAGACCTTTCCATCTATTTATTAGAACTGTGTTATTTTTTGTTAAGTTCTATGCCATGCTTTGTTCTAAAGCTTTACAACTATGAGCCATTTTTGAGCATATATTTCTTTAATATTATATGATATGTTCAGATTTAGGTTTATTACAAATCAATAACAAATGCATAGAAGATGAAAAGAAATACAGACAGGAAGGAAGGGAGAGAGGGAGGCAGGGAAAAAAAGGGAAGAGGGAGGAGGAAGGAGAAAGAAGCATGTATCTGTTCATCTTTCTGTGAAGATGATCACGCTTCTGTTTTATGTCATCACATTTTCTTCCACAAACCAAATAATATAGCTGAGATCAATACATCCAAAAGATGACTCACCTTCTTGAACTATTGAAAAGATGTGACTCAAATCTCAAGAATCACCTTTGCCCTTTTTATTTCTGGAAACGTAAAACTGGATATTTTAGTAATTGAGTAACCATGTCTTTGCTTAGTTTAATGGTAAATTTGAGCTAAGGCTCAAAATTAGCAGATTGAATCATAGTGAGCATTCTCTGGCCAGGCTTGTTAAGTTTCTACTAGCAGACACACGAAGTCTACTTCATGGGAAATCTACCCACCTGCCAAAAGCACAACACCATACTCTGTACAGCTTGCTGCACTGTAGTTCTAATAAGGAATGATTTGTCAATTGAATCTGACTGATAGATTAAACCATGTCTAATTCTAAGGCACTGATTATAAAATGAATGCTTGAACTTAATTCAAAACTATCAAGCATGCTTAGAACTTCAATTGGTTAATCCTGCTGGAATCTTAGTCTCTCAAGTTTAAAGTCACAGAAGTATGTTTTGGCTTTAATATGCAGACATTTTTCCATTGTCACAGCCTTTTTATTTAAAGTAACTTCCTTGGGAAATTTTTTAGGTCTTAGAGATTTATTGAGTAGTATCTAAAACTAGTGTTTCTATGAAATTATTGATAGGAACTCTATTTTAGCTGGAGAAAAATAATAGCAGGTTATAATTTTTTTTGGTTTTTCGAGACAGGGTTAGCAGGTTATATTTTGAGTTATTAAATGCATAGCAATATGATCCCATCTTAATATGTCCTCCAACTTTTTTCTCAATTGCAATTTGTTGCAGAATATTCCTTTAAATTGTGTGATAATTTGTCACTGTGACTGGTTTAATAAAGAACAGAATGGCCAATAAGTAGGCAGGAAGAGATTAGATGGGACCTCTGGGGACAGTGAAGTCTCAGGGAAGAAGAAAGGCAGAGTCTCCAGGCAGACACAGAGGAAACGGGGCTTGCAGAAGAAGAGGTAAAAGCCATGATGCACATAGCAGCATGTAGATTAATAGAAATGAACTAATTTAAGTTGTAAGAGTTAGTTAGAAATAAGCCTAAACTAAGACTAAGCTTCCATAATTAATAATAAGTCTCCATGCCATGCTTTGGGGGCTGATGTTCCAAAAAAAGTCTGCTACAATAACTAATGTTTACTTAGTGGTATCATGGCTATAATGTTACCACATGCCTCTTTGAATCTAATAAATATTAAAGTAGAAACATCTGTCAGGAGATACCAAACAGAATCCTTTAAAAACTAGCACATTAAATTTTAGGGGGAATTTTATTTTACTACTTACAGATAATGTATTACAGTTCAAAAGAAGAAAACTACATAAATTGATCTGTGTGAACAATTTAGAAAGGGAATAATAATAAAAGAATTGTATTTGAGAATTTGACTCTGTGCTAGATGTCATCTGACAATAATATATGATGTGGTTATTTCTTAGGACTTCACTTGCATTCAAAACTATGGCTCAGATCTTCTGCGCCAGGAGACCTAGCTTTGGGGTGAGTTTCTGGCCCCGCGGCGCCAGCCTGGGACGGGGAGCTCAGAGGTTCCTTGGCCCCCCAGCCTTCTTGGGCAGAACCCTCCCCACTTCGGCCCCACCGCCCTCCTTAGGCACATAAGATCAACCAGCCCAGCCTGTCTGGGCACTGGGTCCGAATCCTCGGGGCACCCAAGCGGGAGGGAGTTCCTTTGTTTCTATAGCCTGCCTGCAAAGAGCAGGGTTGGCGCCTTGTTTGCGACCTGCCCATCCAGCACAGAGGCCTGATCTTCCGCGCCAGGAGACCTAGCTTTGGGGAGACCTAGCTTTGGGGAGACCCAGCGTTGGGGAGAGCCAACATTGGGGAGAACCAGTGTTGGGTAGGCAAGGAGACCTGATCCGGGAAAAGAAGATCCATAAGGGAGCATTCGGAAGAAGAGATGGGCAGACGCCAAGGCAAGAATTCACCCAACAAGCTGAAAAGCAACATGAAGCCACCAGAAACCAGTGACCTCACAACGGGAGGACATGAACACCTTAATCAAGAAGAAGAAGAAAAGATGGACTTCATGAAAGTGATTGACGCCCTTAAACAGCATGTAAAAAATGCCCTTACAGAAATGGATGAGAAATATAACAGAAAGTTTGAAGAATTGAATAAATCAGTGAATGATACCCTAGAAAACCAAGGAAAAACAATCAAACAGATAATGGAAACAGTTCAAGACTTGAAAACTGAAATGGAGGCAAAGAAGAAAACACAAACAGAGGTCCGGCTGGACATGGAAAACCTAAGTAAACAAACAGAGTCTACAGAAACAAGCATAACCAACAGAATACAAGAATTAGAAGAAAGAATATCAGATTCTGAAGATACCATAGAGAAAATAAACACACTGATCAAAGAAAACAGCAAGTCCAACAAACTGTCATCACAAAACATTCAGGAAGTATGGGACACAATAAAAAGACCAAACCTAAGAATAATTGGAGTAGAAGAAGGAGAAGAAGTGCAGATCAATGGTCCAGAAAATATATTTAATAAAATTATAGAAGAAAACTTTCCCAACCTAAAAGAAGATATACCTATGAAGGTTCAAGAAGCATACAGAACACCGAATAGGCTGGATCAAAAAAAAACATCCCCACGCCATATAATTATCAAAACTATGGCTCAGAAAAATCAAGGAAATACAACGTGAGCTCCATGATCAATGATCATAAATGAGGAAGCAAAAATATGAACAATGTAATCAGAATCCAGCATTGGGTTTTTAAGACCAACACTGCACTGTCTTTCAGATAAAGAGAAATAAAAATAAAACAAAGGAAGATAGGTTGTTCTATATTGAAAAAGTTAAGCATTTATGCTTTCATCAAAAGACAAAGAAAAGGGAAAATAACATTACTGTTAAGAGATGAGACACTATGCCATTTTGATAGGAACATAAATTTAGAGTATAAAATTCTGGGTTTCCTACTGTGCAGTTAAATAGGTTTGAAATAATCTGTGACATTTTTACTTTAAAATTATTTTGTGAGGGAGGAGATATCAGTCAAATTTTAATCAACATACCTCCGAGGTTGGGCAAATTAAGATAAGGATAACATTGTGCATGTTGCCTGGGAGATGACTTATAGAAGGAGGGACTTGGAATTCCCTTTATCCAAGAAGAGTCCTGGCATTTCACTGTAGTGATAGTTCACCTCCCATGACCCCACTTTTTTTTAGTCTCAATCTAAGCGTGTTGAATGACAAATGCCATCATCACCTAACATAGTCACACCTTTACTCTTTAAAAAAATGGGGGGAGGACTCATATTCTGCCAGAGATAGATTTTGTTCTTCAAGTTTTCCTCATAGAAAACCAACGGCATTCAGTCATTGGTCTGATGTTCAACATGATAACAAGCAAAGCCCAGCTTCTCAATAAGAAGTACAAGCTTTTGAGAATTATGTGTTAACTTTCTAGAGTATCTAATCAAAAGTATGAAAGAATTAAATCAAGTCTCTTATCTCCTGGAGATCAAGTCAAAATAAACTTATGCTTTTAGGAATTTTGTCAGTAGAAAAGGGGGCCACCTCAGCATGGCAAAACTCAGGTGTTGATGAAATGAAGCCTTGACAGGGGCAGTCACTTCAGGTTCTTTATACAAAACGTTTCAAGAAGCAATAACTTTCAATAGACACTCATGTGAGGAAATTTTTACCTGAGTTTTTTTTTAAGTTGAAAAGCTGTGTAACAAACTACAGAACTACAGATAATAGTGTGTGTGTGTGTGTGTGTGTGTGTGTGTGTGTGTGAGAGAGAGAGAGAGAGAGAGAGAGAGAGAGAGAGAGAGAGAACATACATTCATGCTATTCATGCTCACTTGCTTGCTGAGGATTGCTGTATCTGACCTATGCTATTTTTAATGTTGTTTATACTTTATATACAACATGGGATCATGCACATATCTCAGAATGGGCTACAAAGACAGAATTTTCATTTTCTATTACAGTACACTGAATAAACACAGCATTATGTTTAAACAAATAAACATTATGTTGCAGATTCCATGGTTTTGCTGTACATAAACAACTTAGCTATAGCACCCATACTGAGGGACTTCTAAAAGTGCAGTCAAGGTATGCCCAGCCTGTGTTTGAGTATACCCTGACATGTTCATGTGTTGGTAGGTAGAAATCCCAGGGCCAGTAGCCTTTAAGCTACTTGCCCATTTGGGCATGGCCTCTTATACTATAAATACCCATGTAAAGTGCACATTGTTGTCTTTTTTGGCTGCGGGACTTGATTGCTGTTCCTCGTTTGAGCAGAGGACTGTGATCTACCCCTAAATAAATAACCCTTTATTATACTCATTTCTGAGCTAGTGTGAGATTTCTTCTTAGCGCCGGTCTTGAAGTCAGGACTGAGGTTGACTGCTAATTTTCTGTCAAGGGTAAATGAATACATCCAAGGCTGTATGTGGTTTCCGTCATATTGCTTTTTCATAGAGAATCTCAAAGGATAACAACTTGATTCTTTAAGAGCACTGATAAAATCTGTAAGTGACTTGAGGTTGATTTAGTACGCACTTTTCATTATGTCACACGGGGTCAAGGTGAATCTAGCCTGTAACTGACACAATGTCAACTACAGATTACATGTATAAAATCTCTCTAGATTTACCACGTGTGTGATCTAGTCAAAGAATTAATGTTTCCGCCACTTTCACGTTCCCTAAACTAGACATAATAAGTTGCCTACCTATTTTTCCTGTACAAGGATGAGGTTATACAGAGATGAAGTTCATTAAACATGTGTCTATCTCAGGGAATTTCCACCAAAAATACAGAAGAACCTTTTAAGATAACTGGAAAATTAGAAGTGGTGTTCAGTACCTGGTGATATAAGTTTTAAATAGGCCAACTCCGCTTGGATGCTTCTGAAGCAGCCTTTGGAGTAGAGCCATGAGGCATGACACCAAGAGGTATACATAGGCCTGGTCTCCTAATTTTGAAATTAATTTAAAAAGCAAACCAAACTTTTAGTTTTATTATAAGAAAATATTTTATACAAAATTATCCCTCTCTCCTCTGCCTCTCTGTTTTGAAGGAAAATGCATCCATTGATGGTACAGGCTTTGTAAAGCTGAGAACACTGTGAAGAGAGACATTCACAGTGGCCATGAGGCTGAGTTTCCCTGAGACTAAACCCATCATCACAAAACAAACAATGCCGCATTGAACATAAATGAACATTTGGGTTTTCCCTTACACTAGTGTGTCATTCTTTTGAAACAATCAGTATAATTACAAGGATAAGATTATTTGGAGTCATCTAGAAAATCACTAGGAATTGGAATAGCCATACCATTTTTTAATATAGTGTAATTCAGATGCTGAATCTATTTAGTAATATATAAAAATAGTAAATACATTGAAGATTTAAAACAAAACATCTATTTGCTGTAGGAATTCCTACCACCAGTAGTGCTTAAGTTACCTGCCCACTTGGGCGTGGCCTCTTATACTATATATTCCAATGTAAAGCAAGCGGCTGGCCTCTTTTCTGGCTATGGGATTCAGTTGCTGTTCTCCATTCCATCAGAAGACTGTGATCTGTGAGTCTACCCCTAAATATATAACCCTCTATTATACTCAGTTCTGAGCTAGTGAGGGATTTCTTTTAAGTGTCCTTCTTCATGTATTCAAATATACTATGGAAATAATAAATTTTAGGTACCAATACCAGTTGTTGTTCTTCAAATGTAAACCTAACTGTCAGAGACTGTGTTCATAAACTCTGGGTCATAAATAAAAACTATGAAAGTAAGTTTTTATTGATGCTATAAAGTCTCATGTTTCACCAACAGTGTCCTATAATGTCCATCCAAGTCAGTGGAAAACTGCATTTAACTTCTCAGAAAAATGAAAAAGTATCTCCTTGAGACTTACTTTTTCTAATTATGATTTTAGTTCCATATTTCACACCTAGAAAAACTCTCAAAGATATATCTTTTAAGAAAACTTCTTTAAATGTTGGGTAATAATTCTTTGGGAAAAATATAGAGTTCACATAATATATGGCAATTTGTTTGCTTTCTAAAACTTCATAACACATTTAAAATGCTTTTCTGATTAATCACTGCAGACATACTTGCAACAGTCACTCATTAAAAACAGCTTATTATATCTGAGGCTAATGTTGAAACTTGCCAGACTTGTAGAAAGTAAAGTCGGAATGAGTGTGATAAGAAAATCTAAAGGCTCTGAGGCTTGGCATTAGGATGAAAATTATTACAACAAATTAAGACATTGTCATTATGAAGTTAATGGAAGACATGATATGTCAGACTTTCTATAGTGGTTGAGTTTCTTTCACACTGAGTTTTAACAAATGTTTGTCAATCTACTTATTTCTCCCTATTTCTAGAAAGTGAACTCTGAAAGCTTTGACTAGGTGAGTGAATGGAAAAGGTTAGGATATTATTGTCAACTGCTGTAGACTATAAACACCGGGTACCTGGACTGCACAAACTTCATTTAAAATGGTTACCGGTTCAATAATCAAGTATCTCTAGTTGATATAACAGTTTAGTCTATAAAAGATGTTTTTCTGTTTTTCAGTAATTTATAACAGTATGTACAGTAACAATTTGGGTGATTTTACAAGAGTTTATTTTTGCTTATATTTCTTATTCTATAAGATATTTCCTACCAGTCTTAGTCCCATTATAGGACATGTGACTACAGTCTATATTAATTTTTAATGGATATGTACACAAAACAAAGCTTAATCTACAGCTTATAATTATTTCTAAATAAACTTAATTATGAAAAACTTGCCAATAAGTAAAAACAGCACACATGATAATTAGCCAGATTCAAAGCCTGTAGAGCTTAATGAGCTTTTACACAGCTATAATTAGCATTTGAAACACAAGTCGTGAAACTTCCCATTAAATATTACACACTGTTTACAAAGAAGATGATCACCTAACAAAGTCTTTCCAAAGCCTCAAAGGTAAAACAACATAAAATTCTAGATTTGCTGAGATTTTGAACTTGGTTGACAGTGTCTTTTTCAGGAAAGTGTTTGGTTACAGATATTTAAGATTTATGTACAATACATTTGAGCAACTTTTTTATGCTATTTTCAAAGTTTTATGTGTTATCATTAATTGTTATATGTATTATTAAATTGAATAAATAATCTAAAAGCACAAATGCTTCAAGAAAATGATACAGCTACATAGATTCCTCTAGTAGTCCTAGAAATTTAAAATGTTAGTCTCTTTTAATAATACAGCTATTATTTATAGAAAAAATATTAAGAATAGTTATTTACTTATGGCCCTAATGTCTATTCCATTGGGGAACATATGTTTTTTTCAAAGTAAATTTGTTAAGCTCTACATTTTTCTCTGCTTCCTTCCCTGCTTCTCTCCTCCTCTTCAACCCTCCCCAAAATGTAGAGCTCAATAAAAATCAATTTAAAAAAAAAAACAAACTAAGAAATACAAATAACTCTGGAGAACACGCCTTTGACAGTGGAGGAGCAGGCAATACAAAAATGAATACTTTAGTGGTGGTTAACCTCTCAGGGAACCAAGTCCTGGGTAAGGAGAAGGACATCAGATCTGACCTATGCATATGCTGGGGAACACATAACCTTCAAGATGACCTAAGGCAAATTTTAACAACCTGCACGTAAACAAGACATGCAGCAGAAGGGTGAATCTTTGAAGGAAGAAAGGGTCAGTGAAGAGGACAAGAGGAGCAAGAGATGTTAATAGAGACTGACTATGAGACATGTATCATGGCTCTACATATGTGGAAATGGGAGGACAATAACATCCACAATTTTTCTAATAAAATACTTATTTTGTTTTTTTAAAAAAACAAAGTAAAGATGTTGAGAAAATGAAAAATAAATATTTTTTGATTTTTGCTCTTACACATTTCATCACCAAAATGTACATTTTTCCTCTTCCTGAGCTTATTTTTGTTTACTCTCTCTCTTTTTACACATGTATAAGAGAAGTAAGTGGCAGCTTTGCCACAGCCTGAATGTTACCACCTGTAAATTCTCTTCACGAACCTATTTTATTTTAGTGAAAGAATCCTTTACTCCTTTATTCAACCTCATTTAAGTCCTCAAAACACAGTCAGATCCCAAATTCATGGGCACAAAAAGTATATGTGTCTGCTTGAAAAGTTAATGAGTTCCTAGAGAAACATAAGGAGCAATGTATGTTAAATATAATTAGGTTACATTTGAAAGCCTGAGGCTGGATTTGGCAAGATCATTTGCATGGTACACTGGAAAAGTCCTACATCCAGAAGAGGCCTGTATTTCTTGAGAAATAACATGGTGTGAAAATTTTATTACAGAATCTTAGGTTTTGTGTTTCTGGAGCAGATAGACGGAGAGAAAACCCGGTAAGTGACCTTATAATATGTTAGTTAAGGGGTCTCCTGATGTCTGAGTTATTGAGCCCGTTGGAAGCTGCTTCTAAAGATGGTTACCAGAACAATTCAACATGGAGCAGCTTGCTTAGGGAATGACTATCCCTAGACTTTGACACTGGTAACCACAACCATTTGAAAAGATCCCCTAGAAACAGGACATACCCAACTGTCCATGGAGCAGGGAAGGAGGGAAACAGAAAGAGGGAACTCTGTAGAAGGATGTAATCCTTGACAAACTCTACAGGCAGGTACTGTGTGTGAAAAAGAGATCAAGTGAATCCACGCGGTCTGTGCGGTTATTACTCTATCTGACCCCTTGTCAATAATCAGACAGAACCTTTTCTCAGTCAGGCTTGATCTTCTGTGTTTCTATGACTAAGTTTCTTTGCTGTCTTAGAATGTGCCTAATCTTCCATTCTGTTGCCAATTTTTAAAAATTGTAAATTGCTTAACAATGTGATTTTGATGGATACTAACATGAAAGGGATTTTTATTTTAATGAACATGTAACGTTTATACATATTTATGAGATACAGTACAATAATTTGATCTATGGGCACAATGCATAATCATGTAATTATTATTTCAACTTTTTCAAGCATTTATCATTTTTATATTGGGAAACTCCTGAGTTATTTGAAACCACATTATAAAGTTGTTGCTGGCAGTAATTACTCTTCTGTACTAGAGAACACTAGAACTAACTCCTCCTGCCTCACAGTGTTAGTGAAGAGGAAACAAGGCAAGATAATGGCTTCAAAGACAGCACTAGGCCTATAGTTCCCCACTGTTTTACCTTGGAAGGGATCCAGGCTGACAGTTCATATTGTCTCCACATCCCAGAGTAATGGATGGTGTAGGCGTAAGTCACAAACAATGCCACAGCAGTTTGGAATTATGATTAATAGGGTATTATTTATTTAAAGGGGAAAAAACTTACAGATCACCGTCAGCCCTCTGTACAACTAGGAAGGGAGTCTAGTCGCCTGCCGAGCAGGAAGTGAAGAGAGCGAGAGAAGGAAGTGGCCGCTTTTTTAAAGGGAGAGAGACCACGCCCCAGTGGGCTGGTATCTCAGCGGCTATAGGCTGGAGGAGCGGAAGGACCTCCCGCAACAGGATGGATTTGACACCATTGTATGATAGCAATGGTTTATCCATCTTGCATATAAGCAAAAGGGGAAGGAAGGTAGTAATCTTCAATGAGTTACACAATGCTTATGACATGTCAGACTTCATTTTAAAGAACTCAATCCCAAGAGGAAGTAGAGACTGCTAATGTTACTGAAGGTGGGCTTTATCTCTGAGGGAAAGGCTTTATGAGCAAACTGCTCACCCTAGCTTGGGCAGGTTGGAAGGGGGAAGGAAATACCACCAGTGGAGAGTCAACAATTTCGGAATAAGGTTAGGGATTTCTAGGGTTTAATTGGGAGGCACAATGGGAGTTGTCGGAGTACAAAGGAGGGATTCATAAATGAGTTTAACACTGATCTTGGGATTGCAATAAATTTAAATGTATTGGAACAAGTTATGCATAAGTGGAAAAGAAAAATTCAGTAGCTTTGTGGTCAGTAGCTTCACAACATGTTAATGTTAAATGTACAGTTAAATATTCAACTTCAAAGGTTCGTTATTTCTCTTATTACAGGTTTTAAAAATATATAGACTGAGGTCAATAAATAGCCCCTTTATTATTATGAAAAGATATTCCAGAATCTGAGACTTCTATAATCATTATCTAAGAATTTCTCTATTAAAATTCAGGAACTTGAGTTTAAAAATACATTAGTGTCATTTCAAACTGAAGGCATAGCATAAGAAAATTAGGAAATGATGTAAGATGTTAGCATCAATAAAGATTTACCACGTGCATCGAAAAAAAAAAATACAGCTCAATACCTCAATGAAAACGTGAGCCATTAGCTCCGACTGTTTACTCCATAGCATCAAGCATCCAGTTTGATTATGTAATTGATGGATTGCCAATCTTTTTCAAAATGGATCCATTCCAATCATAAAGTGTTATTATAACTTTGTGGGTACAAATAATTGTCTTTTTCAGCATGGAAATCATTGGTGGACATTAAGGTCTCTGGCCCCTCATGAACTCTCCCCTTTTCTGGATGCTGCACTTCCAATCTTCATTGTCTTTTGTTACATCCAATGTCAATGATAATGTTTACTGAGCATTAAAGAGATGTGGTGTGCTAATTACTCTAAAAGAAATCTCTCACATTAAAGGTCAGGTAAAAATAAGCACCTCAGATTTTGTTTCCTGCGCCATTTTCTCTGGCTATGATGACTGCTATTAAGTATTAAAGTAGTTTTTTCATGTTCATCAATAATCAGCCACAGTCTAAAATCCCTGACAAGAATTTTTAGTGGACTTCTTAAATAATTACTAATAAACTGTCAATAGGCTTGGATTTGGGCCATTCTAAGTCTGGTTTGACTTTTGCTTTAATAAGCTCTCTTTTACTCAGGTACAGAGCAGCATTCATTTCCTCTTTGCAAGACCCTATCAATATGTTACTTTTAGCTATAATGTAACCAGGGCAGTCAGTTCACACTTGGTCAATGAAAGAAGTCATTCATTCACTCCATAAAAATGATTTATGGATGAGAACTTTAAGTACACAGCACAGCAAAAATAAGAGAATAACAGTTTGATCCATGAATGCAGGTGCTGTTTAAAAATTCTCCAGTGATTTCTACAGAAAGGAAACTTGTACATTCTGTGAGACATCTCATATGTTTTGCCAAGAGGGTTCGGATTATGCCTTGAAGGATAATGTTCTTCAAGGTTGATTTCCCAATAAATATCCATATTCACCAGGGGAGAAATAATGAAATAAGGGAGGTTCTTCATTTTCTGGTACACACGATGTCCAAAGCATCTGTAGCTGTCAAGTTGAAATTAAAACAAGAAGCCTGTTTGCATGTGATAAACTTAAATCAGCTCCAAATGATGTCCAAATTGGAAAGAGCCCAGATTTTGTCACCACAGTCCCAAAACTTCAGTTTAGATTAAGAACAGACCCATGCTCTACAGTGTCTCTGGAAGGAGTCACTGTCTTCTTCCAGCTGCTCAGGAACAAATACCCACTTACATTAATTACTGACAAACCACTTCTTAATGAAAAGCTACCTTGGGCACAGCAGTTTCACCAGTCTGTAAAATAAGCAATGCAATATTTATCTCTTCAAATCGACATTAACATGTGTTCTGAAAAGAATATATAACTTTTTAATAATATAACATGTTTGTATTATTCTGATGATAGTAGATAACTGTCATGGCCACCCTCGACCTGCAAAGATGACGCGACACACCGGAGCTCTTCTCACTGCAGTTTATTCCAGGACTTTATTCACTTTCTCTCTCTCCTCCTCTCTCTCCTTCCTCTTTCTCACTCTCTCTCTCTCTCTCTCTCTCTCTCCCGGCAAACCTCTCCCAGCCCTTAAGTAGGCATGGGCTGCCAATCCCAGATTGCCAGGTGGACACTGCCCATAGGTCCACGCATATGCAAGCAGCTGATGATCATTGCGTGATCAGGCATAAGTCAGACTTTAGCCATAGGAGTTGATTATACATCTCCATCAGGTGTGATTCCATGCAGCTCGCTACAGATAACCTTAGAAAATGTTCTCTTATAGAATGTTTTTGAGATTCCATGTGGTGGCACATACCATTGGTCCCAGCACTCAGGAGCTAAAGGCAGAGCTCAAGTGAGTTCAAGACCAGGCAGGTCTACATAGCAAGTCACAAGGGCTACACAGTGAGACCCTGTCAAAAGAAGAGGAGGAGGGGAAGAAGGTGAAAGAAAAGAAAAAAGAAACTATTTTCCTAAGTATGTAAAAGTATTACCCTCAGTACTTAAAGCATTTTATATCTTAAATTATCACTGTTCATCTGGCAGAAATTTTTATTGCAGGCTTATTAATGCAGATTTAAAATAGTCAAATAAAATGAAAGGACAATTTACTAAATCCCAATGATAAGATTGTTGATTTAATATATTCTGAAATTATTTAAAAACACTAACTATCACACTTGAAGGTAAAATGAATCTCTTCCTGCTAGAACCAAAGTATGTCGGAGTCGGTTTGTAGAAGCAGGACGCTTGTTTGTTCTGATTGCCCTGCTAGCTTAGCCCTGAACTAACCACACAGAAGCTGTATTAATTAAATCACTACTTGGCCCATTAGCTCTAAATTCTTATTGGCTAATTCTTATATCTTAATTTAACCCATTTCTATTAATCTGTATATCACCACAAGGTCACGACCTACCAGCAAAGTCTCAGCATGTCTATCTCTGGTGACGGATCCATGGCATCCCCTGACTCTGCCTCCTTTCTCCCAAAATGCAATTTAGTTTTCCCCACCTACCTAAGTTCTGACCTTTCAGCAGGCCAAGGCAGTTTCCTTATTCATTAGCCAAGAAAAGCAACACAGAGAGACAGAAGGACCTCTCACCACTTCCCCTTTTCTGTTTAAACAAAAAGGAAGGCTTTAACACTAACATAGCAAAACTACATATAACAAACCAGGTATCAAAGCAAGAACTGCACTTACAATGTTTATATCTACTTTATCTTTTATCATAAGTAAGGAAAACTATAACTATAAATTCTTCAACTCCATCAAAGACTCCAGAAGGATAGAATATTAGGGGGTGGGGCGGGGAGAATTTAGGTATGGTGAGAAGTCTCATCATACTACCTAGCCTAACCAGCTGGTGACAATACCTCAACCAAAGATGGTAGAAAGAGAAAACGGGCTCTCAGAAAACTGAACTCTGACACTCCATACACAGGTGCGCGCACACACACACACACACACACACACACACACACACACACTATAATAAATAAATAACTTTAAAAAGAGAATAAATAAATATAAAAAGGGAAATAAAGAATCCAAGTCTGAGTGTGATAATCTTTAAAATAATGTCAAAGTCTCTGAATGCCTTGTTTAGGAAAATTAGAACCACAAGGCAGTCACCAATCCAGCTGTCCTTTTATGGTGTTAAGTAAGCAGAATCAGATTGATGCCTGTCTTCTGCTCTACTTTATTACATTGAAGGAAAAAATTTATAGTCATCTGAGACACCCTGGCATACTAGGATCTTAATTTTGTAGATATGTCCTTTTGCTAATGACTTATATATTCATGAAGATTTGAAACAGCATATTAAATTCCAGAAAATACTAAGAATAAGAGAAATATCTCTTCCTCAGGTCTCTTTTTTATTGTTTCATTGGCTCATTCTATAATGACTAGTTAGTATGTAAGTAATTCAGAACAATATGCTATATTAATATAATTGCATGTCACATCACATATCTTTGTTTATATGAGTTATGATTAACTGTTCAAAGCTAAAAAAATAGATCATAACATCTCAGTGGGTTAAAATGATACATATTTCTTGCTTGCTTATCTTATACAGTCTTTTCCATTCTGATGGGAGAGATAACTCCTTTCCACTGCCTTTCAGGATCTAAGCTGTCAGGCTCTTCATCATCTCCAAATGGGGCTTGAAAGAGCATCATAACTCCCAGGACTCAGGAGGCAGAAGTAGAGAGATCTCTGTGAGTTTGAGGCCAGCCTGGTCAATAAGAGCTAGCTCAAGGACAGCTAGGATTGTTACACAGAGAAACCCTGTCTTGAAAAAATAAAAATAAATAAAAAAACAAATAAATAGAAATAATAAAAAAAGAGTATCATAGCTAGATATGATAGCAAGGATCTGTAATAATTACAGCACTCTGGAGGTTGAGGTAGGAGGATCATCCATGTGAGGTAGCATGGGCTACAAGTTACACCTTGGCAAGAAAGAAAAAAAGAGGGGGATGTGGAGAGAGAGAGAGAGAGAGAGAGAGAGAGAGAGAGAGAGAGAGAGATTGACAGTTCTTATCCCAGGTGCCTAGAAAGGAAGGAAATAGACACAATGGCAGCTTCACAGAGCAGTTCTGGAGCCGGTCTTCACCTGCTAAAACTCATTCACATAGCCACGAGTAAGACCAAGTTAGTTTGTGGGTATACTCCCTTGTGTGTCCAGAGGAATAAATATTTGATTTGAATCTCTGCTACATCATAAGCAAAAAATCAATGAAAATAGTTAAGTCTGTTTGTAGTAAAATTCCCAATTTTGAAATACCTTGTAGTAAGAAATGAAAACAAAACAAACAAAAAATTTTCTGTGTTCGCTGCTTGATTTTGTTATTTGTTTGTTTGTTTTGTTGTCAACAATACAAGCTAGAGTTACCTCAATTGAGACGATGACTCTATCAGATTGCCTGAAGAGAGAGTAGTTTCTTGATTAATGACTGATGAGGGAGGACCCAATCTGGGGTGGTGTTCTATCCTTCTCCTGGGTAGTGTGTGTGTGTGCGTGTGCGTGTGCGTGTGCGTGTGCGTGTGCGTGTGCGTGTGCGTGGTGCTGAGGAAGCCATCAGGAACTAGCCGATAAGCAGTAATCCTCTATGGCCTCTGTTTCAGTTCCTGTCTCTGGGTTCATGCCTTGACTTCCTTTAATGAAAGAGTGTGACCTAAGAGTTTTAAGATGAAATACACCTCCCCCTCCCTGAGTGCTTTCAGCCATAGGGTTTTATCCCAGCACTGTAAAAATACTTAAGACATGCACTGACAACACTCAATTCTTATCATGACTGCAAGTATCAGATAGTGTGTGTGTGTGTGTGTGTGTGTGTGTGTGTGTGTGTGTGATGTGCTGGAGAAACCCAAAAGAGGGAAGCACAGTAGTCATCGGGGTGCAGTCTTCTTCGGAGGTCTTTTGACTCTGAAGATGTTATTCTCTAGCTTGGGTGAACACTCAAACATCGCCCAAGGTCAGTCAGATCTGCAAAGCCAGAATAATATTGCTACTTCATTAGGACGCAATGTGGATTAAATGCTTTATTCACAAAGCAGTTAGAACATGCCTGGTACACAGTGTTTGACGAGTTCACACTGTAATTAACCACAATGACTGCTTTATTCATGGAACCCCTGTTTTAATTCCTTAGTGCGGCTATTTAAACGTCTTCTTATAAGAAGAGAATTGTAAATGAAGTGTGTGGAGATTCCAGTTCTTATTCAATTAGCCAATGAGTTCTGGAACCCTTATTTTCAGTTCCCTTTATTTAGAAGACAGAACCAGAGTGAGGATGTCTGAAGATCACCAGAGGCTTAAGTAGCAACCACTCTCATGGAACTTTTCCCCACTCCCCTCCCTCCCCTTCCCCTGCATTCTCCCAAGTGGCAAGCAAGTGCCAGGCTGAAAGAAGAGAGGAAGAAGGAAATTGTGTAGAAGGAAATTGAGATTTGATGGTTCTCCTGGGGCTCCGAGCAAATGGTCTTTCTGAGTTGCTGCCTGGGAAAGAGATGCAGGGAAATAGGCACAAGAATGAAACAGAGATTGATGGATGGTCCATGTCACAAATGGAAAGGAAGCTCCAAGAAAAGGAGATGTCAAGGGCTGAGCACAAACACACATTCTTTGTTGATATCCAAGCCACTCACATGAATAGCATATGATGTCTGTCCGTCACTGTCAATCAAAGAACTGATCCTGGGTTTTGCCCATCTCCTTTATATTTTTTTAAAGCCCAAGAGCCGCTTTGAGTAAGCCTAACTCTTTAAAATATGTTATCCAGGCTTTTATTAAACTCACAAAGGACTTCTGTGAGTTGTGTGCGTACCCCTCTCATGTGTCACTGAGTGCCCCATCTTATTAGCTCTTGGGTATTGACAGGGTTGGCATGTCTGACTCCACTCTATTGCTTATGGGTATTCAGCTACTACTACACTCTAATGACGTTTCTTATTTCTCAACTATCTTATCAAAATCAAATGACCAGAAAGAAGGATTTGTTGCCAGATGCTATCCCTTTAATTGTCTAAAATGTGACTTGATAAACTTAAAAAATACAGGGAGACAGAGTGAATCCAGGCAATAACATTCATTCATGTGCGAGTTACCAGCACCCATCCTCTCTTTTAGCAACCTCCCGCTAAGAGAAGCAGATACTTAAACTGGGCAGTGGAGGCATGTAGTAATAGGAGCAGCAGGGCTGCATCCCCAGCACCCCAGCCGCCTGCTAGCTTATGCCAGAAATAACAACACACAAATTGTATTCACTTAAACACTGCTTGGCCCATTTCTATCTAGCCTCTTCTAGGCTAATTCTCACATATTAATTTAGCCCATTTCTAATCATCTGCATAGCACCGCTAGGTGCACTTACCAGGAAGATTCTAGCCTACGTCCATCCTGGGTTGGAGCTTCATTGCATCTGCCTCTGGGAGCAGAGCTATGCATCTGCCCTGGAGAGGGGAGCATGGCGTCTCTCTGAGGCGTCTGCCCCTGAGAGGAGAGCTGTCGAGTCTGAGCTCACTTCCTCTTCCTCCCAGCATTCTGTTCTGTTTACTCCTCCCACCTATGTTTTAACCTATGAGGCCAAGCAGTTTCTTTATTGCTTAACCAATGATCTTCCTCCATCAGAGGCACATGCCTTTAATCCTCTGCCTTGGGAGGCAGAGGCTGGTGGAGCTCTGTGATATAGTAAATTCCAGGACAGACAGGGCTACACAGAGAAACCCTGTCTCAAAAAGAAAAGGGGGGATACTTAAATGTCACAAGTGATTTCTCACAGGTTAAATTCAGTTATCCTGTTTCACTGTTGTTGGCAGGTGTTTGATATTACCACACACCTCAAATAGAAAGTTTATTTTGTTCATCTCCTCACACTTCTGTGGCTTTTCCCTAATCTACGTCACTGATTTGTTTTTCCTCAACTTGATCACATGGCAGAAACTGGGCTTTCAGAGTGGGGAATAGAGTTTGGGGAAGAGTACTAACAGCTATATACCAGACAAATGAGATGGACCCTGGCATCTTACAAATAAACAAACAAAAATACTTCTATTTCATTAGGGTCTGAGAGATAGATTGCTCAGGGGTGAAGAACATTGACTGGTTTCTTTAAAGGACCTGACTTCAATTCCCAGCATCTACAAGGTGGCTCCCAATCATCGTAGTCCCAAGAGATCCATGCCTCTACCTGTGTAATATTTGCACGCTATGTGAAGATATGTTGCTGTGATTGGTTTAATAAAGAGCTGAACAGCCACTAGCTAGGCAGGTGGTATAGGTGGGACTTCCAGGAAGAAAAAGAAAGGACAAGGAGATAATGGAGGAAACACAATGAGACATAAAGGAAGTTGGGTATACAGAATAAAAGAAAGGGAAAAAGTCACATGATAAAACATAGATTAATAGAAGCAGGTTAATTTAAGTCATAAGAGCTAGTGGGACAAGACTAAACTAAGGCCAAGCTTCTATAATTAATAAAAAGTCTGTATCATTATTTATAATCTAGTGCCCCAAAAGAAAGTCTGATTCCATCTGCCTTCTGGTCTCTGCCAGTATCAAACATTCTATGGTGCATAGACACCTGCTCACATAAAAAAAATGCAAAAATGTCGAATTATATCTGGTATTCATACTTACCATGTTCCTAATTGTAGAACCTTAGCTTTTATCTGAAAAATAGCTTTGAAACTATATGGTGACTTAGAAGGTTCTCCCTAATTTATTGTCAAGTTACTAAATTATCAGTATCAATAGATTTTAAAAAGTGTGTGGATTTTAGGATATAAATCCTGCCTTTGCTGTCATTCTTTCTGTGTGTAGAGGATGGCTGCAGCCCCAGTTGCCATCTTGAAAGGGTAAAGTAGAGAAAAATGGAGTTTACTTGTTTTCTTACAAAGTTTTGTAACTGCCCAAGCAGTCCAAGATGGCCTTCAAGGATTTTCTTTTATAATAAAAATAAAAAGCTTTTTCTATTATGAAAATCACTTTGAATTTACTTTGCTGCTGTTTCATAAACCTTTTTATAACAGAGTTTTTTAATGGTACAAATTTATCAGTCACTAAACAAAGTATATGGAATTCCTATAGATGTTTTTGTTACACTGTGTTGTATACCTATGAAATCCATAATTGAATTGAGAAATTTTCCAATTTTTAGTTGGGAATTTTTAAGATGATACTACTACTGAAAATGAGTAATGTGTTCAGAGGGTGAAACAATTTTGAAACAAAATTTGCCTAATGCTTTAGAAAGCCTGTGGATAAACAGGCTTTTGTTTTTACTTTGCAGACAGAAAAGGAAAATTAAGAAGTATGTTTATAAATATACAGACAGAAAAGCTAATGATTAGGACTTTTTAATTTATTTTGTATAGCTACTGAATGTCTACTGTGTGAATATGGGGGAGGGTTGAATCAGCAAAGTGGTAGGGGAAGAATGAATAGGTTTTCAGGAAAGTGAGAGTTCAGACCCACCCAATTCATCAATGGGCATGTTTACTGAATGGTCAGTTCTCCCAAAGAGGAAAAACAGATCGCCTACAAGTACATGAAAAAACAATGTTTGACATTCCTATGCATTAGGAAAATACACGTTCAAACCATACTTAGGCTCATTCCACCACACAATAGCTTTAGTACTTGTTACTCTGCTTGTCACTGGGACAAAGTAAAGGAAGGCAGTTAATGTGGCTTACAGTTTGAAGAGGTACAGTCCATCAGAGAGTAATACCTGCAGGAAGGCAGCTCCATAGTAACAGGAGTAGCAGTTAGAACTCCTCGTTCTTCATATCATGAAGAAACAGGAAGCCAAAAATGAGCAGGAAGTGGGGGCAAGCTATAAAACCTCATGGCCTACTCCCAGTGATTCTGTATCTCCTAGAGTTTGTAATGTTCCAATGTAACACCACATAATGGGGACCAAATGTGTGAATATGTTTGCTTGTGGAAGCTGCCATGTGTCTTTAACTTAGAACCTCTCTAAAACCATCAAATAAGAGTCAAGATGCTCAGCTTTTGAATGTGTGGCACCTTTCTCTATGTGTTCTAGCAGGAATATAGTGCATTACCTTCTGGGCTATTGTTCACTTTTCATTACCTGGTACCTCAGCTACATCACTGTTCCATTTTAGTTTTTACTGTTGCAGGATTCTTTCTTGCAAAATTCTACCATATATTTAGAAGTTTGGCCACATACAATAGAAAATATACTTAATCTACTTCTCATGTGACTTCCAATGCTCAACTGGAAAAAAAAAAAGCACAGGAAACAAAAGCAGACCTTCATTGCGATGGCCCAGGCAATATGCTAGTTTGTTTGACATAAACTGCCATCCTAAGGCAATAAATGAGAAAACTGACACAAACGATGACTTATTTCATGAAACAGCTAGGAATTTGCAGACAACCTCTGTGCTTATATCCCACTGACTAATTAGGAGCTGCCTGGTCACTATAGAGTCAAGGACATTAAAAGGTAGTGTGATATACCTTAGAGAAAGTATGCCCAGCTACCAAGTTGGAAAGAATTAATATGTCATAACTATCCAACTCTAGAAAAATATATAACATAAAATGACATTCTACTGTCAGAAAAAAAGTCTCCAAGAATTGCTGAGTATTACCATGCTACTTTGAGAACTGTTTACTCTAGTTCCCTAAAGTAGAATGCTACTCGAAGACCAAAGCCAAATGAGACATGAAATCCAGCTGGACCTCCCTCTGTAACCTGTCAGAGAATGTGGTATAGTCCATGTCAAACAAAGTGTTCAGATACAAAATTGTTATTGCTTGAATGACAGTGTGAGGAAATTACTTATAATGCTAAAACATTGCTCTTGCCATTCCAACTTAAGCAACATCATTTAGCATATCTCTGCCTTTGGTAAAATATACTCTCATGAAATATTTAGAAGATTGAGCATAAACAAACTTTAAACAAAAATTAAATTAAATTAAAATTGCCAAAGTAGCTATAGCTTCACAATATGAACTAACAGTATTTGAAAGAATGAGCTTTGAGTTAGGAACAATTGGGAAAATGTTCAAATTAGTTTTACTGCTATATTCCTAAGGCTAAAGCCAATTTGGACTTAAACATGGAAGAAATATCATGAGTCCTTCCAGAGTGTGTGTATCAGAATGGGCCACCTTCTGGCCTGCGATCATTCAAACTCAAAATTCTGGGACAGTGATAACATTCCCTTAAGCCCTTCCTTGAGTTTCTAGTCTAAAATGACATTGCATGATCCAGAAGCTTCCTCGACAACACCCACATTCCACCGAAATCTTCATTACAAATTAAAAGTCACCCAGCTGTTCCAAAGGAATGGTCCGCAGATACACTCAAGCACTTTTCTCTTCCTTCCTTTCTCGTTTTTTCTTTATCTCTCTCTTTTTTAAAATAAAATTATCCTACTGGAAACAAACTCAAGTATAAAAGTCCACAGAGCTAGACTGAAGTAGCCACTCAAACACTTTCCCAATCCCAGACAATATACATTTCTATGATTCTCTGAGAGATACTGAGGATTCATTTTAAGAGAACAGGTTAAATTCAGTCCTGTAATATCTAGTTAAATTTGCTTTTGCCCCACTTTGCAGTGAGTAAAATCTCATCACTGACTTCTCTGAAACCAACACTCTAAACAAAGTAGAGCTTCATAATAAACCTGCAGTAATGCCTCTGCTTTGTACCTAGTGACGAAGCATTCAGGTCTAGGCAAGTAAGAAGGTGACAGGTGATAGCTCAGACTTCTGTCAGCTGTTAATTCTCTTTCATTTGATATTAGAAGTTTGTTTTTATTTTCTATTTCTTCTTGAGTCAGTTCTTAAGCATTTTATCTTTCTAGAAACTCGTGTTTTATCTGTGTACAATTTCAACACTAAGTTTGATTTATATTTTATACATATATTTTATAATGTATCTGCTATATCAATTCCTTGAATTTAATTCCAAATATAACTAACTAATTTGGCCAAAATTTCTTTGTTTTGTATAACTAGTGTTTTCAATAAATTAATGTTTTGCCTTGTTAATCCTTTTTAGGGTATACATTCCTCTATTTCCCAAATGCGTGCTTCTTTTATTTGTTTATTTGTTTGATTTGTTTTGTTTTTGGAGACAGGTATTCTCTTTGTAACAGCCCTAACTATCCTAGAACTAGCTCTGTAGACCAGGCTTGCCTTGAACTCACAGAAATCCACCTGCTTCTGCCTCCCGGTTGCTGAGATTGAAGGCGAGTACCACCACCGCACAGCAACACCTATTTCTTAATTATTTATACTTTATTTGGTTCTACTTTCATTTTATTTTAAAACTCTGAAGATAGTTTTGTTTTTCAATATTAATAATTACTATTTGGTAATGTCATTACTTAGGGCTGTAAACTTTTTTTAACTACCAGCTCAATTTTATTTTACAAATTTTGATGCTAATAATTCCATTGACATTTATTTCTTAGTATTCTCAAATTTATTATAAAGTTTTCTTTGATCTTTTAATTATTACATGCCATCTCAAATATATGATACTATACAACTTTGACTTTTACATTACAATACTAATACATTTATAATGGTTCTTTAAAATACTTTTGAAAATTCTAACATTTATTTTAAAACAAAATGTGGTCTCTGAATTTATGAAGAGACTTAAGAAATGTTTTCTTAACTCAAATTGTATTTTGATTATTGATCTGCTAATCTCCCTCCCCTCGCTTCACTTTTCCCATCCTCCCTGTTTCATTATTTCACTTCTGCCTGTCTTCCTAGTTTCTTTCCATAGTCATGAGCTACTACTTAGCTGTGCTTTAACTGTGAGAACCCTCGTTTTTGTATCATCAGGGAATAGTTGTCTTGTTTCTAACAAAATACTTATGTACAAGAAATGCTAAGGTAGGTTTAGATTTTTTTTTCTGAGTCTGAGTTCTGAGCTGTGTTTGATATAATAACTAGACTTTGGTGAGATTATCCATCTGGATATTAAAAAAAATTTTAACAGAGTTTTCTTCATACTAATATCCAATCTTTAATATTTGATTTTAATTTTCTACAATTTTTTAAAAAAAATGCACATTTTCTTATTTTTGCCCTTTGACAGGGCAGGTGTGCTAATATGTCAACTCTAGAGTTCACATTTTATTAGACCAAACACATCATTGTTAAAAGATAAGTGTTCTGGAATACAAACTTGTATAACTACTTTGGAAATCAGTAAGGTGGCTTCTCAGAAAATTGGGAATCAACCTTTCTCAACACCCAGCAATACCACTCTTGGGCATATACCCAAAGGATGCTTAATCATACTATAAATACATTTGCTCAACTATGCTCATAGTAATATTATTAATAATAACCAGAACCTGGAAACTACCTAGATACCCCTTAATCAAAGAATGGATAAAGAAAATGTGGTACATTCACACAATGAAGTACTACACAGCAGTTAAAAAAAAGGTTTCTTTAAATCTGCATACAAATAATGGAACTAGAAAAAAACATCCTGAGTGAGGTAACCCAGACCCAGAAAGAGGACCTGGTATGTACTCACTAATAAGTGGGTTCTAGCTGTAAAGCAAAGGATAATGAGCCTATAGTCCATGATCCCAACGAATCTAGGTAACAAGGAGTACTCAAAGAGAAACATACATAGATCCCCCTTGATAGTGGAAACAGACAAGATTTCCCAAAAAAAAATTGGGAATGTCAAGGTAGAGGAAAAGGGAGGGCAGAAGGGGAGGAGGAGAACTTGAAGGAACAGGATGCTCAAGATGAAGGAAGGACAGAAACAGAGAGTAAAGAAAGAGATATCTTTATTGAGGGAGCCATTATGGGGCTAGCAAGAAACCTGGCACTAAAGAAATTACCAGGAATACAAAAGGATGATCCCAGTAAAACCCTGAGGAACAGATGAGAGGGTGACTGAACATCAGTTGCTTGATGGAGACAGATGCAGAGAGCTACAGCTGATCTGACTTTTGGCTGAGCTCCCAAAGACCAGTTGAAGAATGGGAGGAGATTATCAACAAAGAGGTCAAGATCATAATAGGCATAGCCACCAAAACAGCTTACCTGAGCTAACAGGAGCCCACCAATTGCAGCCTGACAGCAAGGGAACCAGCATAGGGCCAAACTAGGCCCTAAAAATGTGGGTGACAGTTGTATGACTGGGGCAGACAGTGGGCAGTGAGATTAGGATTTATCCCTACTGCTTATACTGACTTTTTGGAACCTATTCTCTTTGGAGGGATGCCTTGCTCAGCCTAGATATATTGAATAAGGCCTTGTGGTTCTGCCTCAAAGCAATGTGCTAGACTTTGTTGACTCCCATGGGAAGCCTAATCCTCTCTGAGGGGGATGGGATGGGATGGGAGGAAAGTGGAAGGAGCAGGAGAGGAACTGGGATTTGTATGTAAAATGAGAAAAGATAGTTTTTTTTTAATTAATTAATTAATTAAAAATAAAAAAAGGAAGTGTTCTAACATCAGAAGCAGGGTCAACATTAGTCACCACTTTGCAAAAGATCCCATTTACACCTTGGGTGGGTGATAATTATTAGGCTAAAGCAAAAACCTGTAGTATACTACACTGATTTTTTTTTCCATAGACTATTCCCTAGCAGCACTTAGAAAGAAAACCAGTCTACTCCGATAGCAGGAACACTAAGTTATGAAGCAAGTGGTATTTTGTGGTTGATGCAGCATGTGCATTAGATCCATCTTTTGAGTAAAGTAGAGGTAAAAGCAATGATGCAGCTTTGTGAGGAGTCCAAAAGTGTCTGCTTTCTAAATCTTAAGTAATCAAGTTGTATCTCTTGTCCATCCAACAACTCAGTGATTTTTCCCTTTTAGTAATTACTGAGATGTTTTTGTTCATAAGTTTGTGGCAATCACAATTTTGAATTTTGTAATCAGCATGGTTAATTTTGTTTTACATACTTACTTCTTTTTCATATTTTACTAAGCTTGTTCTCAGAGACTGAAGCAGCAAGCACTGGACCAGCATAGGTCTGTACCACGTTCTCTTCAGTTTAATAATTTTGTTTTTTGTGGGGCTCCTGAGTGTGTGAACAGTGGCTCTCTGTTTCTTGTACTTTCTCTTGGGTTCTTTTCCTGCTGTTGGTTTACCTTATCCAACTTCACTGTGATCAATTTTGTTTCATCTCATACTTTATTTTATTAAAACCAAAAAAAAAGCATAAGGAAAGAAAGGTCTAATTCATAGATTCTCGCAATGCTAAAAATTCTAACAAAGAAAAGATATTCCTGAGCAGTTGTCCTGTGGATTTAGCTTATCCTTTCCCAAAATATAAAGACCAAGACTTCTTCTTCGTCTTCTATCCAAATATTTATGTATTATGTATTATATATTTATGTACTATGTTAACAGCAATAAACATGAGGAAGAAAAAGAAGGAAAAGTAAGGAGCCATCACTTGGAATTACCATTTTAATACATTTACAAAAAACATTTGTTAAAATTATACTGTATGCACTTTTGAGATAAAATGTCCCCATTCCTAGCTGATCATCCTCCCATTTCCTTTCTTAAAGTTCATAATTTATCTATTTGTTCTTTTGGAAACTACCAATCTTCTTGGAGCTCTCCTCCCTGGCTGTTTTATTCCTCAGTCTTAGAGAAATGGGCTTCTTCCCAGTGGAAACTTTAAAAGGACTTTTCCCAAAGGGACAACACCACAAGGAAGTGAAGGCTTGGGCGATCATTCTAGGAAGTTTCTCCCTGGGAGTTGGCTAGACAGGATGAAATTAGATAATTTTCTTTGAAACTCTACAGGGAAGAATAATAGTCATGGGAAGAAAGAGGCTTTAGGTGCCAAAATGACCTTCACTGCACGGAAAAGAGGAGTCAAACACTAAGGTAAAAGTCTAAGACAGGCCATCTCTCTCTCTCTCTCTCTCTCTCTCTCTCTCTCTCTCTCTCTCTCTCTCTCTCTCTCT
>NC_022012.1:54811738-54835452 GCF_000317375.1 Microtus ochrogaster | reverse complement strand
TCTATGTGGTTTTGGAGCCTGTCCTGGAACTAGCTCTATAGATCAGGCTGGTCTCGAACTCACAGAGATCCGCCTGCCTCTGCCTCCCACGTGCTGGGATTAAAGGCGTGCGCCACCACCGCCCAGCTATAGTTATTTTTGAATAGTGAAATTCCTTGATGAGGTGTGTGTTGAGGCAGGAATGGTTCAGTGCATTTTTGACACGAGATCAGAGAGTCACGCAGTTTAGAAGCCACTGTGTCTGGTTTCATCACCTGGTCTGTCTCAGAAGTGGATCCTGATCCCCGTGTTATCCTGCTGTTCTGATTGTATGATCATTACCCAGTATTCTGTGAAGTAGCATATAGATATAATAGTGGCATCTGAAGTTGCAATTTTTAAACCTCTTTGAAAATGAGGTATAAATCCATGAGCTGCTTGGTTTGTCATTTTTTCATATCATCAAATATTGACAGTTTTAGTTTGCTATAAACAAAGCTTGGCAAGTCAGTGCCCTCTTTTTATATGTATATAGATGATAGATATGTAGCTATAGGTATAATAACATTTCATAACATTATAACATTGCATGAGTTTTATACAATAAAGAATGTCTAAATATGACTTTGGACACATTTAGAAAGTGTACCCTGATCAAATTCAGGCTCTCTCAGGCTCTTTCTGTTAACCTTTCTGGCCCACTTGCCTTTTGCATGCCAAGGTTTACTACTTGTTAGGTTTCAGATGCACTAAAGCATAAGTAAATGGTACTTGCAGGTGTCTTTTTGTGTCTCTTTTCTATCATCAAAAATAATATTCTTAGTTTCTGTCCATTTTCTTACATATATGAAGATTTCTTTCTTGTTTATGGTTAATATTCCATTGTAAATATACACATTTTCTTTTTCTAATTCCATTCATGGGTACATAAACTGGCATTAATATACTAGCATCTGTATAATATGCCACAATAAACATGAGTATGCTGGTATGTCTTTGGTAGACTGATTTGATTTTTTTTTTTAGAAAAATTCTATTCAAATGTTGAAGCTGAAACTTCTACCTTGGTCTTAAATACTTATCACGTAAGAATAACTAAAGAGTAAAGCAACTGGTAATACAAATGTAAGAGCTGGAATGGACTATTAGCCTTGTATCATCTGTCTTAGGGAAGACTCAAGAAGAGGAACCAATAACCACAAAATGAGTGAAACACTGTCCTGTCCAGGTTGGCTTCAACCTCTACTAAGTCTTTTTATTCTACTGCTTATTTTTAGTTCATTCATGTTTGATTTCTTGGTTAAACGTATATCTTTCAGATTATAAAATATTTATACAAAACTAATTGTCACAGGTAAACTGTAGCTCATTGACATCTAAAGCCAAAATCATCCACCAGGGCTCTAAGGTCAGGCATCTGGGATTCCTGTCCCGTCTGTAGGTAAAGCCTGAAGACTTAACAAGCTATTAAGTACCTCCAAAAGATGGTCCATTCTCCTGTAGCTCACCTAAGATTGAAGGTGATGGAAATTCTTGGGGGACAGAATACAAGCTTCAGAATTAGGAGGAAAGAGGCAGGCTGCTGAAGCACCTATGATAGCAGGCAGAGAAACACACTTCTGCTAATGAGCAGAATACCAGCAAGCTAGAAGCTAACTGATGAAGACCAATGACAACCAAGATGGGTTCACATATCACCAAGAAATATGTTCTATTTTATACCGACTATAGTGCTATTAACTCTATTTTACCAGCTATGAAAAAGTCACTCTCAAAATTCTTCTTAATAAATCAAGTTCCTGATTTTAAAAGTCACAGAGCATAAAATTAAGTTGTGATCCTACAACAAACCTTCATAAACAAACACCTGGCTTGAGCAGAAGATTTTAATTGCTACTGTTTTCCTAATGTTAATACTACTTCTAAGAAAGTATAAATGGAAGGAAACTGAGTTATTCTTGTCATGAAACAGAGGTCTAAATTCTTGACTGAACAAAAAGAAACAATACTGATGCTAACCTCAGAGACACAAAATACAAAACAAAAAATTTTTTGATTGGAAATGGCACAAGTGATCATGTTTCATAGTTACTAATGAAAAACATACTGTATTTGTATAAACATGGTCAAAGGATGGCCTTAAATTTTAGATATGCAGCAAATGAAAAATATCCCTGGAAATGATAAACATTTGAATAACAGCCCAAAAGTTGCTGAGTATGAAACTGGAAGTTGAAAATTGAGAGAGCAATGAGGAAATCTGAAGGTTAGACACAGGGGACAGAAGAACAGAATCCACAGTCTGTACTCAAGTTGCTTTGTGTCTAGTCAGTAAGTGAAAACATAAATGTAAGTCATATGTCACCATGGACTCTCAGTCCTTTGAAAGATCCTACAACATAAGAGTAAGTGCAGAGGGTCTGTCTGGAAGGAAACTGATCCTTCTTGTTCTTTCCATAGTTTCTCTTTCAGTGCTGTCCTTCTGCCTTAATTATCTAGATTTTCAGTAAAGCCCCTCGTGATTGGTTTCATCCCAAATATAAGTCATGTGCAGCATTTGCAGGGAACAGAAATTACCTAACTTCTGTGACAATACCTTAAGCATAGCTGGCTCTAAACAGTAAACACTCAGTTGTGGAACTACAGAAACCTCTGCTCAGAAGCCTTCTGCCACTTTGTTTTGGCCATTTCCCTCCAGTTTCCCACTTTCTTCTCCTATCCTGATCTCTTTCCATGTCTTTTAATCCCTGCTTGCCCCCAAAGTCCCATTTCCCCTTGACCTCGTTAAGTAGTTCTGTGTTTTACTGTCTTCTTATACAGTATGTCTTTGTAATTCCATCATATTGCCATAAAGCAATCTGTTGGATCATTTCCTAAATAGAGACAGCTGCCTCCCTAAGAGGCACTCTTGGATCAGTGGCTAAAATAACAAATGTTTCCTTAGCAACATATGTAATACAGTTGGATAATTCTTATAACACTGACCACCAGCAGCAGTGATGGAGAGCTCACTTTTATCCTGTCAGTTAATGTGAATTAACTCCTATTTTTCAAAGTTGTTGTGTGAATTGGATGATAATAATGTGAACTCTCTCATAGTCTAGGACAGTGCTGATTGTTCAATAAATAACCATGGATAGTCATTCCATAGTAAGCCTTACTCTGACTTGACAGCCATTGCCCTAGAATGATCACATGTCAGGGACATAATTTTAAAAACCAGGCAACAGAAAGACACCAACAATTATCCTTTCAAAAAACATTAGGTATGAAACAAGCCATGATGAGAACATTCAGAACATGTGACAACATGGCAACAGGATAGAGAGAAAACACACTAATAACTTACAGCAGGGAGTAGAGCCAGATAAATTAATATAAGTAGCTTTGGATAGTTTGCAAAAGCAAGATAATAATTTTGAACTTTATTAAATAAATTCAAGATAAAACTACTTATCTAGTAGTCTGAGAGCAGTCTACTCATAGGCTATGGAATCTGTATTCTCTGTTCTGGTCAAACAGTGCCTGGGATCGTGTACAGCTCAGGACTCCACACCTTGATGAACCAGAAACCCAATGTATTTGAAAACTTGTAATGTAAGCAAGGCTGGAAATGTGACACATGGGAAATGGCAGTGGTGACAAGGAGTGTTTCCACCTCAGAACAGCAGCGTTAAGGAACTGATATAATGTACTGTAACATTAATGAGAACAAGGATTAGCATTTTTGACCTTTGAGTCCTTGGTGCCTGCATATGATTGGTGCTAAATAAAGGTCTGTTGAGTGAATGAATGAATGAATGAATGAATGAATGATTGAATGGCCAGCTGTCATAGAGAACAGAGAAGAAGTCTGTTCTTATATCCCCATAGGGCAGACGGTGATAGAAGCTGTATAGAGATGGTGAATAAGATAGAGAGGGTAGCATGAGATAAAGGGTATTTCAACCTGGGCAAACTCAACCACCAAGAGGAACCTCCATCTACAAGAGAGGATCACATTTCGGTCATAGGAGGGTAGGTATGCTCTTTTTCTAAAATGAGTGGACAGCCCTGTGCTCTATGATTATTCAGCTCCAGCTCCATCACAACACTTGCTATCCCAGTACATTAGCTCACTTAAAGTGACTAATGAAAATTTCATTAGTATTACTTACACATGCAAAGAAAACTGCCCTCCTGAAACTTCATTCTCCTGTTGCTTTTTGTTGTTGTTGTTTTTCCTTTTCTTCCTCCCTCTCTGCTCTCTTTCAAATATATGGTCTCTTTTTCATCAATTTGTTATTAAATGTGCACATATATGCATAAAATATACATATATATTACAAAATTATATGTATATTATATGTGTATTATATAATATTCTCATATATATATAGAATATATGTATATTCTCATGTTGCAGGACAATTGTATTCTGTCAATTATGTTTTAAATAAATGCTGAATAGTCAGTACCCAGGCAGGAAGTATAGGTGGGGCAATAAGGACAGGAGTATTCTGGGAAGAAGGAAGCTTCCTCTGCAGTCATATCTAGACACAGAAGAAGCCGGATGTGACCTGCCCCGCTGAAAAAAGTACTGAGCAATGTGGCTAACATATGCTAGAATAATGGGTTAATATAAGTTATAAGAGTTAATAAGAAGCCTGAGCTAATGGGCCAATCAGTTTATAACTAATGTAGAGTCTCTGTGTGATTTTCTTTGGGGATACCAGCTGTGGGAACTGGGCAGGACAGAAACCCCAACAAGAAGGCCCTCATGTTACATTCTCAAATACAAACTGTTGAGTCTATATAATGTTGCTTATGTGCATGTTTCCAGGGAAGACCATTTGGCACTGTAAACCAGTTGGTATTCACTTGCTAGAAAGGTCAAGCTCTCCCCCAGTCCCAGCTTTACTCATCAGCCTGGGGTTATTTGTGTGGAGTTGAGGCCTCCTGAGCTTTTGTTGGCACAAAGTTGTAGAGTCCAGTCCCAATGAATAGATATAAAAAACACTCCCCTACCACAGCTCAGGGAACATTGAAGAAGAGTGGCCAGAATGAGTATAAGAGCCAGATGACCAGGGACTTCGCTATGAGATTGTGTCTTTTAGTAAGCAATATCAGAAGCTACACCCATATAGTCTCACCAATATGAATGCCCGAATATGACCTGAACAAGGAGGAAACCAACAAACATCCTGTTGCCTTAGGCTATGTCTTATGAATCAAGCATTTTTTTTTGTTTTTTGTTTTTTTCAGAAATGATAGCACATATGGACACATAGGTAAACCCTACTGCCTGAGACACAGCTGTCAGATGAAGCTTCCAGCATATTTAAATGAGGAGTCTAAGTCTGGTCGTAAACGAAACAGAAACTGGCTAAGACAGATGTGGCAAATCTCAGCACTCTTCCATTTGTCGACACTCCTGAAGGGTGAAGGTTGCTTTCATTTGAATCTTGAGGCAGACCAGTGCTTTACTTTGCCCTTTCACATTTGCTCTGAACCAGAATCCCTGAAGAACCTCTACATTCACAGCTGTACTATTTTTCTTTCTGTGGCTGATGTTCTGCCACATTCTTGAAGTAAAGGTAGCCTCAGGAAAACATCATAACTGTTCTGTTCTTAGGAAGAAAAGATCACTCCCAAGTGTGGATGAATAATTCTTCAGCCCTGGTTACCCATGATTCCTAAAATACATATACTACCTAAAATCACAAAGCTAACCCAGTACTCATGATTTTCTGAAATAATTAAAGTATCTGTTTTGAACATAAATTGTCTAGTAATTTATTAGTTTAGTTATTTTATTTGGTAGTTACTGGAAATTATAAACAAAAGAAAACAGTATTCTATGTCAGACTAGATAAAGAAATTCTAAGCAGTTAATCTAGGTTTAACAAAAACAACAACAACAAAAAGAATTCCAACAGAGAAACAAGTAAGAATTCTAATTTTAATGATAAGACCCAAAGTGTATATTTTACAATGTACGTTTGATGTGGGATTTCCCTTTGTATGCTGTGATCACAATTGATTAATAACGAAACTGCTTTGAACTTATAGCAAGGCAATATTTAGCTAGGTGGGGAATACTGAACTAAATTGGTGTGTGAGAATGGTCTATATTCTGTCAATAATGTTTTAAATAGACACTGATTGTGCGGTAGCCAGGCAGGAAGTATAGGTGGGAAAATCAGACAGGAAGTAGAAGTGGTACAATGAGAACAGGAGTATTCTGGGAAGAAGGAAGCTTCTCACCAGTCCTTCGCAGATCACCAAAGAAGCAGAATGTGACCTGCCTCGCTGAAAAAGGTACTGAGTCATGTGGCTAACATAGATAAGAATAATGGGCTATATAAGTTATAAGAGTTAATATGAAGCCTAAACCTATGGGCCAATCAGTTTATAACTTATAGAAACCTCTGTGTGATTTTCTTTGGGGCTACTGGCTGTGGGAACTGGGCAGGTCAGAAACCCCAACAAGCCGGCTCCTCGTGTTACACTGAATGCTAGAAGAAAGGAGACAGAGTCAGAAAGAAGCCATGGAGCCGCCACCAGAGACAGAATGCTGAAACCTTGCCAGTAGGCCACAAGCCTTGTAGTAAAATATAAAATAATAGAAATGGGTTAAATTGAGATGTAAAAGCTAGCCAATAAGAAGTTAGAGCTAATAGGCCAGGCAGTGATTTAATTAATTCAGTTTTGTGTGATTATTTTGGGAGTCTGGGCAGCCAGAAATCAAACATGCAGCCTCCCTACAACATACATTGGGGTTCTGAAAAGGATTTTTCACTTGAACCATAATGAAATGAGGTTCCCAAATCTTGTTCTAGGCCCACCTGAAATTTCGCATAAAATTCAGCAATTCTAGCAAGGAACCCTGCCAAGGGAGTTTATCAAGAATCCCAGGAATTGCTCTCTACTCACTCTGAGTTTCTAACAGGTTAGTTTCCTCCTCACCCACTGTGCCCAGTGTGAGTCTCATCATTCTGCTCAGGTCCCAGAATGAAGCAAGTCAGACGATGCTCCTCAAGTGTTAGTTCCTTCCTTCTACCTTCTTGGGGTAGAATCTCTTACTCTTTCTTCTATTGCTCTAAGAACTCCATGCTAGCTGCCCACCAGCTTCTGTGAAGTTCTGGGCAGTTATTTTGCTTTTTCCTTCCATTTTTCTGTAGGAATGCTGGGATTACAAGTTAGTGCCATCATATCCATCTTTTTTATATTAGCTAAGAGTATAAACTCAGATGGTCAGATTTGCGTAGCAAATGCTTTTAACTAGTGAGCCATCCTGCTGTCAGACAAAGACAACTGCTTTGAAAGAGCTTGACAATTCCTTTCTTTTCCTTCTTATCCATTTCCTCCTCTTCTCATCCACAGACTCCTTTTCTATTAGTGCTGAGACTTGAACCCACGGCCTCGTGAAGGTTAAGGAAGTCCTGCACAGATAAGCTGTGGTCTTAGTTCCACTCTGAGAATCCCTAGCACACTGAACATGCTCCTGTCACATGGCTCAATAGTCAAACACCTTTACATCTTCCCAAATGAAATAAAAACTTAGATCCACACACATATATACACGTACCTATTTATAAAAACTGTATAGTTAATTTGTAAACTCAGAAAGCAACCAAGATGTGTTTTATTATATAAATGCGTAAATAAAATGTTGCACACACACAGTGCTAAAGAAATGAGTTATCTAGCCATCGGAGATATGGAGGATCCTGAGGTTCATACACACAAAGAGAAAAAAAAACAATGGAAACCTTCTTGAAAAGCCCAAACTCACAGCGATAGTGACAAGACTGGTGGATTCAGAAGTTAGAAGGAAGGAAGGATAAGTGGACAGTACACAGGATGCTTGAGGCAGTGAAATTGGTGTAGAAAACTGCAGGGGTGGATGCTCAGCATCATTCATTTGTACAAGCCCCCGGGATGTACAAGATCCAGTGCAAGCCCTGATGTAAACTATGTACAATCTATAAGTGTGATATATAGGCTGCTTGAAGGTAACAAACATTCCCTGTGCTGCCTGGGCTCTGGATGGCTGACGGAGACAGAGGCTCTAGAAACTACGCTCTCTGTTCAAATTTCGTGTCAGTCTTCTCTACAAGTACAGGGTTAGAAACTGGATGGAAGCCATTGCGTTTTGTGTGTGTGTGTGTGTGTGTGTGTGTACATGTATACTGATTTGCATAAAAATGAACACACATGGTTAGAGTTCAGAAGACAACTTTGAACCAACATATGTCAACCTAGCTGGCCCACAAGTTTCCCATGATCCCCCTGTGTCTACCTCTTATCTCCCCTCAGGAACACTGGGATTATAGATGTGTGATACCCTTCCAGGCTTCAAATAGATCTGGGTAATTCAAGCGTGGGTCCTCACATTCAGTGGTCCAGTGAACAATTTCCATGGACCAGAAATCTATCTTTTCAGTAAATAGTGAGCATATTATATAAAAAACCAGATTTATATCCCATGTGGGGCTTACTACAGTCACTTTAAAATATTCTTGCTTGGGTTTCTCTTTGGCTAACAGCATTATTCTTAAGTTATATTAACTCCCCTGGTGCCTCTATACCTTGTCACTCCTAATAACCCCAATTCAGATAGAGTAGGACACATCCTCACTTATTTCTATGGCAACTTTTATTCTGGAAAGATAGCAGTTTCAATTAATTAGTTTTATGTGTTTTTTTAAGTCTATAATGTTAAAAAATTACAGATAAAGAGAAAAGCTTCAATAAGGTCCAAGTTTAGGATATTTTCTGAAAGTTTATTATTTAAGTCTCTTTATTTTGAGAGAGTGACTTCAACAGGTCATGGTGGACCTGAGTTCAGATAGAATAAGCCCAGATTCCATCCCTCAGTGCCATGCTAAACAGGAAGAAACACATAAAACTGTCAGGCCATTTCACTAAAAGGTCTGTATTAGGGCTGAAAAAAAGTAATATTTCCAGGAGTAGTCTGGAAGGTTTTATTTCATTTGTTTGCCTTATAAAAACTGTGCTTGGTCATCTTATTAAAAGACAGCCCTGCTATAGAAAACAGAAAACTGCCCCACAAAATTATGCATCAACAAATATTGATTTGGATTGGACTCCAGCTGTAGGAATGCAAAACACTGGCCCCAACGGCCGCATTGATTCGGGACAGAAGAACTGTGTCTTCTGTCTGTTTTGACTTTCCAGGATTTCCTTAACCTTTCCCTCATCAAAAATCTATCAGTCTGCAGACTGGGTGTTGAATGAGTGAGCCCAGAGGAGTGAAGCACTGGGCAACAGAGGGAGCTCCCGGTACTTCCCTGTCAAGTCCTGCCATAGCTGGCAATCTTACCTCTCCCATAACCACTGCTCTGGCTGCGTGGTTATAGAATTAACTTACTAAGTTTTCTCGAAAAAGCTATTTTACCATGTACCAGAGTCAGATAAACCCTTCATCCTGGTAGAATCTGTGCATATATGATAAAACACATCAAGGGTATGTCAAATTTACTACATATATATATATATATATATATATATATATATATATATATATATCGCATTATCTTCATCTTCATGCCATTAGTAATGCATAAAAGGAACAACAAGAAAGTAAGTTAGAGTAATGAGAATGCCACTAAGGCAGGATAGAATAGTTCTACTGAAGCTGCAAGATCAAATCCTTCAACCAAAATGCTCTCAGCTAATAAGAAATTGATCAGGAAAAGGTTTCCTGAAAATTGATGATGAAATTAAGAGTCGAATAGTGACATATATGATTAGTGATATATATATGTGTGTGTGTGTGTGTGTATGTACATATGCATATTGTATATAACATATATTACATATATATATATACAAGTTCTGGTTTTCTTACTACAAATAAATTTAATTATGATTTTCCCGTACATGTGGATCACTGTACTTTGTTCAGATTTACTCACCATTAATCTCCCTGGTTCCTCATCTCCATTTATCCCCACTTGCCCTCATCTCCTTCCATCTTCAGACAATGCGTTCCTCTCTCTCTCTCTCTCTCTCTCTCTCTCTCTCTCTCACACACACACACACACACACACACACACACACACACACAAACACGCAAATATGGGTTCCTGATCTATGAAAAAAATTGTGCTATTTCTCTTCTTGAGTCAGGTTTATTTCACTGAACATGATGATCTCCTGTTAGATCCACTTTTCCAGCAAATGACAATTTTGTTCTTCGTTATAACTGAATAAAATACACTATGGACCTGGTGAGGTATTTGAGTGGTTGTAAGTGCTTTCCAGGAAAGGTTGGCGTCCTCAGCTTGATCCTGGCAACTTGCATAAGCTCAAGAGAAACAACAAACTCTACAAAGTAGTCCTTTGACCTCCAATATGCACTGTTATATGCATGTGCCACACATCATACACATATAAGCACAATAATCATAAATAAAATTAAAAAGTAGTTAAAGACAAGAATCACAGCCAGGCGGTGGTGGCGCACGCCTTTAATCCCAGCACTCAGGAGGCAGAGGCAGGCAGATCTCTGTGAGTTCGAGGCCAGCCTGGTCTACAAAGGGAGTTCTAGGACAGGCTCCAAAGCTACAGAGAAACCCTGTCTTGAAAAACCAAAAAAAAAAAATTTATCAATAAATGCAGAAAAGCTATATAACAAAGTTCAAGTCTATGCTAAAAGACCTAAACAAAGTAGGACTAGCCAGAAAATATCTTAACATAATAAAAGCTATGTCCCTCAAATCTATAGATAATGTTATATTAAAAATTAACTTTAAATGTAGGATGAGTCAAGGGTGCCTTTTATCTCCATTTTTATTCATACAGTTCTCAAAATTTTATAAAAAGTATAAAGATCAAAAAAGAAGTTAAATTATCCCTATTGCCAATGAGAGGGTTTTTTTACTTTAAAAAAATATGGTCCTGGAGAGATGTTTCAGTGATTAAGAACACTGGCTGATTTTCCAGAGGACCCAAGTTCAATTCCCAGTACCCATATGTCAGTGTAAGACTTTCTGTTACTCCAGTTCCTTGGGATCTGATGCCATCCTCTGGTCTCCAAGAGCACTGCTCACATATAGTATATAGACAAGGCATATGTTTTTAAAAAAATCACAGACTCCAACAAAATCCCCTACATATAAAAAAAAACCTTTGAATTAAATATAAAGATTCCAAATTAACATAAAAGCCAGAGGCAACTTTCAATAAATTATAAACAATTTTAAACCATTGTACTGTTTTTGTTGTTTTTCCAAGACAGGGTTTCCCTGTGTAACAATGCTGGCTGTCTAGAATTCACTCTGCAGACCAGGATGCCTTGAACTCACAGAGATCCACCTGCCTCTGCCTTCCAAGTGCCAGGATTAAAGGACTGCGCCATCACCACAGGGCTTGTGTTTTTTAACTTTGTATATGACTCTCTGTTTGTGTGGGTGTTTGTATATGTAAGTGTGTAAGGATCTTCTGGTCTACAGCGGCAAGAAGACAGTTTCAGATACCATGGAACTGGAGTTATAGTGTTTGTGAGCTACCTGGTAAGAGATGCTGGGAACTCAGATCCATGAAAGAACAGCAAGTATCAAATCAAACTATTATCAGTCATATTGTGATAAAGAAATTAAGATTTTTCACACAGAATACATAACACAAACAGTAAACCCTAGTCGAAGCATTAATTACTTTATTAATAAAACATGGGGAAGCAGGTATTGGGGCAAGAACTCGAGCAGGGAGCAGCCACCAGTCACCTCCGACCTCTCCCTTTCCTCCTTCTAAAAGGGCAGAGAGACTCTTTAAGCCCCACCTTACTACTTCCTGTCTCCTCTCTGTCTATAGTCCTCCAAAGCTCTATGGTTAATTTTGCTCAGTTAGCTCCACCCTCTGACTCCAAGCAAGCTTTGTCATAGCATAATCAAAATATCATACAACATCTAATGTAAGCCACAATAATCCATTAGTGCTGACTTATCAATTGTAATAAATTACACTAATGAAGGGGAAAGTGTGTGTAAAAGGGAGAGTGCTGGTGGAGGCTGAGTGAGGAACTTGGTATTTTTTGCTTAATTTTTCTGCAAACTGAAACTACTCTCAAAAATAATCTTCTAGTTAAAAATATTACAGAAGTATTTATTATTTTTAAAAAAGCTAGGAAGAGCTTTCCAAATGTGTTGGTCACAACAAGCTGCTCTCTAGTTAGCAGTAAGTCATGATCCTGATAGGATTTACCCAACCCTCTTCCAGCAAAGCTCACAATGTCTTAATGAAGAAGGGCTCCACAGGCAATCAACACAAAGAGGCTCAAGAAAGTATGAGGAGATGCATTAAGAAACAAAACACAGAGAAGTAGAAGTAGGATTTATACTAGAGAGATTTTAAGGAATGTTTCTTCCTTGCATTTGACTAGTGATAAACAGTATATTTAATGTTAAAGACAATGTTCAGGAAGGCGCAAAAAAGAAAGGAAAAAGTTGAAAGGGTGAGAGGGGAGGTGGTGGCAGGGAATTGGAAAGAGTGGAAGAAGGGGAAAATGTGGTCTGGAGATACCCTGTGAGAGAAGAATAAGGAAACAGTAAGGCTGTGGCAGAAAATTGGACTTCTAGAAATGAGTTCTTCCAGTGTAATGTTTTTAAACCATTCATTATTTTTCCAGTTATAGAAGATAGTTATGTTGATAGTTCAAAATGTGAATTAAAGAATCAATTCACACAAATGTCTTAACGTTTATACATATTTCCTTTTCATATTTTTCATATTTCCATTTTCTTCACTTATTTGCTCTTATTTTCTCAGTGTCTTAATTGTTTGACTGTTCTTTGTGTTACATTCCAAACACTTCAGTACCAAATTGTTGCAAACTGGATAGCATACAACAATAGATCGAGGTATCAGCAACAGTATCTTCTCCTACTCTGGGGTTCTTACTGCACTCCCTCTAGGGTACTGATTGCCTCCCTCTGAGTTTCTGATCTCTCTCTCTCTCTCTCTCTCTCTCTCTCTCTCTCTCTCTCTCTCTCTCTTTGGGGTTTTGACTGCCCTTCCTCTGGTATAGTACTGTTCTCCATCTCTATGGTTCTGTAATGTAAACTAAATAAACCTTTTCTTCTGCTATATTGCTTTTTGTCATTGTATTTAATCAAGTGACTGAAATGAAACTAAACCTTTATAGAAGTTGGCCTATGTAATGACAGAGGTTGAGAAGATCCAAAAATAGCATCTTCATGCTACCAATCCAGGAACTTCAATCCAAGTTCAAAAGCCTGAGGTCCAGGCACTTGGATATCTGAAGGCAGAAGAGGGACGGCCTAATCCAGAGAGAAAAGACAAGAGAAAGAGAACAAATTTGCCCTACTTGGTACCTTTTCCTCTACACAAACCCTCTGTGCGTTACTTAATGACCCTTTATATTCACACCAAACAGTTATTTAAATGCTGATTCTTCTAAAAGCACCTTGAAAAATATATACATAAATAATGTCTTACCAACTCTCTATACCCAGAGACAAAATCTTACTAGCTTGCATGTATTTCTGAGCCCAATCAAGTTTGGTCATCCATAGGACCTGATGTGGAACTGAACATTATGGGCTCAAGAAATTCCATTAACAATTACTTGTTTCAGAGGAGACAGGAACAGACCAGTCAGTGTGTCATAGTAGAGTTATAAATTAGTTTAAATGCTTTATGGTCCTATTTTAACGAAAAATATACTTTAGATTTCATCTCAAGTATAATAGGAAAGAAGTGATTAGATAGTTTCAGTTAGGACACTGAGCAGATATTTGTTTTGTTAAAAATGTCTTTTGCTTTAGGTAGAAAAGAGACCACAAAGGATGAGAGAAAATACAGAAAGCAACTAGGACTGTCTAGTTAAAATTTGGGTAAGAGACAATGGTCTCTACTCTGTGCACAAGGAACTTGGCAAGTATTAGCAATAGACATTGACAGCTGTCCTTCTATAGAACATGGAAAGTGTTTAAAACTCTGGATTTGATGAGGCCTCCAAAGGAATGTATAGCGAAAATGTCAGACTGAAGAGAATGGCAAACAAAGAAACAGGGGGAGAGATTCATCACAGTCAGTCAGAGAGGAAGAAAGAGAGCAGGAATCAGTGATGTTTCTCTTACAATAAGCTTATAAGAGACCATTGTAGAATCACCACGTGACCATCTGGGATGAGGACCATACCTTGAACACTGGAGCAATCCTCTCTATGTGAATGGTCCAAATAGCTTTCTGTGATGAATGTGGGTTTCTCCATAGGCACTTGGGAACTAAGTCATCTTCTCTGTTCTGGCGTCTTAGATGATGTTCTTCATTTTGTAGGATTTTCCAGGGCTTTTTGTGCTTTCAACATAATCACTGGAATACCTGAATTTATGCTTAAACGTGAGTAAAAATATCACGAACAAACGAGTGAAATGAAAATTTATTGCAAGAATATAAAATTGTTTTAGGATTTTAAAGATCATAGAATTACACTATTTGTTTATAAGTATTTCCTTTGAAGACAGCTCAGAGGCCACGGGCATAAGGCTACATTCTGTTCTGAGTTATCTTCTTATCTATCACCAATAATGGGAATGATGCTCATGGTTCTGTTAGTATCACGTCTCACCTAACACCAAAATACAAGTATGCGACAACTGTCATAATATAATCTTGAATCTAGATGCCAATATCACGTTTAAGGGTACTCAGACATATTCCAAACAAGGAACATGGTAGAATGAGTTGTCTTTATTGGCATGGTGATGGGTAAAATGAGACAGCATTTACTAAGAAATTACTTGCAGTGTGATTTATATTTGCTTTATCTTTAGCTTTGCTAACTTCGCTCTTTTATTTCATTGTCTAAACAACTTCCACAAGCCTATTAGTCATCTGCCATATGACAGAGTTCCATGTCTTCCTAGCTTTAGGCATTGCTGATGGTGAGTCTGATGACATCTGATACACCTGCCTCTGTGCGTCATTAGTGTTTTTCTCATATGCATTTTAGCATTGCTTCTTTGCCTTGTAATTTTGACATCTTGACTATGGTATTTCATGGAGTGATTCTTTTCCGAGCATGCCTACTTGTATTTCTATATTCTTCTTGCATATGGGCATCTACTTCTTTCTATAAGTTTGAAAACATTTTGATTATAATTTTAATGCAAGCCTTACCTAAGCCTCTAGATTTTATCTTGTCTCCTTCTACCCCATGAAGTCTTAGGTTTAGTCTCAAGAGTAAAAATTTAATGAGTATTTTGGTAATATTTATTGTTTTGTTTTTTCATGTATATCTGAAAATATCTAATTTTTTCATGAATATATGACAATATTCATTATTTTCTCAACCTTTTCTCCACTCCCAATATTCATTCAAGTGGTTGGGGTTTTTTTTGTGCTGATGTGGCTTTATTCTTTATTATTTATTTGATTGATTGAATTATTTTCTTTCTCCTACAAAATTTATATTTGGTTATTTTTATGTCTCCACTTCTTTCCTGGACCATGAAACCTCTTTTTTCACCTGCTTTAGAAATTTGATGTTTCTTTCCCATGTCTTGTACTAAGTTCCTTAAGCATTTATTTAAACCTCATTTTGGTCTTTGAACTCTATAAACATAGTGATCTGATTTTTTTTCTGGCAATACAAATATCTCATCATTTTTATCTTATGGTGTCAATATGTTATCAGTGTGTGTGTGTGTGTGTGTGTGTGTGTGTGTGTGTGTTTCTCTTATGTATTTGCTCATTTTTTGCCATGTGTATAACCTCTGGTTTGCGTTTTTCTTATATTTCCAATATTTAATTTGCCTTTTCTGTCTTACAGTCCTCCAGGGGGATAGTCAATTTCAGTGTGGTAACAACAATAATAGATCAACTTACATTACAGTGTTAGATGGAAGGGAAGATACTGTGACCTTGGCTTGTGAAACTGATTAGGACTGAAGAAAGAAATCCTTGGGTCTTGTCAATGTGGTAGACTCTGTCTTGGGTGGTAGGTATTTGCTTCTTGATCTTACTTGCTCTGTCTGCTGTGGGGTGCAATTAAAGTGAATCTTAACTCTGCGTCAATCCTTTTGAAATGGTGCCTGGCTTCTTTCTCTTCAGTGGCTGCCGGCACATCTCACTCCCAGCTCCCCGATCTCTGCTCTCCATGTTCCAGTCTCGTTCTCAGGCCTCTGTGGAGTCCATAACTCCAGGCCTACACAACCTACTGTCCCCAAGAATAAGCCCATACCAATGCTGCCATCTGGTCCTTATTCTACAAGATGTGATAAGTGTATAATAACTTCTCTCCATCATTGGTGTATCATTCTGAATGGTTTTAATTCCCTAGAGGCCTCCATAGGCTAGGAATTCACCCTGTTCATCATGCATCTTTTATGGATATTTTCATAAGTTTGCTTTTCCTAGACTGTTACTGTAGTTAAGATTAGAGAGCCTCGGAGTCTTTTCTGGTTTGCCTTCTCTCACCTAGCAATGTACACATAAGGTCTCTCCATGTTTCATTTTTATTTGTCATTAATAAAGATTTCAAGAAATTCTGTAAAAGCTTATCCATCTACACATGTGATACGTCCTTTCATTTGAAGCATTATAAAATTTCATCTATTTAATTAGTAAACATGGTAAAAGGGAGAGTTGGTCACAGTGCTCATGGCTATATCATTACATCATCTTTCTGCTCCCCAAAAGATTAAGCTGCTCTTCATTTACTGCAAGAGAGGTAAAAGCTCAGAAGGGTTTTTTCTTAGACCAAGAGAGGATACACACCTATAAACCTCCAGCACACTGGAGAACAAGGCAGGAAATTCTTTAAGACCAACCCAGGCTACATAAGTAAAACACGCCTTTCTAAGGAATTCATTTTAAAATGGGGAGAAATTGAGGAAAAGCTGAAAAAATTTCCTTAAAACTATAAACTAGAATTTTGTCTTTTTTGTTTGTTTGTTTGTTTGTCTGATCACATTCATCCTTGTTACACTATTTCCCCTCCCTAATCCTCTTCCACTTCCCCACTATTTCTCTCTACTTTTATGTCATGTGTGTATGTATATTTGTGTCCATGTGTGTTCTATACATGGAAGAAAAGATGTGATATTGTTGCTCTCAGTTTTCTAATTTCACATAACTGATGATCTTCAGTTCTATTCCCTTTCCTAAAAAATGTCCAGATTTCTTATTTTATAGCTGAATAACACTTCATTGTGTATACATCCCAGATTTCTTTTTCCATTCACATCTCTATCGGCACCTGTACTGATTCCATAACTCAGCAGCAATAAACATGAATGTGCATGTTTTGGGGGATGTGAAGAGTCTCTCATGGGACATGAAGAGTCCTTCAGGCATATACTCAAATGTGTTAAAACTGGGTTATACAGTCCTATTAGTAGTGTTTTGAGGAACCTTTGTTCCCTGATTTCTTTAGCATCACTCATGCTTTGAGTGTGAGAGCACTGAAGAAAGATTGAAAAGCACAGCAACTTACACCATTTTGTAAGATATGAAACTATAGTGAGAGTTCAGTTAGCCCTGCTTCCTTGTTGGAGTCTCTAACTCATTGGGATTTTGTAGAAGGTAAGTAGTAGTGCAGTGATTAAATCCTGAATGGCTTCAAACACGAAGAAGAAATCAATGATGGCAGGAAAAATTGGAGGAAAGCATGAAGTAGGGATTAATTAAAGTAACTAAAGACTACTTGTGTATGGAAAACCAGAAAGAACACAAAGGACAAAAGAGCTTCAGAGTAATGTGAGAATGGGAAGCAGATAAGACCTGAGTATAAACTGATGTGTTTGTCTGTAGGAGAATGAATGTGTGTGGAATAAGGGCATTTTTTTTAGAAGTTGAACTCATGTAAGTATGCATGCTACAGATGAACCTATGTAGACTATGATTACTGACTGCTGTCTAAGCACAACTGGAGTCCCACTAGGAGGGAAGAATGTGCTGTTGCATAGTTACAAGATTCATGAGAACACTTAAGAGTGAAGATTTCCACCAACCACTAGTTCCCTAGATGCTGTCTCTCTACAGTCTATAAGATACAGATCCTTGGCTACCCATAGCTTTGTGACTCTGAAATATAATGAAGACTGTAAAACTTACTCATGTCTCTAGAAATTCAAAGGTGACAATATGTTTTATACAATGTCAAATGACAGACAAAGCAAACAGAGAAAATACAGAGCTGCTAATGGATCACAGGCACATGTGGCCTTAGATGTAGGTTGGTAGTCATGACTAGGAAACACTGACTCCTTAGATTTTCTCTTCAGAAAATGATTACATAACAGTATCTTCAGATTTAACAGTGGAATCCCTCATCTCCCTATACCTGCCTGGACCTTCTTGGCTGGGTATCTATAGGTGTTTGTTTCTTATTTAAGAATTTATTCATGTTAAAATGTGATTAAAGAAAGATGGTTGCTTAGTTTCTACATTTCTATGTAGTATTGCTGTTTCTAGTGATGTCTAGAAGATCAACAGTGAGCCTGTGATAGTGTAGAATAGAGCTAGGCAGGGAAAACTAAGCTGGAAGAAATAAGGTAGAGTCAGTGAGACTCCATGCAGCCCTGCCAGAGACAGACACAGGATGGAACTTTACTTTAAGCCACATGGAGATACAGATGAATAGAAATGGGTTAAATTAACATGTAAGAGCTAGCCAATAAGAAGCTAGAGCTAATGGGCCAAGAAGTCATTTAATCAATACTGTTTCTATGTGGTTATTTCGGGGCTGAGCAGCCAGGAACAAACAAGTGGCCTCCTACAACAAACATCCCTTCACTTAGGCATGAAGGAGAGAAACTTTGATGAAGGTTTGAGATTGGTGGAAATCTTCAGGTCTTACATGTTCCTGTGAACCTTGTAACAATGTGGTAACCCCTTCCACCTGGCTAACAGGACAACGATGATGTTTAGAAGCGGTTGGAAGTGAGCTGGTGGGAAGTGGTGGGACACATCAGAACTTTAAAACTCATAGCAAGAGAGCAGCACACAGGCCAGTGAAATGACTCAGTCGGAGAGGGTGATTGCTATCTAGCAGGATGAACTAAGTTCAAGGCTTAGAAATCTCATGGCGAAAGGATAGGCCGAACTTGTCCTTTGGTTTAAACAGGCACCACACAGGCATAAAAAATACAAGTGTTTTGTAATGTCTCCGTACTTGAACTTTTTGTGTGTTGTATGAGGAAGCGAAAATTGTGGTAATCACACTGTTGTGGAAATATAGAATGCATTTCATACCAGAGATCCTATTTATTTATAAGCATTTATTTACCCTAATTTAAAAAAAATGTTAATATTGGGTATAAGTTTTAGAGAGAATGTCTCCTCTTTTAAAAGAAATTTCTTAATAAACTCTAGAATTTAGATATAGTTCAACATAGAGCTTACTCCCTTGTGATACATTGATATAATATTTGGACTGTCACACTAAGCTGCCCATTTGCAAGATGCAGGAAGATTTGAAAAGGAATATAATAATAAAAACTTAAATTCATCTGTGGCTAAAATTTCAGTCACTTATACCCACAATCCTCCCTTTTCTTAAGTTAATTTTGATTTTAATAGAAATTAATCTCTCTCTCTCTCTCTCTCTCTCTCTCTCTCTCTCTTTTTTTTTTTTTTTTTTTGGTTTTTCGAGACAGGGTTTCTCTGTGGCTTTGGAGCCTGTCCTGGAACTAGCTCTGTAGACCAGGCTGGTCTCGAACTCACAGAGATCCGCCTGCCTCTGCCTCCCGAGTGCTGGGATTAAAGGCGTGCGCCACCACCGCCCGGCCAGAAATCAATCTCTTTCTGACACTGTTGATGTCTGTTACAAAGTTGTAAATTCTTTTTTATTTATTTTTTTTTCAAAGTTGTAAATTCTGAAATAAAATAAAGCATAGAAATTGATTTAAAAGAAAGTATATTTTCCTTTTATTTATAAGCAATTATGTAAACTTGGTGATTTAAAAATACAGTAATTTAGTTATCAGCAGATAATTAATGAATACATAAAGAACACCTGACCTCTGTTTATGAGAGACTGTCCTGTGTTTAATACTGAATGTCCTACATTCCAGGAAAATAGGATCAGTGATCAGGCCACCATCAATGCTGGAAAACCCAAAAAGTTGCATTATCAAACTGGTTTCTAACCAACAATATCAGACTGCTGCTAACATTTTTTTTTAACGAATTAAAACAAAATAATCTGAAACTCCAAAAGGTCACAGTTGCTTTGGACTACTGTCCCAGATGGTTTGATTTGAATCCATCAAGCTGACAGTTATCATCAATGTGGGATAATAAAGGGTGAATTTCAAACTTACATTAAAATTCAACGACTCCATATTAAGTAACTATTTAATACAATCATTTTTTTGTCTTCTATTGTGTGCAGAATTGTGATTCCCGAAAAAGCACATGCATGGACATCTTAGAGCACCTGAAGCTATAGTGTTGTGTTTTTTGTGTTCAATAAAAGGAACTACTGTCATTTGTACTTTCTAAGAACCATTGGAGAAGTCTATGCTCAGTTTGTGAAGTCAGAAGGAAATATATAATTGTGAAATTTTCCAGTACATATAGAAGCCATGTGCAGTCATACTGACACAGCAAGCAGAGCTCAGTGTGGGATAGCTGATCAACACTCATTGTCTATGTTGACAATTAGAAGTTTTCATAATAACTAACTTGTATGGCATACATTATTGCTACCTAATGCTCAGTGAAGTGACATAATGTCACTAAATTCATGCAGCTGGTTCATAGAACAGCTAGTATTGAACATAGTCTTTCTGTCCCTAGAGCACATGGCTTGTTTGTGTTCAGAACATGTGAAAGATATTTGGGAATGAATCAAAATTTCAAACAGCATCCTAATTTATAATCTGTGTACCCATATCCTAGCAGCAAGACTTCTCCGGTCATAAATTAATTAGCTGAACAGCACACTATGGTTCCAGATTTTCAATACAATGTTTTTATTGTTGTGACTATTCTGGTTATTCAGTTGTCCAAAGCAAGGAAGTTTCTCTGTGGGAATTTCTTGGGGAAACCAAGAGCATTCTTGAGCAACAGTTAACAGCTAGGGCAGCAGGACACAACCCACATTTCTTGTTTCTGAGGTTGTCCTCTCACTTGGACATTCCTTCTCGTGCTTTCCACGAAAAGGAAGAATGTGTTCTGTGTCTGGGCATGAAGCAGGCACAGACCATCCCAGTCTCAGGAGCTGTGGTGGCCCCTTGCCCCTGTTGTGAAGGCCCAAATGCTCCCTTTGCTTTCATTGAGCTACAGGCATAGTGAGGGATATGAAGTGTTTCTCAGCAAAGTATGACAATATTCAGAACTAGACTCCTAGAGCACCTACTCACGCCAAATCATCTCTGAGTTTTATTTTTATATCCATAGAATGGCAGTAATCAGTTTATATCAGAGTTGTATAAGGACCAAGTATGCAGTAAGTGCTCTATAGGTTTTATCTGTTATTGTTCTTCAACCAAAGAGCATGAATAAGAAAATTAATAAAAATAAAATTTAATAATATTTATCATGTGTTATAATTTGTTAGGATCTGGCACCAAACTATAAGATGGTTAAGGCAAGATTTTGGTGTTTAAGACTATGTCAAATGGTCCTGTCCCACCTCCTAGGAACCCAGACACTGAATCCTCCGAGTTTTCCCATACCACCCCTCTCACCCTTTCCTTCTAGCCCATCTCCATTCCTTTGTAACTCTCTGCTGACCTGCTGAACAGATCTCTACTTGGGACCCCAAAGCCACCACATTTGGCTTATACTCAGGGTCCCCACATTCACCATTTACCTAGAAACCAGATTGGAAAACAGTAACCAGAAAATGGAAGAGCCACCCAACAAAGATGAGACTAGATTTCCATACCATGAACCACTCAAAACAACAAAATCCAGATGCTTATATCCCAGGACAGAAGCATAAATATTAAAAAATCAAGACAATATGCTTTTTCTAGAAGCCAGCAACCCTAATAGGTTAGAGCTATTTCCCTATGAAGAGTAATTTAACCTAAGAACAAGAACTTTAAGAGAGCAGTATACTTGAAATCTCTAAAGTATATATATATATATATACAAAAAGAGAATGTGGAAATAAATAATCAATTGCAGAACTGAAACTAATGAAATAGAAGCAAACAAATACAAATAATTACCAAATGATTGCCTTGATCCATGGGATTTTGAAGTTGGCTCTGTTTTGGGGAGTTAACAAGGGTTTATGTGTTTGTTCCTGTGCTTCAGCTCCTCAGAGGTATTTGATCAAATTCCATTTGAATACATTTTCTTCTCATGTTCAGAGACAGAAATGTATTTTAAAGGATGAGCAAACTCTACTGTCATATAAAACACCAAATCTGTCCTCCTAAGGTGGAAGTGTACTTACTCTGAAGGTTTTGACATCTATCAGAAGAGATTCCATCACATTTTCCATCTATAAATGGAGCAATAATTTTTCCCAACAGGTAAAAGTACTGTACCAACAAAAAAGCAAGGATGGAAACCTCAAGGAATAAATGCTGTTTGAGTATACCTGATATACTTTTCACCTGTTGGTCAGAAAACATCAGTGAAAATTTCAATAATCAATGTATCAGTGATTCTCAACCTTCCTAATGCTGTGACTATTCAAACAATTCTTCATGTTGTGGTGACCCCCCCAACCATAAAATTACTTTTATTGTTACTTAATAACTGTAAATTTTGCTGTAGTTATGAATAATAATGTAAATATCTGTGTTTTCAGATAGCCTTAGGTCCTTTGACCCCAAAAGGGTCATGACCCACAGATTGAGAGGCAGCTACTAATATATCTATATTAGAAGCAGCAAAGAAGAACAAAGCAATCGTATTTCTGAGAAGGTTCACTTTAATGCTTGGGTATATTCTGTGGAAATAAATTTATAAAAAGTAACCTTTATTTATTTCATTTAAAGTAAGATCTAGAACCATTTCTACAATAAAAATTCTATATTTAAAGTAACATGCATTTTATTTCAGTAAAGGACATTAAGCAAAGGTTTGGTTGCCTTGGTGACTATTTGACATAAGGATTCACATCATACCGAAAAGAATAATAATGTTTTCAGTAGACTACACATAACGTAGAGACAGAGAAAAATTAAAATAAACAAGAGCAAAAATCTAATTCTGTAGTGCTAAGACCTTGCTTTTTTTTAGTTTGAAAAAAGGATTCTTTGTATTGCTTCACATTTTCTGAGGAACTAAAAGCTTTCCTGAAGTGTTTTGATATTTACTGACAATCACATGAATTGTAGAAATTTTTTATTTTCAGCGATTTTTCAAATGTACTTTTTAACTGAATGCCCAATTTCATGTCTTGATTTCCTAAATAAACCCCTCAAAATCACTGTGTCATCAGCATGCCCAATATTACTTTTCTTTAGTAGACAATGGCATTGCTTCTTAATATAAAATAAGCTATGTATCTTTTATTCTGGAAAAGTCTTATTAATCCAAAGAGGAAATAGATGGCTTGTCTTCTAAAGCATAGGCTTCTTTATCAATACATAAGAATTTTACTAAATAGGAAGCTCCTATGAGAAAGCATGTGTTGATTCTCATAGAAATAGTTACCATAGACAAGGAAGAATCTTTGACATAAAAACACTCTTCATGCTGGAACAATTTTTTTTTCTTTTTTTTTTTTATTCTTAATTTTTTTTTTATTAAGAAAGAAAAAAAAATTTTCCGCCTCCTCCCAGCCTCCC
>NC_022012.1:54805609-54811198 GCF_000317375.1 Microtus ochrogaster | reverse complement strand
GAAGCCCCTCTAGGTCCAAGTCTCTTCCCAACCCTACGATGGCTCCCTTAATTAAGATATGTGCTTCCCTGCTCCCCTATCCTACCTTCAAAGATTAAGGGTTAAATAGGAAAGCCCATCTCGATCTTAAAACTTGTTTAATCCTCATTGTTTGTCATTTTATTTATTTAAGATAAAAATAAATAATACATTTTAAGTGCATCTTGAAATTGCCATTAGTAGTTTAGGGCATTTCCTTCCTAATTTACTACTATAAATTTACACATAAGTAGTGACAGTTCATGTAAATTTGAATCCCACTCTTCTCTGATATATGTTGTTTTTCAATAGTATATTACCCTTATATAGACATGATTAAGGCTTTACAACTTGTTTGGTATGTTGAAAATATTATGCTTGACTTTTTAATCTTATGTTTTAGAATCCTTATGTCTTTATTAAAAATTGGCATCATTCATGAACCTTCTATTTCTCTTTTGGACATATGTTGTGGGGAATGACATGGCCAGGTAAAAACCAACTACCAAAAAGAAAATACTAAATGAAAAAGATAGGTGTGAGAGAATCTGATTTATGCAGTCATCCACTGCATAAGGAAATCTCATCAAGGATAGATGAGCTGCATATAAGATAGAGGACTATGGGGTTAGGACAAAAATCCACAGTTCCCAATTGGATAAGAAAAGCATGTCTAAAACAACCACAAGTCTCAAGAATGGTGCCTCCTTAGGAACAGCCAGGGGGTAAGATCCTCTGGAGTGGTTCCATGAAAGGTACTGTTGGCATAGCTGATGAAGGTTCCATGCATACTATCCTTGTCATAGCTCCCTGTCATTCCTTTGTTGTTGTTGGTGGTGGTGGTCATTCGTTTGTGAACTCAATTCTAGCTAGAATTATTCAGGAAGAGAAACGTCAACTGAGAAAATACTTCCATCCAGATTGCCCATATGAAAGCCTGTAGTACATTTTCTTGATTAATGATTGATGTGTGTGGATGGAACAATCCATTGTCAGTACTGCTACCCCCTGGGTGGGTGGGTCCTGAGTTATGTAAGAGAGCAGGCTGGGCAAGCTCTTCAAAACAAGTCAATAAGCAGCATCCCTCCATGGGCTTTCCTTCAGTTTCTGTCTCTATGTTCCCGCTTTGAGACCCTTCAGTGATATAATGTGATCAGCAAGTTTTAAGTGTTTTATCAAAGCAATAAATAAGAGAGCTCTAAAACCCTTCAAAGAACCCCAAAGACCTCTGTCATATACGCAGCTCCTTTTTAATGAGTTTTCCTTATGCAGTATATGGCTGGATAAATGAGATCTTCACATACACATCACATAAGATAGGAATTTTCCCCTTTTGGTGTAGTGTTTTTGATCTTGTAAAGTATTCTCTTTGACCATCACCACACACATACACACACAATAAAAGAAGCATTGGAATATTCAAGCAACAATGGGAATCTGGTAGACAATGCTACTGATGATCTTGAACCTGTGTAGCATTGAACTGATACATATTTGTGGTGTAGTTTATAAGAGTCATAGTAAAATAAAAGTGAAACAAAAAAACTTTGAAGGTTAATGTACATTTCAAAATAGAAAGAATCCTTTTTAGAATAAGAATATAAAGATAAAATAATTTTGAATGGCTTTATACTGTGTGCTCTAAGCTAAAACCATGACTATGCAAGTTAGTGTTTTAAGCTTTACATTTATAAAATAAAACATTATAGAAAACTGCTTTGTTAATTTATTGAAAAAGATTGCTTATAAATGTCGTGTAGCCCAACTGTGTAGGGTTTATAAAGTGGACAGCGATGGATAGGAGGGTCCCAGGCCTCCATATTTTCTGGCTACGCGCTGGCTCATTCAGACTACTTCATGTCACAGAAAACCTATTCAAAATAAATGACCTACAAAAGTAAAGCATCTTTTCCTTTTGTACATATTATTTCACTTTTTCTAACTACAAATTTTTACACAAATATATACAGAAATGCTTAATAATTCCTATGGTAATCACGACAAAACAGCCTATATATGCTATGAACACCACATACACGTAAAGATGACAAACTGGGTGTAGGAAAACTAGAGGGTAAATTTTGTGTAGCTTCTCTTCTAAACATCTGCAATTTCTTCAATATTTTTAATGCTTGAGTTTAAAATATATTATAAATAATTACAATACCTACTTTAAATGATCACCAAAAAAGAGGATGTGGGCATGAATGCAGTTGACTATTTTAGTTTTAAATTTTCCCCTGCAAGTTTTTTAAAAAATGAGTAAATTATTGAATAAAGCTCATCTCTAAAAATTGGTAACACAAGTTCTCATTTATTTTCTTTTTCTCCATAAGTTCATGATAAATCCAATTTTGCTTTCTTACAGAGAAAATACATTTTATACTTGTTCAATATGTTTTTGAAAAGTATACATGGTTTTGATTTCAGTCTTTCAGATCTGAGCAACAAACTTGGATAGACTCTTTGATCTCTCTTAATCATGCTTCTTGGTACTTGGGAAGATGATGAACAGTATGTATTCTGCTTGCCTGATCCATTTTTGTAATAATTAAATTAAGATGTATGTGAACATACTTTATAAACCACAACATTCCATAAATATACATATCATTATGACCAAAGATGTAACTATATGGCTAAGTAAAGAGACGGGAGAAAAGATAAGTAGTTGCTTCCACTCCTCAACAGATACACACCCAAGTATAATTTAGTAAGCTGCACTCCTAAGATGCCAAGGACAGCAAAAAAGAACTAGGGTGGAGTGAGGAAAGAAGAGCTACAGAAGTCAAAATTTGAAAACCTGCTTACAGATCTTATATAATTATCATTCAGCCAAAAGCAAAATTCCCTCACTTAAAATCCACTGTGATCAGTTACTAAGAACACCCAGAGGCTGGATACATCTCACATCTGATTACATGGTGGCAAAAGAAAGATGTTCAGGGTTTCCCAATTTAGCTACATCTTTCTTCCTGAATTTCTTTATTATAGTGCAGGACTGTGTGAGAGCTTAACTAAAACGGCTCAGATATTATCAATGATATAATTTATCTACTTCAAAATATACTACATTAAAAACAGGAGAGATGGCTCAAGAGTTAAGAGTTCTTACAAAGGACCCAAGTTCAAGTCCAAGCATGCACATGATGACACACAGTCCTCTATAACTCCAGTTCCAGGGGCTCTTCTGCTTACTCTGACCTCCATGGATTCCTGGATGTACATGGTATACAAGGTATACATACATTCATGCACTCAGGAACACACACATGCACATAAAATAAATGTTTTAAAACATATATATATGTTTATATATATATAAACATTTAGTATATGTAAAACATAAAAATATAAACATATTTATAAATATATAAAATATCCAACTCCCCTAAGAAAAAAGACATTTCATAAGAACTTAGTATATTAATGTTATCAGAAACATGAATTACTTTTGTTTATTTACCATGTAATCTCAACATATTTAAATATGTTACTATTTTGCTATCTCAGAGATCAATTTTTTCTAAAAATGAACCAAAAGCACATAGTTTTGCCAATAATTATAAAATACTTTTCTGATATGTCAATAAGAGACAAGCTATATTAACAAATGCCATTTATTGATTCAAAATCATAATTATAAAATTCTCAAGGTTCTCAACATCTACTTCAAATTGATTTTAACTATAGTTTATCTCTTTCTCCATATTCAAGTGTTTTGAATTGTTTCAGCATCTGTAAATATTTTATTTCCCTCCCTCGATTTTCCTTCCCTCCCTTCTTCTCCATACATCTTTCCTCCTCTCTCTCTCTCTCTCTCTCTCTCTCTCTCTCTCTCTCTCTCTCTCTCTCTCTCTCTCTCTGTGTGTGTGTGTGTGTGTGTGTGTGTGTGTCTTCCATGAGTACTTCCCTTGATTTTTTTGGAATATTACCTTTGGCTCCCAAGGATTGTGTACCCTATGGAAAATCCATTGCTGGTCTGACTCCCACCTCTCTCTAAGCCCTAATTATGGTGAACAGATTTCAACATTGAAAGCAGAGATTGCATGTGCCCATGATCTTACAGTAAGAACTATAATCATCTCTGATGTTTTTCACACCCTATTCTTTAGGCAGTAATAGTTCTACACTCAGGTTTCCCAAAATGTATTATGGAGGCCCCTTGGCTTACGTGATTCTAGTTTTTAAAAACTGGCAAGAAACGGGCAGGATTGGGCATGGTTAACAGGGAAAACTTGAAAAATGCTGTGTCCTGTTATCTAATTCAGTGTTTTATTGCTGTGAAGAGACACGGTGACCACCACAACTCTTACAAAGGAAAGCCTTTAACTGAGGCTTGCTTACAATTTCAGAGGTTAAGTCCATTCAAATATTTTCTGTGAGTATGGTAGAATGCAGGCAGACATGCTTCTGGAAAAGTAGTAGAGAATTCTTTATTGGATCCATAGGCAGCAGGAAAAGAGACACTGGGACTGGCTTGGGCTTTTGAAACTCCAAAGTCTACCCCCAGTGACTCATGTCTTCCAACAAGACCACACCTACTGCAGTAGGACCATACATACTTTACCTCAGATTACAATTATCTGCTACAGGGGCTGGAGAGATGGCTCAGTGGTTAAGAGCATTGCCTGCTCTTCCAAAGGTCCTGAGTTCAATTCCCAGCAACCACATGGTGGCTCACAACCATCTGTAAAGAGGTCTGGCGCCCTCTTCTGGCCTTCAGGCATACAGACAGAATATTGTATACATAATAAATAAATAAATATTTAAAAAAAAAAACAATTATCTGCTACACCATGCTTCTGTTGCTATATGCAAAAAAATACAGTACACAGACGAAGGCCTCCAAATGTTCTTTAACTTAGTTTTGAAAAGTTGGAGTTTTTAGCATTTGCCTTCTGGTAGGTAAACACCAGTACAGTTCTGATCTTACCAAACCATGGTCATTTTTTCCTTGGGTAAATCTGCTTGTTGTTTCTAAGACAGTCTCTCTTATATATAAAATTAAGATGTTAGTGATTAATATTTCCAGGATATGAAAATTAGAGATGTTATATACCAAAAGGCCTGACACAGTAAACAGTGTAGGAAGAAGCAGTTATTATTTTAAAATCTTATGTTCCACATACATCTTTGAAATTAAGTATAGCTCATCCATACTATTTCTGCTCAGGAACATTCCCTAATATGAAAATCTCCAATATTCTCACACCCCTGAGGATAAAAACTACTCTCTTCACTCTGCTCTTTCCCAGAATTCTCTGTTCTGTTATATCACTGATTACATTACAGAGCCAGCTTACACATACATAATCTCATTGACACTCCACAACAGCATATGAGGGTAGAACTATGACAAATGATTAATCTGAATGATGATTATAAGTAGTATTATGCCCAAATCCGCAATCCCCAACAAGCCGACAAGGAAACCAAGAGTCCTCTATGTAAAAACAAAGAGCCTTTATTTTTTTTAATTCTTATTTTTTTATTGAGAAAAGGAAAAAAAAAAAACAAGTTTCCACCTCCTCCCAGCCTCCCATTTCCCTCCCCTCCTCCCACCCTTCC
>NC_022012.1:54796388-54803734 GCF_000317375.1 Microtus ochrogaster | reverse complement strand
CCTGAGTGAGGTAACCCAGACCCAAAAAGATGAATATGGGATGTACTCACTCATAATTGGTTTCTATCCATAAATAAGGGTCACGGAGTCTACAATTGGTGATCCTAAAGAAGCTAAGTAAGAAGGTGAACCAAAGGAAAAACTCATGGAAGAGCCTTTATTTTAATCAAGTTTGCAAACTCGGTCTCCTCGCATGTCCAACGTATTGGAATAATTGGACAGTCCTAAGCTCAATTAAAATAGGGTTTTATGGTAGTAAAGGTGGGGGTGAGGAGTTTCTGAGGTTTTAAGACCCCTGATTGGCTGACATTTGTCTAGGGTTTCCTGGTGACTGTAGCTGCAGGTATCTCTATCTACAGTGCTTGGAATGCCTGGAATTTCCTTAGAATGGTCTGTTCTTGGGTGGGTGGTCCGGTGATCTCAGCTTGTGGTTTCTCCTGCAGTCTGGCTTTGTCTCAGGGTAAACAATTGAGACTCCAGCCTCAAAATTCATCAATGGACAGAGTCCCAGGTGAAAATGGTTGGAGGAAGTAAAGACTTAGATTATCATGGCTGGCCATCGCAGATAGCTTGTAAATCCAGCTCACAAAAGCATCTCTTAAGTATAGCTGAATGTGTAAAGGGGGAGGGGAGAGAAACATGAGTTGTGTTCTTTATTCTTCTGCTGGCTCTAATTCTACGTCTGTAACTTCTAGTTCTCCTTTGTTTCAATTTTGTAGTTCTAAATCCATTTCTAATCCTTGTTTCAATTCTCTCTCCTTTTCTGTTCACCTAGCCTAATTACATTTTTTTTTTTTTTTTACAAAAGGCTGAAGCAAAAAAATATAAGAGTTACATTTCATTGGTTAAAAGCACATTACTATAGGTGAGCAATGAAGGCGGGGCCCTTTACCATGGCAACACAAAGTTTCAAGGTTTCTGGAGTAAGACTGTCCTAAGAGAGTGGAAGCACAGTGCCCAGAGAGATAGTCTTTGAGTCCTGGGTCTTTAATCAACTGAACTTGGCAGATAAATAATTGGCATGGTTTTTAGGCTGTTTTGTGTAAATAATCTTGGTTAGACACCTGTACCTCTGACCTTGGGCATAATTGTGAAGTTTTGAACTTAAGATCCATTTACAAAAAGCTTTAGTCTCATTTGAACTTGCTATAAGGTAAAAATAAACTAATTGTGTGTCGTTTGTATTAGACTAAGAAAAAATATTTTCTTTTTTAGTCTGAGTAAAAGAAACAAAATAGGCTTTAATTGTCTTACAGCCTTGTGGAGCAAGAAATCTAGTTATGAAGCATGTCCTAGTATATTTTCTATATATCAAAATTATACATATTAATGAAAAGTCATCTTCCTGAACATCCACAGATATAGGTTAATTTAAATTTTAAGAGCTAGTGGAAAAAGCCTAAGCTAACACCAGGCTTTCATAATTAAATATAAGTCTCCATATCATTTTTTGTGAGGTAGTGTCCCCTGAAAAAAAATCCACCTACAGTTCTACCCACACGTATTTGTCATTTGTTGGTATTCTTGAAAGATCGCCAGCTACTGTGCCCTGCTTATATACAACCTGAGCATTTTGTGATTGTTCTTTATAATACATTTTAATATTTCTCTCAGAAGTATTCTTTACTTTAAAGTTTGTTTCTGAGATTGGGGGAATGTCAATCTGTGTTTTCCATTGCTGTAACAAATCACAACCCCATAAATTCATGTGCTTTGTTAGCCACATATTGTTTTAATTTTCCTGTCTGTCCTTCTAGCCCTATACACTCAACCTATCTTGAATTTAGTTTTACCTGAGATAAAGTTCTTATTGCAAGAAGCTGGGCATTTATCTCCTGAGAAGACCAATCTGGATGCCAAGATTTTGGTGAAACTATTCTTACCTGTGTCTACCAAATTTCAATGTGATTTACATGTATTTTCAGCTTTGATCGATGATCATTTATAGCAGCTTTTAAAAAATTCTTGTTTTTTGTCTCTCCTAAACTTTTTGTTGAATCTATAAAAGTTGTTCTGTTTGGTCACAGCCAGAGCAGTGTGGGGGTTCTTAACAACAGGTATTGTTTTAATTTCTTTGTGGATGAGATTCTCTGATGCTGACAGGAAATAATTGAGCCAAATTTTATATCAGGGCCTACAGAAGGCCCCTCAGAGTGTTTCCTAATGGCAAATGGTTATCTTGCCTGTCCCTTGTAGATCTGCATTTATTAACCAAGTGTTGGCCTTCACCATATCTTCTGAATACCCCAGAAGACTATATCCTTCTGTTTGGATTATCTCTAGAAATGTCACTCTTTCTACTTCATCTATTGGTGCTGATCTTTAATCACCACTTTGCTTTATGAATTAGCATTTTCAAAACACAAATATTAAATTAATATTTGTCTAACTTCCGAATCTGATATCATTCTATTTACAGTTGAAGTCAATCTTTGTTAAAAAAAAAAATAGGGAAGACTTTTTTTGACCATGTATAATTTTAGTCAATGATCCAGTCCTCTTTCCTGATCCTTCAACCCTGTCTCAAGCACTCAAAGCTGCTATAAAACACAATGTCAAGACCATAAAATAAAAATGGCCTTTGAAAATTAGCATATATGACTTCACTGAGATGTTGACCTTGGAAAATTTTTATACCTCTAGCCCTACCTGATGGTTCTATGATCCTAGATTCCTCTTTCCACCATGTTTTCCATTGCAAGTGAGGTTCACCTTCCAATATTGCTATAGCTAAATCTTTCCTGTATTGTCTGATAATTCTGTTCAGAGTTGCCTATGAATTTAACATCAGATTCATACAGAGTAAATGTATACCATATGAAATGACTATTTCTTTAAATCTCTACAAACGAAACTTCTACATGATTCAGTCAATCTCTGCATATCCTTTAGGAATACATATCTCTGTTGGTAACTCTTACATGGCAACTTGATAAAATAACATTGGTTTGTTAATAACTGTGAGCAATTCCTCTTCAATTTCGTAATGCCATGGTATGACAGCTTTTGTAGAAGGAGGGCCAGCTCGTTTGTCCTGGCCACTTGGTGAGCTCAGCCCTGAAATAACCATGCAGAAACTGTATTAATTAAATCACTGCTTGGCCCATTAGTTCTAGTTTCTTATTGGTTAATTCTTACATCTTAATTTAACCCATTTCTATTAATCTGTGTGTCGCCATGTGGCAGTGGCTTCCAGGTAAAATTCCCAGCCTCTGTCTCAGGTAGATCCATGGCATCTCTCAGACTCTGCTTTCTTCCTCCCAGAATTCAGTTCTGTCTTTACGGCCCAGTTAATTTCTGCCCTATCAGGCCAAGGCAGTTTCTTTATTCATTAACCAATGAAAGCTGCACTGGACAGAAGGACGTCCCATACCAAAGTTCTGCTGTAAATGACTCTGTCTGTATTTGAATATTTTTCTTATTTTCAATAGTACATCTTTTTAAGGCTTGTATCTTATCAGTCAAATTTTCAGATTTGTCACAGTTACCAAATTGTTTTAAGGATAAAATGTGAATTACTAAACTGATAGTAATTCAGATGAGTTTTAGGTCAATCCCAGCTAAATGGTATATCCCTTAATTTATTTTTTTCACTTGTCATCCATCCATAGTAGCACTAGACAGGGTTCTAACTCTTTGCATTGCAATACTCTTGATTCTTAACATAGGAACAACCTCCCTCCCTTTTTAAAACCCAATTCTCCCTTTAAGAATTCCCAGGTGTCTTATCAGATCTACTGGTGCTGACAATTCAGGCAGAGCTGTGTAGAAGTAATCAGTTGCAGTGAAGATGTTCAATTGTCCTGGCAGAGAGGGTGGGTGCACTGGAATTCCCTGAGTCATGTTAACTGCATGCCTGGGCCAGGAGCCACTGTGGCTCCTTACACACCAGGATGTGGAGTGGGGGGGGGGGCAGGGGATGAGCCACAGGAGGAACACAAATGGCTAGTATGTGGTGTGGGAGGGGATAGAATTGCCTGTTGCAAGTGGCAGAGTATGGTTGCCCAAAACTATGAAGAAACCACCTCCTGACTGTCTCTGAGGCAGTTGTAGCTCCTTGCCACTTCAGTGTGATCTAAGGACACATATTGGATGCCAGATATTGTGACTTCTTTTATTGTTTTAATTAAAACTAAAACTCAAGCCAGTTGGTGGTAGCACACACCTTTAATCCCAGTACTTGGGAAGCAGAAGCAAGCAGATCTCTGTGAGTTCAAGGTGAGCCTGGTCTACAAGAGCTAGTTCCAGGACAGCTAGGACTTTTACACAGAGAAATCCTGTCTAAAAAGACTCAAGAGTTAAATATTCGGGAATAAACCTGAGAGATCCATGGTACAATGGAGAAATGATCACCTGCTCTCCTCTCCAACTTCCCTGATCAAGAAAGCCTGCACATCTCTCCTTGCCCCTCCTTCTTCCTTCTCTGTGCCCCTCTATATTCCACTGAATCAGCCAGAAAACTCTATGGTCCACTCTAGACAGCTGAACGTGGACTCTCTGGCCAGCTGAATGTTGGATTCCATTGGCAGTCTTGGATCAGCAACACAAAGAAATCTGCCACAACAAGGTTTTTAAAAGAGGTTAATGACCTAAGACATATTCTTATCATGTGGTTCCCATAGAGAACTACTATGCCTTTCAATTTGATTGGTATAGATGCTGACATTGGCTGCTGTATGCGGACCCAGTTCCTAGCAAGCTCTGAACTTCACATCAGCCTCTGCATCCTTAAATCTTGCAAACTTACCATTATTAAGTTCCTCATTTGCTCAACAAGACTTCTAGCCTCTCCTCTCTTTCCAACCCACTTTTCTCTCACTCAACCTATGACCTTAAAGGTTCCTCGGTCCCTCTAAAGCCAGTCTCTTTCTAAGTGATCATTCTTCTCTTCTTTTTTTACTTTATGATTATTTATTATTAAGGAATTATGTTCCGACCCATGCAAATACTCAGAGCAGAAACCAAGTATGCACCAAGGGAAAAGAGACATGTTAGGATTGCCCACATTCACAATACTGTCTCTTTCACAAAATGCTCCTCAATTTCTCTGTTCATTTGAGAACTAAACCCTTAGTATTTTTCTCTAATTTCCTTTCCATTTTTCTAATTTTTAGTATACTGTGTTCTATTGGCAAAGCAGAAACTCATTTAAATTCCTAAAACGGAAAAAATTGTGGAAAACAAAGACATTTTTTTATCCCTATTTCTCTTAGTATAAATAGAGGATCTTAGTGTCAAGAGAGTCTTCCTTTGAGTGTTCAAGCAGAGACAAAGACAAACAAGAGGGTTGGAAATTTACTGCATCAAAGAAAATGATTTTAACAGCACTCACCTCCCATCTAGTGCTGTGGTGCTGGCATTAGGAGACACACTAGAATGTAATCCTAGCTGTGCTGCCAGGAGCTATCTGTATGTCCCTGGCTGTGTCAACCAAAGAAAGAAGAGTCACTGAAGTCTTAGTTATAAGGATTGTAACTTTAAAATTCTTCCTTCATTTGTGTCAGCAATAGCATCAGCCAAAACTTGTCTGTTGCAATGTGTTAGCACAGTCTGGTTACTCTGGGTGTACAGAACCATGTACTGAGGATGTAGACACACCCACCACTTTAAGGAGCCCACTTTCTGTCAAGTGAGTTACTTTTCTGTTTTATGAGATGCAAACCAAGGAAATATTTATTTTTTGTGGAGTCAGAAATTTTGTCTGCACATTTCAGGTGTCTGAGTTATGTGTTTTCCTAACCAAATCCAAAAAGAAAATATGATCCAGTCATTCTTGTGTGAGGGTTGCAATGCCTGATTTAATTCTAGGGAATTGAAAGGATGAATGGCTAAGACTGTGTCACTTTCTCAGACTAGTTATTCAGAATGAGATCAGTTCTCTCCTTCAGCTGTGAGTTGTGAAAAAGTGGCAAGAAGATCTTCCTGTCATCCAAATAACAATGTTTCTTACACCCACATCACAATAATGTAAGAGGCTCCCATAGTACTGAAATGTACTCTAATAAGTTGGTAATTAGTTATGTGGCCCAGACTGTGCCCATCACTAGCAGTGATTACTGTCAAGTGAAACATTTGAATCTTAGTTTTAGGAAAAGAGAGAAAAGCAACCAATAAAGAATTACCTTTTAATACTAACATACAATTAGTATATAATATATACAAATAGTATATAATGCAGATACATCCAGTTGATAACCATAGCTTTAAGTATGTCTCTTATCCTTTGATTCATAATTCACTACAATGAAATTGAAATATGAATGTAGATTTGCTTTAGAAAAACCCCATGCTTTATGTATTGAATGGCAATTGGTTTACTCATTCTATCTCAGCATTTTCTACTGACAAGACCAGCTTCTCCAGGATAATGCATGGAAGTAGCTAATGAATTACAAGAAATATATAATTTCACCTTAAAGTGGCAAATATATTTACCCTGAAAAGCAGCCTTGGAGAAACTTATGTCAGGTTTCCATTTTAAATAATACCCTGGAGAAAAGCAAAAATATTATTTTGGTGGTGCCATTATATATTTCAGAGAATTCGGTGACTTAAAAATCTAGTGAAGCATTATAAATATGAACAACTTTGAGAATACAATGTGTAGTTTACTTCCATATAAACTTCTTAGAAAGTCTCCCTAAGATATACTGATGAATTTCTGTTTGAATACGTTATCATTACAACATCCCATGAACAAGATTCAGCTAGTAGGACTTTCATGTTACTTGAGTCAGTTGCACTAAGAGGAATGTCTCTAATAGGCTAACAAAATATTCAAATATAGAATTATTGCCATAAAAGCACGCTCAATTCTGACAAGCTGTATGCTGTGGTTTGAACATTAAACTGGTTTGCTTGTTTGAACACTTGGTTCCCAGATGGTTGCAATGCTTGAGAGGGTTACAGAACCATTAGAAGGCGAAGCCTGGCTGGAGGAAGTAGGTCAATGGGAGTGAGCTTTATTTATAGCACAATCCTATTTCCTGTTTGTGGTCTGCTGCCTACGTGCATATGCAACTGGCCTTCTACCCTGCCATCAGATCTTCTCTATCTGCTGCCGTGTGTGCTTCACAGTGATGAACTCTATCTCTATAGAACTGAGAAGCAAAGTAGGACCTTTCTCCTTCAGGGCGCTTTTGTCGCAGCATTTTATCGCAGCAGTTAGAAAGTAACCAGGCTGAACATAGCGGACAATGAGGACTACTGAAAACTCAATAACAATGGCAATGGGTTTTTGATCCTACTGCACGTGCTGGCTTTGGGGGGGCCTGGGCAGTTTGGATGCTCAACTTACTGAACCTGGATGGAGGTGGGCGGTCCTTGGACTTCCCACAGGTCAGGGA
>NC_022012.1:54795522-54796140 GCF_000317375.1 Microtus ochrogaster | reverse complement strand
AACAAAGAGGTCAAGACCATGATGGGGACACCCACTGAAACAGTCTACCTGAGCTAATGGGAGCTCACCAATACCAGTCAGACTTGGAATGAACAAGCATTGGATCAAACTAGTCCCTCTGAATATAGTTGACAGTTACATGGCTAAAATAAAATTTAAAAAATAAATTAAGAAAAAAAGTAATCAGGGTACTCATGCTTTGCAGGATGCATTATACTGTTGCCTTTCAAACAGAAGTCTTTTGAAAACCAAAGATGCTACAGGACAATTTTGCAACAGATTCATTTTGTTCTTCCCATAGTGACAGAGTTCATGAACAGAGGAACTTCAGAGCAATGTACAGAAATTTCTTATTCTGAAATAGCTACATAAGAGATTATGGATTAGAAGTCAAAGGCATTCTCAACTTTTTTCATTCTTTTTTATGTTTTTATTTTTTTTTAGACAATCTTTTTTTATTTTACATTGCCAATCCCAGTTTCCTCTCCCTCCCAACCCCTCACTCCTCCCACATTCCCCTGACCCTACCCTCCAGCCACTCCTCAGAGAGCAGGTGTGGTCTCCCATGGGGAGTCAACAAATCTGTCATATTACTTGAGGCAGAACCAAGTCTCTCCC